>NC_030421.2:1642500-1767500 GCF_001660625.3 Ictalurus punctatus | reverse complement strand
CTGTATACCTGGAGGAGTAACTGTACTCTATTGCTAAAAGTATTGTTTTTGTGTATTTATACTTGAGTGATATTAAAACGGAAAACTTAATTACACTTAATTACATTTCCAAGAAGAAAATAAAAACATATTTTTTACTAATTTTTGATTTAAAGTTAGTACTCTTTTAGTACTAGTCTTTTCTTATTTCATCCAGCCAATAGCTATTCACTATATATCAATCCCATGGGCTCTCATACATGTTATTTGCATGTAAAATATATATATATATATATATATATATATATATATATATATATATATATATATATATATATATATATAGTTATATATATATATAGTTTAAACCATCACATTTATCAACATCATGTGACCTGCTTAAATTCTACTTTTTTTATCCCTGGGGAGATTTTGAAAACAGTCACTTTCACTTGAGTAAATAATTTATTTTTTTTTCTGAATACTTTCACTTTTAATTAACTAAGATTTCGACACATTACCCTTATTTTCTTGCTACTTTTGTCCTCCCCTGCTGTATGCTCTTAAAAAAGGACAAAGCAAAATGTGACTAAACTGTTCAGATACGAATTTATGAAAACTAGTGCAGTGCAGCAGGTGGAGATCATCACAGCATTGATCCAGCCTCAGCATGGTATAGCAGTACAACCCTTTTTAATCAGAGTGGGCTGATAGTCTCTGGCTACCCATAGGTCCCTTTCAGATAAAACTGTCTTACAGCACAACTGGCTGAGATGAGGGAGAGAGACAGGCCTGAGGGCCTTGGCACAGAGCAGAACCAGGGCTAGATCTCAAAGAACTCATTATTCCCTACCTGCTGAACCTCTGCTGAGGCCACCTGAATTCAAATTGATATAGAGCAGGTCCCAGGGCCACAAGCATGCAGAGGGCTTGTTTTTAAAGGCACACAGTTTGATATTTCTGGTACTTCGCCAAGGCCCTGAGCTGCTGACCATTTTTTTAATTATTATGGACAAAGCTAATTGTTCTCGCTACACCTTTGATGACCCTTTCGATTCTTTTTCCCTTTTTCCCCTCCATGTGTGCAAATGAAGTTTTCACCCAGGCAATCGCACCTTTAATTAAATTAAAACAAAGGTGCTAAAGCTGTTGATTTTCAATGTGGAGGGGGTAGGGGGACCGGGGGGGGGGGGGGGGGGGGTGCGGACTAGAGTCCAATGAATATCAATGCATGATGAGTGACTGAACTCCCCCAGCTGTCAGCCAAATGAATGTGAATATTCAGTTCTTTTCCCTCCACTTAACTTCTATTTAGCTCCGATAACATTTTATTAGCTTTTCCCTAAGTGCTGCTAAATGATATAATCTACCCAGAGGAAAAACAGCATCGTATTCATGTTTATTCTAAAGAGTTGTTCCTTTTTCCCTGTCTTTTTTTGTGTTATAGTCACAACCACACATGAATCAAAACGTGTCATTTGGGTATGTACTTGCATAACATACATGTGGCATTTGGGTATGTACTTGCATGCATTTGCCTTATTCTGTGTATTCCCTTAAAAACAAAGAGATATTGTACATTCACAGAGTTCTGGAATTCCTCATCATGGATTAATTAACTAAGTTCATGTTAGGAAAGGTGAGTTTAACTGTGAGAATGCCTCCATCAAGTAACTGATTTTAACTCTCTCTCTCTCTCTCTCTCTCTCTCTCTCTCTCTCTCTCTCTCTCTCTCTCTCTCTCTCTCTCTCCCCTGCTCCAGTACACCAATGTCAACATATCCTCCTCATGTCAAGACAGATTGGTGCGTTAGCCAAGAGCTTCAATCATTGCTCTCCCATGCCCCATTCCACATATTGATTTTGAAGAAAACAGCTTTCTAATCCCAATAAACAACATGTCAGCAAGCCACTCAAGCTAACTGAAATATTAGCACAGCATGATGCACTAGCCATACAAGTCTAGGGTCTCCCAGCACTCCTGGCCTGGTCAGGCAGGGGTGCAGGGGAGAGAAGAGGCAAGAGTAAGACTGCCAAAACAAAAAAGATAGCACAAGCACCTCAACTTCTGATCTGAAACAGCCAGAATGATTCGAAACAAAATGAGACAAAATTACACTGAATCTTTTTAACAGGCACATGTTCCTTATCTATGAACACCCAACTGGACATCACATGGCAAGCCTTTGGGTCATTCAAGTGGTGCTAATATTGGGGTTAGAGTGCAGCCTCCTCAGTCCATCACTGCCAACATCGTCAGAGTCCATTGTGACCCCTGGCCGACCCCGGGCTAGGGTCAGGCAGGCGGGGGGCGTGTCAGCTCAGGGGCGATTTCGATTGCCCAGCGTGGCACAGGGCGAGCAAGGCTCAGCACAGCATGGTCAGCAGGGTGGCCTCTCCACTCTTAAGGTCATGCTAATTGCCACACTCCACCACCGAGCCGGCACTTAGCACCGTGGCCCACTCTCAGAGCGAGGTGCAGGTGTTAGTGCCCTTTAAACCTTTAATTAAATATCACTGCAAAAGGTTAATACAGGGAAGCAGGGTGTTCTAGCCTGCTATCGAAGCATCACTGCAAAACGCCTCTGCAACAAGAAAGCCTACGAAGGAGAATAGGGAAGGAGAAGAGGGAACACTTTTTCAAGTAAACATAAAATGTCATGTAATAGTCATAATATTGCTGTTTGTGGAAATCGATATTTCTGTAGCTTTCATAACAAAAGAGATGGGGGAAGAATGAGCCCCAGTAATCGCCTGCTCTGTCTCACCCAGTTTTATTATTTATTTATTTTCCTTTTGGCTTGTGGTTAATGACCCATAAGCATCCACAGAATATTATCTATCATGGAGCCTGTCTGTATGTTTCTTAAAACAACTTTTAAAAGCTATATAAAGGACAAATGACACTCCCATACATGACGCTAACATATTTTATGTGATAATTAGTGGCATTTGCTATGATTTTCTAGTAACGCAGAAGAAAGAGAAGAAAAAAAACACAATTTACTGATAAAACACATCTTAGATAAATGGTCCTTCAGTCTAGTAGAAAAAATGAAAGGGCGACTCGGTTAACCTAGTATACAGTACATTTGAACAAGCTAGAGTGTTGCACAAATTTGGCAGTCATGTGCATATGAATCTGAGTATACCATAAGCAAGCATTAAGAAACACAATTCCATCCTTAACCAACTGAATAGTCTTTAAGCAGAGCTCTTTGCTCTCAAAATATTTCGAAATACTAGGAAAACAGCTTTCCAGGCCAAAATCAGAGCTGCGATATGAGACTCGGTAAATATTTTCCAGGGGATTTTTACAGTGTCTCTTTTACTGCATGGTGACTGGTGCACAGCTGGGAAAAAGGAGTATGTATGATTGGTGTGACACTGGGTTCCAGCAGCCAATTAACATAAATGACCCTAATTAACATCCGGACAGTGTCATGATTTCCTCAAGCAAGCAGCATTGCCAAAACGAACAGATTTGGTTTTCCTAAGTCTCCTGCCTGCACTGCCAAATACTGAATCCAGCCCGAGGGAGGTCAGTTAGTACACTACTTATTTCACAGACGGATCTCAGACTCTACAACATAATATATTTACAGAGCGATTGCTCAGAAAAATTCAGAATACAGGACCCAATCACAAAATACAAACGTTTTGCAGTGAATGAATCATTCAAATAGATTAATATTGAATTCAATTCAATGTTCAATTGAATAGATTAAATATAAAGGCATGCCTTAAGTTGTGTCTGCAATTTTTTATTTATTTTTTTTTTTTAAGAAATCTCATCATTTTAGTAAATGGAGAAGAAATTTAAAAAAAAAAAAAAAAAAAGTATTTTCCTGAATGTCTAGCCATTTAATTTCTCTTTTTTTTTCCCTCATAGGATAATATTTTCACTGCTCCACTACAGACATCTTAGTTCAACACATTTAATATTCATCAAGAGTCTGGAAGCCTCAGCCGCAGCCAAATTTTCATACCATATTTTAGCAAGGCAGAATAATCTCACTTAACACAAGAGCAGGTTCTCTCTCTCTCTCTCTCTCTCTCTCTCTCTCTCTCTCTCTCTCTCTCTCTCACATGTGCTGTGTTGCCCCCTGCTGAGGTTTTGTTGTTTCCTGTTTTGTTAAATAATTAATTCTTCCCGGCTATTCCCCCTACAATCTATAGCCAGCCGTATGCAAAAGCCAGAGCAGGAGTCCGACAATCTATCAGATTTAACGTAATGGTTCATACGAGGTGGTGAACAAATGTGTGCTTGTTATAAAATAAATAAATAAATGTAAAAAAAAAATTTCAAGCATTTGTATAAATCGTTCCCTTTTTGTTAGCGCTTGTGATGGTTGTCCCGACCCACAATGCATTTCAGATTCAAACAGACCTAGTAATTTGTGGGGTGTTGTACAAAGGCATTGATTGATACGTGAATTTGTTCAAGCAAAATCGAAACCCAGTTTTAGATTTGACTTTTAAAGTTAGATTGGGCCGATAATGATGTATTTTTTGTTTCCCGATGATCTGATGACACGTGCCATTTTCATCGAGGGTAAGTGTAGGGCTTTATTCAATCACCGTCAGTTGATAGTTCATGGGTTTGGGCTGGATACTGTTGAGTTTGGATTCAAATTTTGTTTTTGTTGAGGTTGCGACCAGGCACTGACAAAATGCATGAAAATTTGTTCACATTTTTTCGGTCAGAAGAAACACTCTGCTTTCTGGCAGAAGAGCTTTTGGCTTTTATGCTCTTGAGAACTTGAGAAGCCAAACCATTAGTTTTGCCTCAGTATCCAGCTCCCTATTCGACTACTGTCTCTTAGCTCCTCTTGCTCTGTTGTTTTCTTTTTTCGAGTCTGTGTTTGCCTTCTTTCTTTCCTTCTCCCTTTTTCCTTCTCTCTGAGCTAGAGCAGGGGATGAGCTGCTACCCCGTGGTGAAGCCTGAATCTAGGGGCCACCTGCAGCAGCCACCACCAGCTCAGCCAAATGCCGCCGG
The DNA here is from genome assembly GCF_001660625.3 of Ictalurus punctatus. NCBI lineage: Eukaryota > Metazoa > Chordata > Actinopteri > Siluriformes > Ictaluridae > Ictalurus > Ictalurus punctatus. The sequence continues at coordinate 1,762,523 of NC_030421.2, read as the reverse complement.
CCTCCTTTGATATGAGCTCAGGCTGCCTTTACGCCCGCACACCCGCCTCACAGCCCAACAGCTAATGTGGGATATCAGACGGCTGTCGCCTGCTCTGTCTCACCCGCTTTTTTTGTCTCTCCTTTTTTTTTTATTCCTTTTTTTTTTTGGTTCTTTCCCTCTGTCTCTTTTTTTTCCAGGGCTTTGCTTTTGGGCTGTGCTTAATTCTATGCTGCAGCTAAGCACAGGGCTTTTCAGAATCACAGCTTGGGCTCCATGACCCAGTCGGCTGCCGCCATATTCCTCCAGCTTATTTAGCAGGAGCTCAGCCAAAAAGTACCAGCCATTGGCAGCCATTTTTGGTGTCACCTGAGAACAGATGATCAACACGAGTAAAAGAGCGCACACACCAAGAAAACACACAAAACAAGTTTCGCTTGTTTGTTTTCTTTTGAGTGAACTGCTCAGGAAAGACAAAATGAGAGTAAAATAAAACAAAATGAGAAAGGTGTGTTTTGGGAAGATGAAGAAAATTGAAAGAACGCTATTCTTCTTCTGCTACACCAACCGCCAAACATTAATTTACACGAATAGCAGAAAGATGGCATTGTAGCCGTTACGACATTGTACTAATCTAACAGCAAAACATACTAATGACATTTATTTCCAGTTGCCCCACTGGGAGACAAGGGATAATTGAAGTGAATTGACTAAAATAAGTGCACTGAACATCCTCACACACCATCAGGTTATAGCCAGGCACACATTCAAATATAGTCCAAAAAAACGCTTAAGATCGATTCACTTAACCAGGAAAAAATGCTCTGAGGGAATGCGTCTCTACATATTTATTGTAAAATTGTATTTAGTAATTAAAATGCATCAAATGATAGAGAAATATGAAAATTCAATAAAGCGTGATGAGATGATCAGCTGGTTTCCAGTTTTAATGTTATATTCAGAAGACTAGCAAAGGGGGGAAAAAAAAACAATTATCATAGTGCTGCTGACAATGTGCAAATGTGTGAGCAAACAATTTGTTCACTGACACAAAACACATACATGCTAAGAAATAAACAACTGCTTAAACAAGCACTGTGTATACAAACAACTATTTATAAAGCCCGGCACACATGACGAACACACTAGAACACACAGACAAACAGAGACAACTATCTCACACCTCAAGAACATGTGGTGATAAAACTGGAGCTAATTAAGTGACAGACAATTGAACTCAGGGGAGAAATTCCTGGGAATTACTATCAACAACTGGATCAACGTGACAGGGAAGACAAGGTGTTTATTAGCCAGTTGTTCAGCACTTTGCACTGAGGTGCTAAAATGACTTACTGCCTCCACTTTCTGCACCTTTATGGAGAGGTGGCATGCTTTAAGTGGTGCATAACCTATTCCATAGGGGAGTACTAAAGATCAAGTTTTTGAATGCTTAATAAAGAAATGGATGCTAATTGAAACCAACAAAGAGAGCCTTAGAGCCTTAAACACATACTAGTCATAAAACATACAATTCACTTTTTACTGTTTATATACAGTGCCCTACATTAATATTGGCACCCTTGGTAAATATGAGCAAAGAAGGCTGGGGAAAAAATTGTCTTTATTGTTTAACCTTTTGATCTTTTGTTTTTTTTAAAAAAAATAATTCAGAAAAATATTCTGCTCTCATGGATATCAAACAATTGCAAACACAACACAGGTTTATCAAAATATATATTTGTTAAAAATAGGTGTGCAACAATTATTGGCACCCTTATGAATTTATATGAGAAAAATATATTTGAAGTATATTCCCACTGATATTTTGCATTTTTTGAGTACACCTGGGTGACTAGGAACAGGAACTTGTTCAACCATGACTTCCTGTTTCACAGGGGTATAAATATGAGATGACACATAGGCCAAATTCCCTTAGTCATTCATAACAATGTGTAAGAGCGAGGAATGTAGCTGTGATGTGCAGCAAAAGGTTGTTGAGCTTCACACAATGGGGCGTGTCTATAAGAAAATAGCACAAGCATTGAAAACACCCGTTTCCACCATCAGGGCAATAATTAAGAAGTTCCAGTCAACTGGAGACGTTATGAATCGACCTGGAACTGGATGTGTGTCTGTATCGTCTCAACGCACTGTGAAGAGGACGGTTCGAGTGGATAAAACATCTCCAAGGATCACAGCTGGAGAACTGCAGGAGTTAGTTGTGTCTTGGGGTCAGAAAGTCTCCAGAACTACAATCTGAAGTCACCGACATCACCACAAGCTGTTTGGAAGGGTTTCAAGAAAAAAGCCTCTACTCTCATCCAGAAACAAACTCGAGTGTCTTCAGTGTGCAGACACTACTGGAACTTCAAATGGGATCGGGTTCTACGGTCAGATGAAACCAAAATAGAGCTTTCTGGTAATAAACACAGAGGTGGTTTTGGAGCACACAGAGAGGTAGCCGTATGGAAAAGTCCCTCATGCCCACGGTTAAATATGGAGGAGGATCTTTAATGTTCTGGGACTGTTTTTCTGCCAGAGGACCTGGACATTTTGTTAGGATACATGGCATCATGGACTCTATCAAATATCAACAGATATTAAATGAAAACCTGACTGCCTCTGCCAGAAAGATTCAAATGGGCCGTGGTTGGATCTTCCAGCAGGACGATGATCCAAAACATCATCAACATCAACACAGAAATGGTTTACTGACCACAAAATCAAGGTCCTGCCCTGACCATCCCAGTCCCCTGACCTGAACCCCATAGAGAACCTGTGGGGTGAACTGAAGAGGAGAGTCCACCAGCATGGACCTCGAAATATGAAGGATCTGGAGAGATTCTATATGGAGGAACGCTCTCAGATCCCTCGCCATGTATTCTCCAACCTCATCAGCGTTATAGGAGAAGACTCAGAGCTTGGCAAAGGGAGGTAGCACAAAGTATTGACTAAAAGGGTGCCAATAATTGCTGCACATTGTTGTTTTTTATTTGGATAAATCTGTTTGATATCCATGAGTATTTTTGTGAAGTTTTGTAACAAAAGATCAAAAGGTTAAACAATAAAGACAATTTTTCACAGCCTTCTTCGCTCATATTTACTAAGGGTCCCAGTATTAGTGGAGGGCAGTTTAGTTTAGTACGATATGTTCATTTTATTTCAATTACACACAAACGCAATTGGTTAAAGTGTTTTAGTTGACTGCAGCTTACCATTATGAAAAAACGTCAACAGCATTCACACTGCGCACGAGTTTTCTAAATAGTTTCGGCCGATCTTAAGCCGTAGGAATGATACCAATACTGAATCAACCCCAAGAGTGCGCTGACTCCTCATCATCTCAAGGGAGGAAAAGCTGATCAGATGCAGAAAAATCTTAATCAGGTCATTTTTAGAAAACTATCACCTGAGAGAAAGACAGCTAGAGCATAAAAAATGGCAGTAGTATTGGGTTCCTGTACTTAAAAAGGATTAGATTAAAGAAACAAGCAAAAATATAACTCCACCAGGTAAAGACAAATCTATATCTAAATGTAATCACTATAGTCTCATAAATATCTCCCAGAATTGATCTATTCATTAAACTTATTTTCCTTAAACATTTTCGGCTGCAAATGTGAAAACAATCCATATAAATTCCTATTTTAGAGATGCCATTTCAACACAATGCTAATTTCATTCCTATGAATAGACAGATTTGCCAGACGCCCAGGATTCACTGGCTAGGAGTCAAATGGCTGACCCTTAAATAATGTGCAGTAAATGTAAAACTCTTCATATACTTGCCATGTAATTTACACAAGTCACTGGAAATGTCTTTATACAATATAATGGTATAGTTCTTCCAGGAAATGAAGTGTAGTGCTCATTTGAGATTTCTCGCTCCAGTAGGATGTGCTGTTTGCAGCAGATAATGCATGACAATAGACACATCTGCATCATAAATGATGGTGGATGTCCTGATAATGTCTAGGCGCATTGTCTGCATGCTGTACACCCATGTCTGAGTGTGGCGTCTATTGTAAAGTTCCTCGAAAAGTACCTGTGAAGTACCTTAAAGAATCCCGCTAAGCGCCTATTACTCGGACAGAGTGGGTAAATTCCTGGTCCAATGTATTCTTTTGTATGCTTAATGTATCACACATTCGTGACTGGCGATCAAAAAGTACTTACGCTGGACACATTTCCTGTTACTTACCATCATTGGATGTTCAAAAATTACTTCGTGATCTAAATATATAGTAGATGAGCGCTACCTTATCCGAAGATGATCTTCTGTACTCAAAACAAGCTCTTGCTCAGAATTTTCTTTACACTCGAAGGCCAACACTTAACCGTCATTTCATTTTAACTTGATGATTTTGCAACTCGGATTTCCTCAAAGCAATAGTTTTAAACCGATTCCAAATGTTCACGCTGATTAGATAATAGCATAATTGTTATCTCCTTTGTGTAAAAAGCTCATCGTTTGACACGGTTTTCTCACAACCACGGTACTATAATTTTCAGTCTCCAATCATTGTTAAGTGCTTCCTGTCCTCGGATAGTAAAAACATGGTTTGCATTTTTGCTAATAAAAACTAAATGAAGGAGACAGAGGTTGAAAAGAGCGCAATGCAGTTTTAAGCACCTCCATTTTCCCCCCAAGGTCTGCAAAGGTTAAACTCAAGTGACTGGTAACAACTCCATTATGTGGTGAGTCCCTCATTGGCCTCCAGAAGCGTAGCATGTAAAACTGTAGAGGAGTCCTCTCCCGGGAGACCCCTGTGCACAGCAGGTTTACCTGTCAGTGCTTTTTTTAAGGCCTGATTGCTGAGCCCCCTGTAGCTTGAGGTAAACTGACAATTTTCCATCAGCAGGGAGGGTGGCTTTATTAGTGATGAGGGGGGAGTAAATTCAAGCACACAGGGCATTGTTCCCTCCGATGACGGATTAACATATGTGAGATCCAATCAATTAGCTCAGTGCTGAGGCAAGACCAGGGTGGCTAATGAACAGGTCTTCTCTAAACAAAACAGAGAGTGTAGTTTCCATGACGAGCAAAACATTTTAAAAATAGATGTTTCTGTGTGCTTTACAGCCCAAACCCCAGAAGTCAGGTACTATTGGAGTTATTGATTGCTTGAGAGTTCTTCGTCCTGTGGCTGGCAGGAGCCAGCAGTTATGAAATCACCTATACAGTAAGCACCAGGCAAAGGAGTAAGCTGCAGAAAATAGCACTGCTCCTCCACTGCAATTGTACAAGCATCAGTTTGCTCTTTTTCCCCAAATGGCAAATCAATATGTGGCTCGGCTACACATAAACACAAACTTGAAGTCTTTGTGGCAGTTCTTATGTGAGCATACTGTAAGGGAGGAAAAGTTACTCAAAAAAAGTCGAGATTCTTTTGCCCTCGTGCACCCCCCACCTTCAAATTATAACAGGGCTTTTACATTTTATATGCATGTGGATAGCAAAATATCACACTTAAAAAGTATAACTAAACCTAAAGGGATCTTGACACAAGTGATCATGACGACCATGTACAATAACTCACTTAAAAGCTAATGAGCAAAACCGGTGGAATTGATTTTTTTTTTTAAATAACAAAATGCGGCTCTGAAACATCTGATATTATTTTTCACGTTGGTCTACATAAAACTAATGTTCCTTTACTCAAAAGTTCAATGAGCTGATGTCATGACATAACCGAACCTAGGGGCCAGGCTTATTTGATTGACAAGCTGCCAAAAAGCAAAACTGTGAAAATGTAGAAAACCTAGAATCTTTTCTTCTTCCAAATAAGTAATATTGACTACGTTTACATGGACAGCAGTAATCTAATTACTGACCTTACTCTGAGTAAGATAATAATGTGATTAAGGTGTTTACACGAGACGCTTTTAGAATACTCCTGTCATGTTCCCGTTTTGCATGTTATCGATCATAATTAGATTGACGGCACACGTCATTACGTCACTGCGCCACGCCGTCCGACGTCCCTCCAGAATCTCACGCATCGACATACAGTCGGTCTTCGTTATGGGACCGTATACAGTTTTGGGTGTTTTTATTTAATTTTTTTATGGACGCTTTGAGTGCGGTTAATTATTAGTCGTGCTGTACGTGCAAATAGACGACCGCTTGAAGCCGTGGGCTGCGTCCCAAACCGCGTACTTACCGTCTATATAGTAGCCGAGATATATGTATTTCGCCTGCTACAGGCCTATAGTAGGCAAGTACGCGGTTTGGGACGCAGCCGTGCTCTCTTGTTCGCAGTCAAACGGTCGAGCGCTGCCGTGTGTGTACGTGTCCTGTCGCAAAATGCGGTGAAAACTCTCACATGATGTTAATAGTGTGATTAAGGTGTGTACATGTCTGTGATACACGTCGATAATGCGACTAAAACAGGAATACTCCAAACGCCTTAATTCAATTAGTGTTTACTTCGAGTATGAGGAGGTATACAGTATGTACAGTAAGAATATACAGTATGTTGCTCTTTAAATTGATTAGATTTTTTAGAGTTAATTTACATGTTAAGGTTTGAACTGAATATGGATCTCCATTTAGTTTAGATCAGATTTATCTTCAGTTTTAGCATAGCACAATTTTTACGACATGCTATCTAGAATCTTATCATATTTTTGTAGTCCCATTAAAAAACAATCAGACACATCAAATCAAATTCAGGACAATAATTAGCTAAATCTGTACCCATCGAATTCAAGGTAACCCACAGTTGTTCAGAATGGCTTGGAACCCTTCACAGCGATCAGAGAGCAAGAATGCAAGGATGAATAATTCAGCTCTCCAAAACACACATATACGCACTGAATTAAGGCACAGCCTGACCCTAATAAAGGGACTCTGCCAGTGAAGACTAACATGGAGTCTGGGGTTGGCTTCTGAGCAGCATGGAGCCATTTAATCCAGCCCTTGATTAACTCATCGTCTGTCCACTTGTCCTACAGACATGTGCTGACATGTCATAATCATCATAATTCTCATCAGCCTCCAAGCTCGCGCCCTGGCTTCTTGATTAGGGCCCAATTCCCAGAAGGCTCTTGCTTAACACTTAATAATTCCTCTCAGCTTCACACCAATGTACCATGGGCCCTTCAATTAAATAGACGATATCTAACATGCACACCTATTCTTCATGGACTTGAACCCAGACCACACAAAACGCCAGGAAGCTCGACCAGTTGTTGTTTTCCAAGCAATTAGTACTACTTTGTTAAAATATCACCTCTAATTACTCCCAGAATAAATTTTGCTATATGGGGTGCGCTGACTGCGCAGTGTGTGATAGGTACAGCACAGTAAACTCGGCATTAAAAACATGCCTACACACACATCTGAATTCTGTTCTATCATCTATCTTTCCTCCTCCCTCTTTCCTTGATTAAGGTATCTGTCAGGAGTCGTATTCTTTTCATACAATTCTCTCTCCCACGTGCGTTATCGCCAAAAGCTGTTAACTGTATTTCTTATTTATTTGCCAACAGAGGAGGACAAGGGGCCTTGTGTGGCTCTCCAAGCCTGGCCGAACACTCACCAGAGATTACCGTGACCCACACTCCCTGCACGAGGCCAGCAAGGTGGGAAATAAGCACGCTCATTTCCCTTGGACCCAGATGCTGTTTGCTTATCAACACTAGCTTTAAGGGTCATGTCTCAGAGATGAGACAGTCAAGAGACAGCACACACATTTACCAATGCACGTGCTGGGCTCCTCAGGGCTGCAGTTTATTCACATGCATGTTCCGAACAAGTGGCAACAATAAGCCTTACCTTGAATGATGTGCCGCTGGTAGTAGGTAGCTGCTTGCATTCTTTTTTTTTTTTTTCATGGGCTTGTCAGTGATGGCTGTTTTGTCAACCAGTGATCAATCAAGAAAACAATTGTTAAGCTATTGCACAATTTGTTGCTGAGACTCTTGGTTGTACTAGAGATGAAAACAGAATGACAAAAAAAAAAAAACAACACCTTTTAGCAGATTGCAAGCACCACTGCTGACTTAAAACAGACTGGTCAGTATCGACTAGATCACTAACACTGTAAAACATCCAAGCACAGCCCCTGCACATGTCCCTCAGTTTGGTAAACAAGGCAGAAGACTACTAAATCGCTATACTAAACACTGTATATAAACACGGGATTTGTTTCAGATCACGGGAACAAATGGTAAGAATTAGGAATCCTGGTGGATTTGAGGTGTTAAGCGATTTTCACCAAACTCAGCTGTTTAGCATTTAGCATCATTTTCACTTTGTCTTGCAAATAACACGTCCCAATAGCGGCATCTCGTTTGAGCTGAGGTCATGAGGGAATCATCGCACATTGCAAAACTGTCATCAAATACAATATGTCCCATTCGTTCTAATCACAATCACTCTGGGTATTAGCTCAAAGTTGCGTGTGCTGTTGTTCTCCAAATTGACATGTGTCAGGTGCTACTTGACTAGCCACTGATGAGCTCACTGACCATGAGTGCATAGAGTGTCAAGGGAATCCGGGCTTCCAGCATAGACATTAGGCATTCAAAGTCAATCAAATTAGCTCCTTCCAGCCCACTAACCCTAGCAGCAATGAACTTCTCTTCAAACCAATCGCTTTGCACTGATAGCATTGATGATTGATCTAAAATGCACCCCATGTGGTGTAACATACATTGAGGAATTTTGCAGAAATGAAATTCTACAGCACACCATACTATGTGATATGTAGTGATCAGCATCGCTGATACATCACTTCTTCCTAGTCCCTTCAGCGTTGTTTTGAAAGAAAAAGTATCGAATTGGACTAATATTTATATGAGACGAAGATGTTTTTGTTGTATTCTGAGAGCTCTGCAGGCATTGGGCCTCCTCTTGAGAAGACCAGAGAGCAAAAATAAGAAATTAGGACCAGTTCTGCAAATTTTTTGAACAAGGAATCCATTTTGCACAGACTGCTACTGTTTTGATGTTCATCTTCAGCCATCTCTGGCTGTTTATATATACCGTGGATTGTCACTTGTAAACTCTTGATGTAGGCAAAGTCACAAAGTTGCAAGACATTAGATATTCACAGGGATATCAAACCAAATCCTTAGTGTAAAGGAACTTTTAATCCACCAGGATTCTTCCATTTGCTTTTGAGATTTTGTCAAAGGTGGTCAAGAGAAAAAAGTAAACAACACACAGCTGGAAAGAGGCTTGAATGTGAGAGGCCAGGGAGGAGGTGGAGACTTTCCTTCTTATCACGAAGGCAGCTATCAAAACTCTTTTCTCTGAACTCATGTAAATCTTGCTGAATTACCGCTCTTTTTGTACTTATAAATATAGCTAAAACAAAGATGAACCACATGGGAGAATCTGATATGCATATTAAAACGGGATTTTGTATAGCTTAGGTTATCAAAAAAAAGTTTCCTTTCGATAACATTCTGGGTTCAACAGCAATTTTGGTGGTTCTATGAAGAGGCAATGATATCAATAAAGCCCTTAAAGTCAGTTAAGAAAGACTAGTCTTAAAAATATTCGTTCAACATTCATGTTTTTTTTGTTAGTTACTTAGTTTGTCCAAAAGTCCACAAGTCATAAACTAGTGTACATATATATAGCTTTCACAAATAACACTTTCTAATACTAATATTAAACCTGTAATTCTTTTAGATAACCGAGTCCCATTTGCTTTAGAAAACCAGGTTTATGAGAGTAGCCAAATGGCCCTCTTAAATCCAATAACGAGCAAATTAAGAATGGAAATGGCTGCTTGAAGAAAGAAAGTGCTGATGATATAACCCAGGGCAAATTTAATGGCAGATTAATTAACCAAAAATGGCCAAGAACAGAAGAGCACTCATTCCTTTCTGTCATTAGGACCCTGTAAACAGAATTGCAAGAGCATCCTTAGGCCACATGTTTCCCTGAGGCAGAGGGCTGCAGTGTTTAGGGATCAAAGAGATGAGGTAGTGGAGGTGTGGCTCGAGGTTTATAAGTGTAGGGAAATTGAAAATTTCCTTAATCTGTTGTGGCCTACTTTTAAAAAAAGTGGGGCAAAGTCTTATAATGCACCCTTACATGGCTGACCGACACCTTGAGATTTTCCACCATAATAGAAATGATTAAACGCTTCCCATATCTAGGACTTGGTGTGTAAGAACCTGCTTAGAACTATAAACACTGCAATATGGAGAGAATTTTCACGGAATTATATTTTAGCTAAATGACATGTCGAGCAAAATTTCAAAGTGATCCATTTGAAAAAGTTTAGTGTGCTAATAAAGTGTATTGATTGATAAGAGGAACAGATGACTATGCTGAAGTAAATTATTGACGTTGCGCTAATTTGGAATGCTATTGGTAGGTTTTTTTTTATAGTAAATCAACTTGTCAAGAATTCTGACTAATAAGAAAGAAATAACATGGTTTTCATCATAATTTGTGATGCACAGTGACAAATCTTGCTTTTAAAATGTGAAAAAGAGAGTGTTTCACACTGGAAGATATGGCACAGTCATGTTTATGCCAGTTTGTTTCCTTGTCTGGATGTAGGTCCAGTCTATGGCATGTTTAAATGTGGTGTTCCTCAGGGATCGATTTTGGGCCCTTTACTTTTTAGCATTTACATGTTTCCCCTTGGTCAGCTCTTAAGATCTCTTGGGCTTAATTATAATTTTTTTTGCAGATGACACCCAGATTTGCATCCTTTCAAAACCTGGTGATTGTGTGGCTGTTGCCTTTCTTGCACAGTGTATTACTCAGATAAAGAAATAGATGTCTCTATATTTTCTTTGTCTTCATAGTGACAAAACTGAGGTCATGCTCATTTGTTCACCCCACCAGCTCCGTAAAGCAGGTCCATTATCCTTAAATATAAATGGGTCTGCTCTTGAATTTCAAACTAAACTGAAGCATTTAGGAGTGATCTTTAAGGCAAATTTAACATTTGATCCTCATATCAGCGCCATTATCTTTCTCGGTGGCTGAAAAATTGATCAATACTTTTGTATTCTCCTGAATTGATTATTGTAATGCTTTACTTTTTGGGGTCACCAAATCCACTTTAAAATAGATTTGGTGTAAGTACAAAACTCTGCCGCTAGAATCTTGACCAGGACCAGGACAGGTGATCACATCACTCCTATTTTGGAGTCCCTGCACCGGCTTCCTGTCAAGTTTCGTGTAGATTTTTAAATTCTTATGCTTACTTATAAGGCTTTGCATAGTTTGGCCCCTGTGTACTTGTCCGGACTTTTAATTTAACCTTACATTCAAAAATGTGACCTTCGCTCCTCTGATTCTGGTTTGTTAACTGTTCCCACTTCTTATTTATGCTCTGTAGGTGACAGGGCCTTCTCTTCTTTTGCTCTAAAACTATTAAAGGCGCTATAGAAAATTAAGTTTTTATTATTATTATTATTATTATTATTATTATTATTATTATTATTATTATTTATGGAAGTTGCCAGTGCACATTTCCTTCAGGAATTAGTCTTTTTTTCTTTGTCTCTCTAGGCCAGACATGTGGCTATTCAAGCTCGCTCACAGAAAGCACACTGAGCTTTGGGAGAAAGGCAATGTGCACCTACACCACACATCATGAATGCCAGCTCTGTGCCACGGGAAACCCAACTGTACATAGTCTTCCACACTACAGAAACACAACACAGAGAGAGAGAGAGAGAGAGAGAGAGAGAGAGAGAGAGAGAGAGAGAGAGAGAGAGAGAGAGAGAGAGAGAGGTGTGGCTTGAGGTAAGACTAATTCAGAAAAAAATAATAAATAAGGATAATAACTTTCACTGGTACACTGAAAAACCTACCTGTTCAAGATGCTGTTTTGAATGAGTGACTTCTGCACATTACAAGTGTCTCAATGATCTAAGATAGTTCTAACAGTCTTCTACAAAATCACTTTTTTTGTGAAATCATAAGACAAAGTGTCCAATGAAGAAACTATTCTGCATTCATTAATGCTATGTAAAGTAACTCACTAGCTGAGCCAGGAAGGCAAATAATCTAAAACCTTTATCAAATTACTAATTGTTATTTGTCCAAATGCGATTAGTAATGTCAAGACATGGTGCAGAAGTCTAGAAATGAGGAAAGACCAAAAAAAAAAAAGCACTAAAAGTCAAAGTTTATCAAAGAAACCTAAATAACAATAATGCTTGAGAAAGTTAATTGCTTTCAATCAGACAGGTAATTAATATTTTCAGTAATAAAAAAAAAATCAGAATAAATAATTTGCCTATATATTCATAATTATATTTAATGAGTGTTGACACAAAAGGCAAAGGGGTCAAATATATATGTGTGTGTGTGTGTGTGTGTGTGTGTATATATATATATATATATATATATATATATATATATATATATATATATAGAGAGAGAGAGAGAGAGAGAGAGAGAGAGAGAGAGAGAGAGAGGGATTAGAAAATATTGCATTATACAATAAGAACCCAATGCAATACTACAATACTTTTTCCAAACAAAAGTAATTCAGATCATTCAATAAGCATTTCATTCTTAAAGGTTATGTGATAGTGATAAGAATAGAATAGAATAGAACAAAATACAATATAGAAAGAGAACAGAATAGAATAGAATAGAATAGAATAGAATAGAATAGAATAGAATAGACATTTTTATTTTCAAGTATTAAGAACAGAAATAATAACAAGCAGGTCATTCACACTCAGGGATTGGCTATAATAAAAAACAAAATAATAACAGGAAAATTATAATTATTAAATATCCTAAATTGAAATAAGTAAACTACATAATGTATTTATCCTTTGTTAGGTAACTGATAATGAGTTTATGATGAAACTGACTGGTGTGACTGCTGGAGAGACCCCCCCCCCCCCCCCCCCCATTACTACTGATAGACGAAGGACACATGAAGTGCTAACACAAATGACACAAGTAGCCGTTTTAAACTATCTACATAATAGTATGTACACTTTCCTCACTCTCGCTCTGTCAAATAAGGTTTTTCTCACGTTAGTGTGAATTTACTGTGACTACATGGAATTCACTCATAATACAGGTGTCAATTAATACAAGCACTACTTCACTTATTATTAACACATTAAAAAAAATAAACAAAATTATTAAAATCACTGTACTCTCCATAAATTAATAGCCGAGTCCCCCTTCACTAGTCTTCACGCAGATATCCCTTTTGATATGATACGACCATCAAGCAATCTGTATTGGGTTGGTTTATCTTCCTCACATAGGTGTGAAGAGAACGTTAGATGTCAAAACGTGTTCCCTGCGAGGTTACTCTTTTGAAAGCTGCATTGATAATATTGCGATATCCCATAGGCATAGCACGGATATATTTCAGAGTATATTTACCTCATGGAGATAAACACTTAGTGCATGTGATCAATCAAACATGAACATTTATGTCGTTCGAGAAAGAGGATTCATCACCGAATGCGTGTTATCAAGCTATTGGAAATATATACATTCAAAAACAACAACAAAAAAAAAGGTGTACTCTGACACCTCATAACATAGTGAGAGTGTGCACCGTTTTGTTTTTGTTTGTTTGTTTGTTCTCTTATTTGCTATACATTCGAACGGCAATGAGACGCCACCGAAATGGAGCTTCACAATAAACACAATAAAGTGGCGCCATGCATAGTATTGTAGCATATTGATGTCGTTCAACACATAATGTGGTAGTTTCTATTGGCTCATTTATTTACAGCTTTTAATTCACATAAAATGTACTTACGACACTGTCCTAGATGCCACTTATGCGTTATAGAGAGCATTAGGAAGTCCACTCTGTGTGTTTGAACGTTTGTCTTAAACGGGACAAAACCGTGACAAATACATGCCACAATCCTGCGCGCAATCCGAGGTACCTAGAGCACAGCTGGACTAACGTTGTGACGTATTATTTAATACAGCTGTGTGCGGGTTGAAATGAGGGTCACCGGAGGTCACCGATCACAACAGCTAGGAAGTCAATTTTCCACCTGGTTATTTATTTATTTATTTATTTATTTATTTATTTATGTAATCAAACTGTAAAAAAAAAAAAAAAAAAAAAGAAAAGAAAAAAAAGAAAAGAAAGAAAAGTCAAATCTAAGTCTTAACAAAGCGCGCGTGTGTGTGTGTGTGTGTGTGTGTGTGTGTGTGAGAGAGAGCGAGAGAGAGAGAGTGTGTGTGAGCGCTAGTGTGTGTATGTGTGTGTGTGTGTGTGTACGTGAGCGCTAGTCAGTGGTCGCGCGCAAACGTGTGTGTGTGTGTGTGTGTGTGTGTGTGTGTGTGTGTGTGTGTGTGTGTGTGTGTTATGAAATTACAGTTTTATATAAGTATGTCCGGTCACTATCGAACAATCACATCACATCATTTACTGTCTTGTTGTTTGTTTGTCAAAATTTGAAAAATAATTAAATAAATACAAAATGAATGCATTAATTAACAAAATTAATTACATCCAAAGAGGCTTCCAACCACGAATTGTGTGTGTGTGTGTGTGTGTGTGTGTGTGTGTGTGTGTGTGTGTGTGTGTGTGTGTACTGTATAATGTTGCTGATTTAGGACTGACGGTTTTGTAATACGCGCTTCTTTCCATTCAATGCTATCAGGCTTATGATTTATATATTAGAGCATTAAAAGATCTTCAGGTTGGGCGTGGCCGGAACATCCTGTTCGGTAGGCTATCATGCACAGTGCCGAAGTTGCGCTTTATGTAGGCATTCACTGCGAAATTTTGAATATTCTGCAATTTATTTATTTATTTTTTCGTTTAAATCAACTAAAAATGATTGATTGCGATGAGGGACTATCTACCACGTTATACTTGGAACAGGCTAATATAGGATGAATAAAAGATGAACACTTCTTATAATTGAATCATGTGTTATGTTCCGGTCCTAACTGGAAGCGATAATCTACTACACAAACGGAAATGTCCAAATATAAAGCAACAAAATATCAAATAATTAGTAACTGATAAAGAAATTGTAAATTAATGATGAATATTAAAATGTTCCCAGATTGAGTGTTTTCTGTGCGCATACTGTGTCTTAGACAAGTAGGGGGAGGATGTGTGCTCACGGCCACACGCGTCCATGTTCTTGCAG
The DNA here is from genome assembly GCF_001660625.3 of Ictalurus punctatus. NCBI lineage: Eukaryota > Metazoa > Chordata > Actinopteri > Siluriformes > Ictaluridae > Ictalurus > Ictalurus punctatus. The sequence goes on along the minus strand of NC_030421.2, from coordinate 1,747,457 downwards.
GTGTGGATGCAATCGGTGGAAAATTAAGCCAACCATTACTCTAATGATTGAGAGTGGGGACAGATCGCAGATGGTCCAGATCTTTTATAAACCAAGTTAACGCACGGGTTCGAACACGTTATTAAACACACATAATAATAATGTCTTTTTTTGTTTTTTCTTATCTTGGGTACGTACATGCGACTTCTTCCCGTTCCATAAAAAGCATTTGGAGCTATTGGTATAAATAATTAAACGACGAGGGTGGGAAAAAAAAAAAAAAAAAACAACAATCTATATTAGTATTTGTGCGCGTGTGTGCGTGTGTGCGCGCACACGGATGCAGCGCTGGCGTGTGCGCGCATCCTGCTAGTGAGCGCAGCGTGTGGGACGTAAAGTCTGCTCCGATAGACACTGAGACAAAGCTGGTCGTAGATAATTCATATAAATCGAATTTGACATTACAAAGTCTGCAAGTATCCGCACTGCGCGGTAGTGTAAAGGGAATTCAATCTCGCAATAATAAATCTACACTACTGAACGCGAGAAAACGCGTGGACTTGTGATTTTTCGTTTTTACTTCAGGTAGAGAGACAAGCTCAGGGTTTACAGATTGGCATGATATTACACTGCACAACGTTAAGCAAGTAGTCCGTCGCTCCTGAAGTCTTATAACTGTTAGCACAAGTCATATTTTGTCTCGTGAAGAGTTGCGTTTCCGTTATCCATGTCTTTCTACACGGACCAATAATAGAGCAAAGGAAGAAACGGCGGCTGAACGCTGCGTGACATTGACCTTTCACGCTCCCTAGAGGTCACGCTTAGTGCAGGTGATCAACTCCAACAGGTCAGCACACAGTCCGGTCATGGAGACTGGAGGTAACAAGCGCACAGTCAAGCAGTCGCTCTAGCACAGTGGCCTGCTCAACAGCTCTAGAGCTTCCTGCTTAGCTTGACACAGCAGATATGTCAGACATGCCATTTCTTTATATGGCATCTGCCTAGACCCATCATTTGATGCTATCTAAGTATATATACCGATAACACACTCGTTTACACTGTCGTAGGTTTCCATAAAGGCACTGGGTGACAGTTGTCATAATTTTCACAGCTGACATCTCGGGAAACACCGCAGGCTTGACATACATAAATATATAAATATATATTCGGCTATATCCAGACCGTGTCAAAATGGTAACGCTCCACAGCAGTTACTAAGTTGGTATACTAGGCTGTTCTGACGTGGGGTTGGAAATAACCTACCATTTTTCATAGCAGGGGTCTTCACTGCTGGGTTTTAAAATATATATATATATATAAAAAAAACAAAAAAAAAAAACACCTCACGCAAATGTTTCGTTTCGTCTACCTCGAATGTAGTCAGCTTTTGACTCAATACACTGTGGATTTTATTTTTTCTGTCACCAAATGTACAGAGAAGGAGCTGTTCAGTTGGTGAGTTTGAGAGATTTTTTGTCAATAGTGTTTTGCCGACTGATCTGCCAGTCATCAGCTACTGCTGTGTTGTTCTGAATCATGTTTAAAAAAAAAAAAAAAAAAAAAAAAACAGCCGTATTCAGCAACTGAACAACTGCTTTTTTTTAATGTAGGCTAATAAATATAGCAGCTATATAAATGTTATGTTGTTTTAGCCGTTCAAATATAAATAGCGTTTTCTAGCAATACACTGCTACCTATTGCATATTTATATCACCTTCAAGTACTATATAATCATTCGCCTGATTGCCCTGCAGTGTTGTCATGTTCATGGATATGCTTCTTAACACCACATAAACGCAAGCAAAGCGGGAGAATCCGGACACAGGTCTTCCAGATAAACCAAAAGCAAGTCGTTGGTACATGCACATGCAATCACAATCCTGATTTTAAGCATCAGTGGTTAAGTATGAACACGTTTTATTAACAACGCATTTTTTTTTTTTTTTGAAGTTTTGATGTATGAAGTTCATTTTAATAACCCAACCAATTCTGAGACGGGGTAAGACAGAGGGGAAAATTTCAATGATACCTCATTAATTTAAAAAAAAAAAAAAATAGAAAGGAAAACAAAACCCCGGAATAGTTGTGTCCTAGCATAATAAAGCTTACCACTTCGTACCAGACGAACAAAAATGTACAGGTGCACTACAGTGGAGAAAATAAAGCACGAGGAAATATATACAGTTTAACACGTGAACCACATTTTATTATATTTGTATGCAGTAATTTTTTTTTTTATCACAATAATGGAGAAAACACCTCTTGAACTTTGAACAAAAACACATAACAAAACACCTGCCCCTGTTCAGCTCATAATTGTACATATTTATAGTAAAGAAACATTCTTTATAAATATTGTTTCATCTGTTGCAAGTAAATACCATAATTTAATTACAAATGGATAAATATGGCAGTCGATATTTACAAAAAGGAAGGGTGTGGGAACAGAAAATTGAACTGCACGACGTTTATTTTCCTCACATCTTCCAAATATATTTCACAATTCGAACTTGCAAAGCACAAAAAACATCACAAGTTAAGCCCAGCAAACGAAAATATACATTCACAAGCAAATATTGTCCGTCTTCGTTAAGTGTTGACTTTGGCACTCATACCAGTTAATAGATGTTTTAGGTACAATCAGTTTGCCTTAATGAGAGCACAATATTTATGACCATATACAACTTTTATCGTAATATGTGCACTAAAAGTCCGGTTAGAGAAATAGCTACCATTGAAGCGACATCTATACACCAAAAAATAAAAAAATAATAATAATTAAAAAAAAAAAAATTAAAAAATAAAAAACCTGACAAAATCTATTACAGCAACTGGGAAAAGGGTATTTACAAAAGAAGGAGTGCTTCTTTGTGCACGTTTCTTCGGTTGATGAGGATCACTCCCGGGAGAATAGCGCAAGATACAGGCTTAGGCCTAGTCGTCGTACAAGTCTCATTTAGACCCCAAGTCTTACTGGAGCGGTGTATGTGTGTGTGAGAGAAATACTTCGTTGTGGACTGATCCAGTCCTAAACATACCACTCACTGAAGTTGGACGACAGGCCGCTGTGTGCGTTTGAGCTGTGTACACCGGACGAGGGCGACAGGTTGGTGTTGCTCTGGGTCTCGGTGGAGGGTGACACCAGCCCGGGGGGTGTGGACGACTCGTATCCAGAACTTGCTGCCGGAGACGAGTCGGACCCTGGCGGGGAAGATTCGTGAACCTGAAAAGGGGCAAAAAATTTCGAGCAATTAATTAACCAGAGCAAAGACTGCATGGTATGGTATCAGCTGTGTGCTAGTCTGCATCATGCACAACAGTAACATCAATAATAATAACAACAATAACAAGTCGCAGAAACTTCTACATACTTTGTTTGGTTACTTGAGTGTATATATATAATTATTTTTAAATTTTTTTTTTTTTTTTTTGCAAAGAATTACCTTCATGTGCTTTCGAAGAGAACTGGGGTGAGTGTAGGATTTGTCGCACATTTTGCACAAATACGGTTTGTCCGACGTGTGCACGTGCATGTGCTTCTTCCGGTCACTGCTGTTTGCAAAGCGCCTGTCGCAGCCTTCAAACTCACACTGGAATGGTTTCTCCCCTGTAGGAAAGAATAGTGAGGGGGGGAGAAAGAAGCTTTGTATCAAATGCTCACCCTTATCAGCGGTGTAAATGACGTGGAAAAAAAAGAAATACATTCAGCCCAAAACTAAAGTGAGAAAAGTCATTTTTCATCCGCAATGCTACAATGTACCAAGTAAGTAATGTATGCGAGTGCATGCAATCAACTGTATTTCATTACCACTTGCAATCGACTCTTCTCACAAGCAGACTGCGTTCTCACAGATGAATGCTAAACGTTTCAAGATGTTAGTTTAAACTGTCAGCTGTAATGTTTAAAAATGTGAGCACCAACTATAGACGGCATTTAAGTGCTGCTTATTTTCACTTCATAAACTAGCTACAAAGTCATTCCATTGACGGTGGTTAAGCTGACAAACATTCGGCTTAGGCGATTTTTAGAAACAATAAAAAATTCAATCAACAGCTTGATAAAGTCAAGGTTTAGTCGTGCAGTGAATAGTGAATTAGTTTGACAGTAAATTAAGTCAAATCTACATTATGGCCTGTCCAGATCATAGAAGCTTGCATAGGCTATTTAGGAAAACAACAGGCCTTCAAATCAGATATTCCTATTTATTCAGATAAAAGTAAAATAGGAAAAAAAAAAAAGACGGGTGTACAATTTGTCATCGATTTCGTTCATTATTCGACAGACTTTTTTTTTTTTTACAAACAAGAACAGCTTGGTGGGTTCAGGAAACTGAATTTTAAACTCCTGACGTAGCGAGCTTAGCGCACGAGCATTGGCCCACGGAGACATTAAAGCGGCTGAAGAGATTTACGGCGCCGCTGTGCACGCGATGCGGTAACAGGACAGGAGCTCTAGCGTCGCCAGTGACCCGGTTAAAGTTTGCAAATCACAAAATCCTCGACAGTCTGTTACATAATTTATCACAGTGCTGAAAATTCATTGCGTTTATTTAGACCGAGCCGTAACTGCTTCCAGGAGTGTAAGCAGCGTGGCCGCAGTATCAACTGCACACGATTCTTCTTCATTTTTTTTTTATTATTATTTATTTATTTTTTAAAAACGACACATCAATTTTGATCCCATATATAAACAATGGCGTTAATATTTAAACACTGACGATATATATATATATATATATATATATATATATATATATATATATATATATATATATATATATATATATATATATACATATAAAGCAACCGCTAATTATCAATAAATGCAGTTTAAGAAGGATTTGGAGCGTTAAATTAATGGCACAGAACAATTCCAGTAACGAGTAAACATTGCGTCGTATCAACTGACTAACTCGTAAACACAAGTCAAGCGTAAACACACTGATCATAATTACCTGTGTGCGTCCTCTTGTGAATCTTCAAATTCTCTGATCGTGCGAATACTTTGCCACAGCCAGGGAACGGGCAGGGGAAAGGTTTCTCTCCTGTGTGCACGCGGATGTGATTCACTAATTTGTATTTAGCTTTGAAGGGTTTGCTTTCCCGCGGACAATCTTCCCAAAAGCAGACATGGTTGCTTTGCTCCGGTCCTCCGACGTGCTCAACTGAGACATGGGTGACAAGCTCGTGCATTGTGCTAAAAGTTTTATTGCAACTTTTCTTAGGGTTATTGAGCTGCTCCGGATCGATCCATTTGCAGATGAGCTCTTGCTTGATGCACTGTTGCCGCATGTAGCGAAAGAAGGCACCAGGATGGTGGTGATGCGCTGCCATGTTCATCCCCATATTCATGTTCATGGAGCCGTATTGGTTGTGGAGTTGGGCTGCTGAGTAAGGGTCGGTCCGAGGGCTTGAGACCTGGTGGTACTGGTCTGATCGTCCGAATACCTCGCCCGGTAGTCCAAGTCGCATTTGCCCGTTGAGCACGTTTGGGGATCCATGCGAGGCGTGCTGGTCGTGGATCCCGGGGAACAGAATGTGGCCTTGGCTGTCTGCGTGGGAATGGTGCAGGGACCCCGCAGTGGGGCCGAAGATGGCATGCTGGCCGCTCGCCGGGGGCGATTCTCCGAAACCTCGGCTGCGGAAAAGGAAGTCCCGAGTCGAGTTGAACGGCGAGCTCGCATACGAAGTGACATGAGCCGCGTGCGCGCCCAGAGCCGCGGCGGGGTAAGCAGGGGCTTGTGAGGTGAACGCTGAGCTCTGTCCGGGGGAGAGATCGTGGTTCAGTTTAAAAGCGCCCATGTGCGCAGAGTCAACGAAGCTGTTCTGCGCTAAACTCAAGTCCCTGTCCTGCATGTCGCTTGCCGCGTGATGCCTCGCAAATGTCCCCACTCCCAAGCCAGGGAACTGGTGACCAGCGTCCAGTAACATTATTTCTCACTTAATACAAATTTTGCTCAAAGCAGTTTACCTGTAACGGCCCAGATAACCGCCGAATAAATAAACAGAGAAGACTGTTAGCTATGGAAGTAATAACTTCCAGATTTGAAAACACGACATGAGGTAAAACTTGTATGTACTAATCCTCACACACGGGGGAAGAAAAAAAAACAAGCGTTCTTACTCAGATCGCCTAGATTTTTTTTCTTGTGTATAACTTATAACTTAAAATCCCAGTGAAAGGGAAGGGGAAAAAAAAGATTCCTTAGCGTCTTCCCGTTTAAAACGAGTCGGGGAAAAAAAATCGACTGATTATCTTACTGTGTCTTCTTTAAACGCGCGGCGCGTTCTTGAAGCATCTCGGATCGGGATGTTTATTTCTCTGGCTCTTCTGTGTTTATCTCGGAGGGTCTGTCTTTCTCAGTGGACTGGCACTACCTCTTCTTACGCCCCCTTTAACTGGAGAGCGGTCACTCATTTGGCGCTGTCTCATTGGTTCCCGAACCTCATCAATCCCATAGGTCCCTCCAATAGCACGCGCTTCTTTGGCGACTAATAGTCGATCGCCATTTTTCCACTGACAATTACCGCCTACTTTTTTTTTTTTTTTTTTTTTTTTTTTTTTCCGCCGAGCCTTTTCTGAGTATATACGGAAATCAAAGCAACAAAAGCTACTGTCGTTTTATGATAGCGATTGCAACATTAGTCCACAATAGAATACTATAGACTAACCTGTACATCATTTTATACTGCACGCAGCCCTCAGGGGTGAAATGTTCAATCTTTTGCTATGCCATTTTGTTTAATTATTTAAATAAACCCCGAGGAGATTTGTTATAGGCAATTAATTAATCCGTAGCATAAAAACTGTACTCCAGCATTCAGACAAGGGTTGCTTGAGTAAAATGCAAAGCCGTATCATTCGATGTCTCGTATTATAGGTAAGTATTCGCACACTAGCTGCCACAATGTAGATTTTAAAGCATAGTTTGGAATAGGTTTATTAAAGCAGCAGCCAGTGACAATAGCACACTGAGTCTTTTTCAGACTGCACTCATATGCGGAACACACATTATTGTGTTAGAAGTACTGTCACTTACTGTCAAAGATGAGAGTAGAAAAGTGGTCGGGATTTTTTTTTTAATCAGCATTAATATAACAAACTATATAAGCTATTTCAGATAACTAAAATTGCTGTTTATTTTTTCCTTTTTAGCTTGTGGAATGGTTTTTGTCTCAACCTGAGAACCAAGAGTAAACCAACTACTACATATATATATATATATATATATATATATATATATATATATATATATATATATATATATATATATATATATATATATATATATATATATATATATATATATATATACATATATATATATATATATATATATATATATATATATATATGTGTGTGTATATATGTGTGTGTGTGTGTGTGTGTGTGTGTGTGTGTGTAAATGTCTAATACACAAGACGTGTATTAGATTTCGATAAATAAAAAGTATTTGTAGTTAGTTACATGTACAAGGTGGACCAGTGTATACAACAAATTATATATATATATATATATATATATATATATATATATATATATATATATATATATATATATATATATATATATATATATATAAATTCCCTCAAGTGAAGTCACTCACACATTCTCAGTCCAGACCAGTGATCATAGTCTATGTGTAAAAAAATATATTACTGCCACGCGGTTCCCCAAACCAATAAAAGTAAATTCTTCTGGGATGTCTTTAGGGTTAAAACTCCCCCACAGGAAAAACTGAGCTTTTTACTTACATTTTCATTTAGCTCTTGTTCCACGCGGTCCCATTCCAACGCGGTTCAAACTTTATCTTGTCCTCTTCTCGCTTGAAACGGCAAATAACAGGACGGAAGAAGCAGAAGAAGCAGATGGAGTGTAAAACTTCTGGGATTGTGTGCGTCTCAGCTCAAAGCCCTGCAGCTTAAACGTTATAGACCATTCTTCCCAAGACCATTTCTTCCCTCTCCGCAGGAAACACAGGATCTGATCCAAGTTCAAAGTCATGTCTTCCGACCTCTCTAAGTTCTTTATTTCTCAAGGAAACCACAAAACCTTTCCCCCTTGCAATGGGTAGGGGAAAAAAAAAGAAGAAAAAGAAATTAGAAAGAGCGGCGACGTATTCGGCCTGGGGCAGCAAGTCGTAGTTTCTGTTGCTCTCTTCCCATAGCGGCCAAGGGAAAAAATGCTGAAAATGGTAAACCACATTTTCCCCAACGTCCACACAGAGGTATTAAAACTCAAACAAGCATGTGACATTACAATCTCCCTTAACCATACTTCTTACTGTGCTGAGGAAACATAAAAATATGACAATAAATATGTAGTTTCAGTATGGCAGCACCACTTTACACACAACAACAAAATATGTCTCCGATTTGACGTTATCAATATGTTTACGGTTTGTTGGTTACTTTCACTGACCTTGGCGGTTTTCCTGAGTGTTTGACCTCCGGCCTATGAAGACCTCATATGTGGTCCCTTGAATAAACTATGGAAAGAATACCCCCATTAAACCAAACCCTCTTCATTATAATAAATATGTAAGTTGTGATTAAGGACGAAATGACATCCGAAAGCACATCACATTTTACTAAATAACCTATGCATGTAGTTACTGAATATAGTCTAGTAATGTGTTCACACACACACACACACACAGAGACACACACACACAAACACACACACACACACACACACACACACACACGCGCGCGCGCGGCGCAATCGCAGTCTGAGGTCAAATACTGCGTATTCTCTTGTGTTTCTAACAACCATCGAAATAATTCAGTTTCATCTGAATTATTTCAGATGAATAATTAGTAATTAATAATTCAGAATACATTCAAACCCCAGTACCATATATAAACCTTTACACTGCTAATAGATATGAACGAATATGTAGGAATTTAAACAGGTGTAAACATAATAATAAGAAATCAAAAGGAGGTCGCATGAAACAACTTTTTAAAAACCAAAATCCTAATTAATTTTGATTGTTTGATTTTAACGTCATATTGCACTCAAGACTTTATAGGGTTATAAGCTGAAGAATCCCATGACCTTCATTTAGTCGAGTAATTTAGCAACGTTGGTGTTTTATTCGACCGAAAATACTCCACTAAGATTCACCAAATATTGTCTAATTACTAACATAAATCAATTTTGAGAATGATTTTGAATCAAGACAAATTAAACCGATGACAGATGAACTCCCTGCTGTGTTCAATAGGAACCTTAAAAGGGTGTGTGCTTGTATCAAGTTCAACGCACACTCTCACTCATACAGAGAGAGAGAGAGAGAGAGAGAGAGAGAGAGAGAGAGAGAGAGAGAGAGAGCAGACAACATGATAAAATATTTGGAAATTTACGTGTATTTCTCTAGAGACCAAAGTGTTGAATTAAATATTTAAATATACTTAAATGTATTAAATATCAATTACCAGGATTAGCCATGTAGAAGACATGTGAAGACAGTGGCAAGTTTAAATATTTGAAATCGCACGTTTTACTATATGTCGTTAATTATTTAATCAGCCTTAAAAAATTATTGAAATTGAACGTTATTGAGCAGGTTAGTCCTAAAAAATTATTTTTGTCGCCCAGCGTTTGTTTCTGACATTTTCTTTTTATCTAATACGCGTGGTATTTAAATCTGGGCTTCAAAAAAAATAATCATTTGGAATACATTTATATCGTTTTATAATGATATACAACAATGAATTGGTGATTGATATAGAAATGTTTTTAAAAAAATTATTCTACAAAACGCAGTACAGTTGAAAGAGAGAAAAATCCTGTGCAAATTATATTTTTCTTTTTAAATAATTTTTTTTTACAAGGTTATTAATTTAAATACAGGACATCATTCATTAATTCATTCATTCATGTTTAGCTTCTTTAATCTAGAAAAAATCGATATATTTACAGTAACCGTTTATTTTAGATTTATTTACAGTCATTAAAAGCCGCCTACGTTCACCTGGCCATTTAGCAAAAACGTGTTGTGATTAAATTCTTAGCTTAAATACCGTAGCCTACTAATTGTAAACAAACAAACAAATAAATAAATAAATAAATAAATAAAGTTATTCTGTATACAAAATGCCTCTGTCCACATTTGCATGTCCTGGTAAACAGCGCCTTACACACAACTTTGTGAGTACAACTTTTTGGAGTCGACAGCGGCGATGGGAGTGAGGGGGCGGAACCCCGCTGAGCCTGCGCACTGAAAGACAGCCAATCGCTTCGCTCCTTTAACTGCCAGTCACCGAAATCTGTCCAATACCCGCAGTGCCATTTCTAAACTGTATTCCCCACTGTGTCCTCCAACTGTTGTAGTTTCTGCCAATCGCTTGAGGACAGAGTGGGAAAAGGAGCAAGCAGAGTTAGAGGCAGGACAAAAGAAGTTATATAGATGGTTATATGCATATATTTTAATGTTTTAGAAGGCGTGTAGTGGGGGGGGGGTAAACAAAACAAAAACAAAAGTAGCGAATGTGGACATGACGGTGTAGATATGGAGCCCTCTTTGAGCAAGAGGAATTCGGCGATAAGATTAGCGGATTTGGCAGCGACTCAACCCCTTCCTCATCAGAATATGACAGGCTTCCCGGGGATAGGGGGGCATCACCCTCACTCCCACCATGCCCACCTCCACCCTGGGGAGATGGGCAACGACCCTGGAGTGGCTCTCACTCCATTTGGACCCGAGCACATGGCACAGACAAATGCTCTCAAACTTAGTCCATCGCAGCACATTCAAAGCCATCCCGAAGCCCAGACCGCGGCATCCTTCCCGTCTTCTCAGACCACAGTTGGTTTCCCCGTGGCTCACCCCCACTCAGGCTACGCAAGCAGCAGGGACTTCATCCTCAGGAGAGAGCTCTCAGCCTCTGCTATGCATGCACTTGGCGACCAGCATAGTTCCGCCTCCTCCCCTCATCACCATGGCATGTTCATTTCCCCAACAGGTGCTTACGGGCACACGGAAGGTGGTGCCCATCCACTTTTCACGGGACTTCACGAGCAGACAGCCCCAGGTGCCCACCACCATGCTCTCAACGGACAGATGCGCCTGGGTCTTCCAGGGGACATCTACGGCCGGCCAGAACACTTCGGCCACAGGCCTGAACACTATGGACCTTCCCTTCACGGCTACAATTCCATGAACCTAAATGTGAACCTCGCTTCAGCCCCTCATGGAGCCACGGGGGCGTTTTTGAGGTACATGAGGCAGCCCATCAAACAAGAGCTGATCTGCAAATGGATTGACCAGGAACAAACGTCTAAGAAGCCGTGCTCGAAAACTTTCAGCACCATGCACGAGCTGGTAAACCACGTCACGGTGGAGCACGTCGGCGGACCCGAGCAGAGCAACCACGTCTGCTTCTGGGAGGAATGTCCGCGCGAGGGCAAGGCGTTTAAGGCAAAGTACAAACTGATCAACCATATCCGAGTTCACACGGGAGAGAAACCGTTTCCTTGCCCTTTTCCTGGTTGTGGAAAAGTGTTTGCTCGCTCGGAAAACCTAAAGATTCACAAGAGGACTCACACAGGTTAGTGAAGCTATTCGTCATTAGCCTAGACTGAGTGGAACAGAAGTTGTTACATAGTTAGCAATAGTCATGTGTATTAGTCCAGACTCTGATGAATAACATCGAAACGATGTAATCGCATGTAGCTGCTAAGACACAGTTACTCCTTTGCCACGGATAAACCCTATTTCTCCTTATATTAGACCCAAAACTAGATTTACACAGGGAGATGGTGAACATATAGGCGCTGCGTATGGATATACGTTGTCAATAAGGTTATGTAACAGAGGTTTGTCGCTTTATAGTGTACATTTTTTTGCTTCCAAGAATGACTGCTACACATTTTAAAGTGGAACTCGAGCGCGTCAGGAGAATTTGACTTTTGAAGCATGGACTAGTAAACAAAGAGGAAATAGATTTTATATCCACACGCATCAAGTTCATAAAAGTCCTAATACAACTGGAGGTGTTCTCAGATTTTATAGCATTAAAAATAAAAATAATAAAACGAATTCGGTTGTTTCCTTCCTTCTGGTTTTGCTGATTCAAATCAAAATATACGATAGCATTGAACAAAACATAACCATGATGTCCAGAAGTATAGATCCACAGTAGCTAATCATTCATTCATTTTCACTACCTTGCTCAGGGTCGCGGTGCCAAGATAGTGCATCACTAAAGGTTTAAGATGAAATAGCTTTTTTCCCCCCAAACATTTGTGAACCGTAACTCTATACAACAGCGCATACTATTAGCCTACCTCACCCAGTATAGCGCGTGAAGGCCTCGTTATTTTTCAAGAGTTTATTTTGTTACAGCCTATCTAACCATCTCTACCTGAGTCGGTTTGGTGTGGGATTAGTAATGGAATGTTCTTGTTTGGACGTTTAAAATGTAGTGTGTTTATTTCGTCTCTAACACTGCTAGGAACATGTGCTACCCCAATTAGGATGTGATCCATAGACTTGTTTACAATGACATGCACACGTAGTGGCTGCAGTTTTAACTTTCTTTATGCTTACGGTTTGAAATTAAAAACAATAAGTGACTCTATTAGCTTGTGCTTGTGATTCGTGCCATTGGGATTATGCACTTCCTTTGATCCTGAGATTTTGTGTGCTGTTTGTATATTTAAACATGAGGCCTGATTGACAGTCTCACCTCCTAATTGACTGCTGTGTTTTGTTGCTAGTGACGCAAAGATCAATATCACCCACCACGATGTTTACAGGCAAAGAAGGGCGGAATTATAGGATACCCGAGTGTTGTCCACAGTCTCGGGGGGATGTTATGCTAAGTAAGAAAATAATTTAGTTTGAAAGTCATAGGTGGACGTGTAAAGAGCTACACGCATCACAAAGCAACGTAGTGCAGTGGAAAAGTTACTGCATGAAGGTGGCAGTCATAGCACGTGCGGGGGAGTTTTCAACTGACTGCTATAGTCTCTGTACTTTCGGGGGGGGGGGTACTAAACAGTCCCTGTCGCTGGGATGGTACTTTTAGTATGTGTCCTTCACTTCTAAACATGGATGTAATGTATAGGCCTATTTGAAAAGACCTAAGGATTGTAAATCGTTCTTAGAAGTTTATAAATGTGCATTAAATGCACCTTTCCAGGAAAAGGACACACACTAAAAGTAGAAAATGTGTACACTTGTGGGTACCACAAGCAAAGAAAAAGATTTCACCTAAATACACTGTGTGAATGTAATATTTTTCAATCACGATGTTATCTCTTTAGCTACTGTATATTAGTTATACCTAACTGAAGTCTTGCATTCACCAATAAATGCTCACAAAATACTGCACAACGATAATGGACTATCTTGTATGTTTACGTTATTTATGAAAGAGCATGATTTTTTTTTGCCATTTCAGGTGAGAAGCCTTTCAAATGCGAGTTTGACGGCTGCGACCGAAAATTCGCCAACAGCAGTGACAGGAAGAAGCATTCACACGTGCACACCAGCGACAAGCCCTACTACTGCAAAGTGCGCGGCTGTGACAAGTCCTACACGCACCCGAGCTCACTGCGGAAACACATGAAGGTGCACTGCAAGTCTCCTCCGCCCCCTTCCTCCAGCTCGGCCGCCACGTATCATTCCTCCTCCGCGGCGCTCGGTGACGCGCTCGCGCCCTCCACAGAACCACTGCGGAGTCGCGCGGCCAACCTTTCCCCACAGGTCACCAACCTCAACGAGTGGTACGTATGCCAGGGCAGTGCTGTCCCTAACAATCTCCACACCCCCTCCAGCGATGTCCCAACCTCCGAATCTGACGACGAGGACTCTTTTAGACATTCAGACCCAAGGACGATGCTCTGATATGAAGCACAAGGGATATATTTATGTTGCATCCCTCCCACACACTGTTTTTATACATCTGTAACATCATGTGTTTGACGCGCGGTAGGCTACTCAGAAGTGTTGGTGGAAAGAAACACGCAACAGCGCCGCGGATGTCAGATGGTGAAGAGCATGTGCCATCAGTCCATACCCTACCCTACCCTACCCTAACTTAATCTACCCTACCCTACCCTTTGCCCTTAACTTGCGCATTCATGTACCACAAGACCCTATTCCATACTGATCAACGCATTAATAACTTCGAGTAAATGTGCTTGACAGTCGTTTTTAACTTAATTATTTTATTTAATAACATACAAGGGGTGCATCTCATCATTAAACCCGGGATAATTTCACACCCTTTGCTTTCAATTTCGGACCAAGATTTTTCCTGCATTGCCGAAAGGACTGTGGGCTTAGCTGATTAAGTCATATCCAGCCTACTAAGTGACACCGACATTGTTCAAATGAAACAATAACCGGTGATTGATGTGTTTGTATCACTGACTGGACAGTTTTCTATAGCTTATGTTTCTCCCCAGAGGTCTTTTATAATGACAGATTGATGAATTTCTGTGGGGCAATTGTCCTTTTCCAAGTGTTTCTATAATGTAAACATTCCCGATGTTTTTGCAATGAGAAACATGTTCAAACAGGCATGTCTATCACTTCTATTATATCAGTACACTCTTAGAAATAATTTTTTAAAAAAGGGCACTGAAGTGTACCTTTCTTTGTCGCTGGGGTAGCACACCTTATCTTTTGTATATTTAATATTTATCTTTCATCTGACAATGTGCATACAGTGTACATTTAAAGTATTTTATGTAGCAATTATGTAGCAAAAAAGGATTTAAGGTATATAATCGGACCCTGATTACCTTTTAGAGTAAAGGTACACATATAGGCTATATGCACCTTTCTAGGTTAAAGATCCATACTGAAGGTACAAAAGGTGTACACTTGAGGGTACCATCCCAGCGACCAGTACCCCTTTTTTCCCCCCTGAGAGTCTACTGAGGGGAAAACGGTTTATTCTAGAAATTGTTGAGTACTTGTTTGAAAATTTATACAATATCTGTGGTCGGGAGATTTTTTTTGTGGTATTTAAGAACTATTTAGTCTGTATTTTATGCAAAAAATCCAATGTAACTCTGATTTAAGAGTACGAATATGTCCTCTGAGACCCTAAATTATGTAAAGTGGACGGGCCTATTCCCTGACGGATGTGTAAAAAGGCTAATAGTTTCGATGCTTGTGAATGTTGTGCTAAAGTCCCAACCAGTTTTGTACATTGTAATTTATTTGCTGGTAATAATGTTTGGTCTGGAATTACAGATACACCAAAGAATAATATGATTAATTTTGGTGAAATGTAGTGATTTTTATGGTGTTGTGTAAAAAAAAAAAAAAAAAAAAAAAGGTTTTACTTGAATAGATTTAGCCTATGTGTAATGTGAAGAATCCCTCGCATGCCCTGTGTAGTAACTGTGTGTTTTTATTGCGGTGCATGGTGCTGTTAATTGTGCTGGGTGAAAGAGTGAAGAGGATTGTCGAGATTTTTGGTGTTCGTGATGAAATCGATATGAATAAATTTATTGACCTGAATTAAAAAAACAAAACAAAAACAAAACAAAAACAAGACAACTATGATCCATGCTTTTTTTTTTTTTTTTTTTTTTTTTTAAGTCAAACATTCTCTTTCGGATTTTATTTTAAATCACAACTTGCTTTTAATAAATGTGGGGCAGTCTAAATATTTATTTCTTACAGATTCTATACAGCAGAGAACAAGCAAAACAAAAACATAATAGTGTCTAATTTTAATGGTATATTTTCTTTGAGCAAATAAGACAATGATATTGTTATATACAGATGATTTAAAAAAAAAGGCACTGGGGACTATTCTGAACAAATTATTTAAAAAAAAAAACAGTTTGAATTGTTATACTATATACTGAATTTTTTGCTTGAAATTCATTTCGTAAGTTCTATAATTTATGTTCATAAGTTATCAGTCCTATATTCCGGAACAGTCTATCAGTGGTGTATCTTATAAAGAAAGGGACTGTCACCAATGCACAAATCAGTCATGGGAAACAGAACATAAGAGATGTCTTACAATAAAGGGAGTTTTGCCTTGTGAATATGAAGCCCCCATCCCTCACCCCATCCTTATTTCCTCCGGTAAAACGCGCTGTAGTACACTTTCAAAGTGCCGCCTGTCCATACTACAGAATCCGAATCGAGTAACTCCAGTCCTGCACCACTTCAAACCAATTTTTTCTGGACACTAACATCCGAATATGTCCCGTAGAAGACCCAGTGAACAGCCTGTAAAAGGAGGATGCTCATCAAAGCAGCAACAACAACAACAACAAAAACAGCCTTCGGTGGTTTTTCTTTTACAAAATTGTTTTTACTGACGTATTGATAAATGACAAAAAGAAAAATATATATATTTTCTATGTAGACAAATTTTTAAGCATCTTGTAGGCAATCAGACAATAAGGGATGTAGGTCTACCATGGGGTGTGTGTGTGTAGGGGGGGGGGGGGGGGGGGGGGTGATGATGTACGCAGGGCGGCTTGAGAAAGATATCACATTTGCTCTTTAGCGCCTAGCTTTAGTCTAGTGCAAATGAACAAACCTAGAAATCACATCTCTGAGCAGGTGTATCACCGGTGATGTGAAGTTCAAGTGCACTCTGGGGGTGAAAAAAAAAATCCCCTCTCCCTGCTTCCCTGGTCCCTCCTTCAATTCGAAACCCTCTATTAAGATACAGTTGCCCTGACCTTAGTCTCATGCCACGTTAGCGCAAGTCAATTTGCATTTCACCAGAACCGCTCTCATAAGTTTGTTCCCAAACTCCTTTCAATCCCAAGGGAATATTCAGATTTAATTTGAAACAAGCGTTGACGTGCGGCCCAACTTTTTTTTTTTTTTTTTTTTTTTATCTCTGTGTGTGTGTTCGAACTACTACGGGCCAAGTGAAAGAGTGATCTTTTATTTATTTAAAACAAGTGTCCTATGAATGGGGCAAAATAAACACGATGAAAAATAATCAAAGAGACGGTCGCCTCGGAGTGAAAAAAGGGGGAAGTTCATAAAAGAGCTGAAGCAGTCGCGGCTGAATGGGAGACGCTTTGAAGTGGAGCTGATTATCTGAGGAATACTTTGAGGTTGTCCTAACGACGGCGTTGAATCGAAAAGCTGCTCCTTTTGTCGACGATTTGCTCTCCTGCCCGTGGAAATCACTTACATGGGCCACGTTAACATGCAGCCTGCAAATCAGTAACTGTGCGAGTCAGACTTGCAGACGCCACTTGTGAAAAGACAAAGCCGAAAAGGACTGTGAAGACGCAGCGAGATCTCTTCCCATCTCGCCTTTATTAGACAGAATAAGCACACTGGAGGAGCTCGTGTTTACTGTGCTCTAGTCCCATTTCACACCACCTCTTTCACATTGCATTTAACATGGACCTGAAGTGTCATAGACATTTTGCACTTTTGAACTTTTTTTTTTTTTTTTGGTCTTTCTTCAGTAAAAGTCTAAAACAGCTCTAATACTCGCAGGCTCCCCAAAGAACTTGATGAAACAGTAGTTTGTCATTTCACAGGAAAACTCGCCTATGCGTCGAACTTCAGGGGGAAATGAGTTTAAAAAAAAAAAATCTTTCTGTGTGAAATACAAGTGATACTGATATTAAAAAACCACTTTTTTTTAAACAACTATAAGGTCCAGGCCTATAGTTCAATCAATACACGTATTTTTAATGGGAGTATGAATAACGTGGAGTTGAGACACAGGAAGAACATGGCACGAAAGTTGCAAGATATACTACTGTTCTAATGTTTGTGCGTGGATTTCTTGCGTGAACTGGTCTCCTTGGGTTCATGTGCAAATGTGCAAAGTCATTCATTAAAAACGCACAAACCACAGCCTAGCATTCATAGCAAAATGCCTGATCAAAATAGAACCGTTGAATATTTTTCATGTCTAACTCCACCTAGTTATACAAACGGACATGTGACTAAAGCATCTACAATTATAAAATACACAAACAAAACAAAACAAAACAAAACAAAACAAAACAAAACAGCCTCTTGGCTCACTTGGCTTACCACATTTGGTTCTAAACAAGGGCACACATAAAAATGCAATAATTTAACCCTTTCTCCATCATGCCTCATATAGCCTAGGTATAATTGAAAAATAGGGACACTTGATGAGAAAAGCAAAAAAGTTACAATTAAAAAATTCTCTGTTTCACTACAGAAGCTGTTAGAGAGATCCCAGAAAATGGGCACACGTTCCCTAATCCAGGCAGTCTGCCAAACTCTTCCATGCACCCTACCTGCCTGCTATCTTAAGTCTCCCGAATAAGTGAGAAAACCCGATCCACTTGCAGATGTAGTCTACATGTTAGCTCTCTGGTCGGCATCGAGATTTAATTTTAAAAAAAAAAGAAAGAAAAGAAAGAAAGAAATAAAACATCATCATCACCAAGAACAACAACAACAACAAGGACAACAACAACAAAAATCCCACTACGTCTCTTCCTGGACTGAAAACTTTTTTAACGGGAGTTAACGTCGCTTGTAGCTACACACTACACCGTAAGTATATTTATGACTTGTCTCTTTAAAAACATCCAGATAACTGACTGTGCCAACTGTGGTGCGCTTGTCCCCCCCTCCCCTTAAAGTCCAGTTTATAGTGCCTTTCTGGGGCACTCGTTTTCGAGGCGAGTTATTATTCGGAGCGGAAGCTGTCCGTTTTCTCTTCAGGCAGCTGCGAGTTGAACCCGATGTCTTTCCGCAAAGTCTAGGAGAAGCCGGGCTCCCCGGGGGCCCTGACTGACCTCCGCCCGCCTTTAATAGAATACTTTCATAGGAAATTCATTAAACCAATAGCGCAGCGAGCACATCACCATTTATTTGCAATTAGCTTGTTTTTTTTTTTTTTTGTTTTTTTTTTTTTTTTTTTTTTTTTGCTGAGACACAACTAAAGGAGAACTCAGGAAATATAGGCTATATATTGCAAAAGTCTTAGGCACCATATTTATTATTATTATTACAATTTTTTTTGTATAAACTTTTTTTTTATATATAGATTTTTATTTTATGACTTCTACATTATGGAATCAGTACAAAAACATTTTAGATTTCAAAACATTAGATTTCCAGCACGAAATTAAATGTTACAGAATATATATATATGTATATGTTTGTATGTCATTAAAGAAACCACTTTTTTTTAGACAAAGACACAATGAATGCTGATGGGTTTCGCTTCAAAAATTTGAAACAAGTGCGACAGTCAAAGTCTCCAGAAGATCCGAGTCTGGTTCTGCAAGATGCTCAATAACACTTATAGCTCACTTCATTATAAAACTACACTAATTGTACCTGAGACTACTAATTTTTTTTTTTAAAGCAAAGGGTCATCACACCGAATATTGAGCTTGCTTAATTTGTTTACTGCTCTTTATAGTATTTTTACTAATGTAGAAACATTTAATTTCATTATTTTTGAAGGCGTCATTGCTCTACAGCATCTCACAGAAACTGTTCATCGTCAGTCTATGAGCACTGCAGTTAGTTTTGATTAGTTTAACACTAGGAGAGAGGATTCTCACTAAGGAGGAATGCTCACCAAGAGATCTGAAACATGTCTGGAGTATTTCATGAGTTATAATACTAGCAATCCTGATGTTAAGACAAAGTCATGCAGGCTGGAGATCAGCTTCAATAGTCATATCACTTCATATCATTATTAGGATTGCAGCCACACTTTCAGACTTCATAAATAACAGTCAAACACAGAAATGTTTAAAGATAAAACAACTATCATTAGGAAAGATTTTTATAAGTGTCTTATTGCTTCCTAAAAACATTTATGAAAGCCCATATGGCAAAGCTGTATAATAATGGTTAAGTGTTTGGGAACTTGTTGGTTTGAGTGCATAGTTTGCAAAATACAGTTGGGATCCTGTTATTCTTCACACACTGCATAGTCTGCAGTCCCTGAAGATCTTAAGATTTTTTTCAAAGATGGGATACAGTTAATGTTTTTGTACAAAATTATTAATGCTTTCAGGATATTGTAAAACTCGCTTTAGTAAGGCAGAAAAAAAGATGACAAAGAAGAAATGAATGAAATAAGGATTGCATAGATTACAATACTCTTGATCTTTTACAAACACAGATAATCAGATATGGATTCATTCTTAAAAACCGGCCTGAAAATGCTCGAAAATGACGTGAATGGATCACGGTGTCCACTCATATTGTACTGTGGTTTGAAATTCACATCCGCAGAGTCCAAGCAAGGGCCCTTTGATACTGAAAACATATGAATCATCTTGCATGTCTGCTGGACATAATATCTGGCCTCCCGGCAACATCTGTGGACCTCCAAACTTGGTGCATGTCCAAATGCGGAGCCACAGGACTGGGAGGTTTTCCAAAGCTCGGGGTGAGGAGAGCAAGGTCGTCCATGGACAAGCACTAGAGCCAGTCCCTCATACCTGGCCCATCGAGTATACGTCTGAAAATCTCTGGGCCATTCTAGCACTTGCGTTTGACAGGATTTGTTTAAAAGCCTCTAAATGTAGGCCTTCGTCCAATAAAACATTTTCCATCCAGATGGTAAATGCTCAGCAGAATTTGCGCGGCCATATCCAGGGAAGCATCTTGCATATTCACTGTTTGGTAGCACTGTGGATATTTGTGTTAATTTAGAATGCAGGCACACGTACAATAGCTTATGAATACAGCTGAATATATGTTTGTGGTTATTTTCTGCTAGGGTTATGTTAGTGTTATCCTTCTCTCAATATCAGAATCGGTATATTTCATTATATTCAAAAGATCTGAATGTTTGTGGACTGTAAATTATGTGGGAGGGGGGGGGATATAAATAATACTGGAATACAGTTGGCTGCTTCATGCTACAGAAAGTCGTAAGAAAACATTAACATTTTATTAACATTTTATTATCTTTTTTATTTATAGATTGTGAAATAAGGCCCCTTTCTAAGAAACTACCATGCACACTAGAGCAGTGCGTCTGAATGCAGCTGTAAAACGCCTCATACGGGAAAAGGTCAAGATTCAGTGTGAAGAAATCATTTCTGCTCAGCTGGACCATACCATAAAGGAAGGAGAGAGAGAGAGAGAGCGAGAGCGAGAGAGAGAGAGAGAGAGAGAGAGAGAGAGAGAGAGAGAGAGAGAGAGAGAATAGAAAGAGTTCCCAGTTTCAGGCTCAATTCAAACAGAAAACAAATACTGCATACAGCATTGGATCACATCCTGAATGATTCCATATTGCATTCTTTGCATTGCTAGTTTGCAGTTTACCATCCATAAAATCTTGAACCCCTCTTCTCTTCAATGGGGTAATAATCCCAGCATGATAAGCACATAAGCTTACTTAGAAGAATCCCCTAAACTGTCCTGATTGCGTCACAGGCCACGTGCCCCCTGGCTACAGCTTCACTCAGGTGTCTGGATGTTCTTAAACATCACAGACTGCATTCTTTGTCCCCAGCTGACCTTGAAACAACCATTAGACATGGCTTTGAACCGGTAATAACTATGCCTCATAGACAGACCTACAGTCTGTGCCACTGATGGTTGCTTTTCATACCCGCACTGTGGCATTTTGAACAGGAAATCCAAGCAGTACACACCGTACTTCCGCTGCTTATGGCCTTTTCCACCTCTACAGGATTGAGACAAAGTTGCATAGTTGCGATTTCATATGCAAATGCTGGATCACGTATAGCAGATTGTCTCTACTGGACATGTTGAACATATATTCCGTTTTATATACTAACAATTTCCACTTGAATCTTATATTAAGCCTATTCCATGAAGATCTGCTGAAATCTATGTGGAGGAGTTAGAACGTTTGATAATATTTTGAATTTCGAAGGCTCTGTTTACCTTTGTGTAAGAGACCTTGTTAATGAGAACCAGATGTTTTACCTTCTCACAGATGGAATAGCATGTGACGGCTTATTAAGTGGAGACATCTCAGCCCTCAGTACTCAAAGTCTATTGATGTTAGTTTACCAAAATGATCTGACGTTCAGCTTCTTCCTCGGCAGTGGAAAATTGCAGTGAAATGAGTAAAAACCATCAAAACTCTTTGCTGGCTGCAAGTCTTCCATAATTCCTACAACTAGGAAGGAGAGATGAGTGATGTCAGCCAGTGAGACCAAGTATATACCAGAGGTGACAGCAGCAGTGATGGAATCGGCCAGCTGAAGAAGTAGTCCCAATGGAGACTTTACAGTGGTCTGTCCCAGTCACAAGACAAATTGTATAATTAGGCTTAACTCTTAGGGGATGGCCACCTTTGCCCCTGTCTTGACATTTGCAATGGTAAATGACAGAATGTTTCACTAAAATAACGGGCCAAATTAATCTTGGTCACATGCAATAATCTCTGAAAGTATTAATTGCTTCTCCTTTGTTCCCACTTCTCCTTCATACATTTTTACGAGATAGAAACAGGCTTATCATCATTCAAATGGAATTTATTGCTATCGTTATAACGGATTTCAATTTAGCTCACGGGATATATAAATATATATATATTATAAATGAATTATTTACAAACCAAATAATAACATTAAGCCATTATGAAACTGGTACTGAACAGAGGCGTTCATCACATTTTGACAGTGCAGCGCCACATGTTGGTGCTCCTTTCTGCTTTGGTACCTGGAGACAAGAGATTGTAATCCACGTTAAAGAATATTGAAGAAAAGCTTTATGTGGATGCAGACTGTTGATAAACGTGTCTATACGGAATATTTGCTGATGGTGCTGAGATTGCAGACTTGGCATGGAGCTCGGCTTTGCTCTTCTGGCCTGCTTGCATCAGCACTGTGGCTGGTGTGTGTGTGTGTGTGTGTGTGTGTGTGTGTGTGTGTGTGTGAGAGAGAGAGAGAGAGAGAGAGAGAGAGAGAGAGAGAGAGAGAGAGAGAGAGAGATTGAGATTGTAGGATCTCCCAGCCGTTACAGTAGGAGGGTGAAGCCTCCTTTCCACACAGGAAGACCCCCCAGAGGAGCCGTTCATTAGGGCTGAGACTCCCGGAGCTCCTTACCTGAGCATCCACTCTCAAATACATGACACACACCTACACCCGCGCGCGCGCACAAACTTTAGCCTGAACACAAGCGCGTGCAAAATGTCCAGACCAGACGGCGTGGCGCATGGCTGATTGTTATAGCAATAAGCAACACCGAAACAGCGTGCTTATTAGATTCAGACTGCATTATTGCCCCCCATTTTCCGTCTGCAGTAGAAGGCGTGTTGCAGGCGACGGGTGTTCAGATTTGTTATTCAGGTCTGCGGCGTGCTAGAGATGTCAGTGCTGCAAAGAAGCGTAAAAAAAAAGTAACGACACTGACAAGCGGCGCATCCATTCACACAGCAGATTTAGTCTACTCCACTATTGTTGAGCGGCTGTAAGAAATTCACACGAGACCGAAAGCTTTTGCGATTGTACAATAAAAACACACAAAAGCTACAAATCAAGCAGCACACAAGCTATTCAAATCGTTCATTTTATAGCCTAGTAAAACTGACATTTAATAGCCTATACAAATCACCTATTCAACCATCAAAACGCTGATAACTCAATATGACAAAATGAAAAATAGACACATATATATACATATTAAATATAATATTAATTATAAAAAATTTTAGAATCATATTAAAGAAATTCAATAACATTTTGTAGCTAATCATTTGAACAGGCAGAAAATATTGGCCCAGTTTACACTTTTGCAGTCCTACATGATTAGTATTACTGTATTATTATTATTATTATTATTATTATTATTATTATTATTATTATTATTGTAAGAAGTGTCCGGAAGTTTGAGGCGCGCGCCCATTTTAAAGACTGAAGTAAAGGGATGTGAGGGCTTCTAAACTTTACCTCTGCACACAGCGCGAGGGAACTTTAGGGGTCAAGTGGTTCATTAGGCCTATCCCCTTTCCTTTGCCCTGTCCGCTCCTCTAATGCCATGCCTCACACACCGTGTGGATTCAATTTAATTAAGTGTCATGAATTCATAGTTGCTTTAAAACCAACAGGGGGTTGATTTGAAGCTTTCGTTGTTGCTGTTGCTACTTAAGAGAGATTTTAGACTATATGCAGGTATGTCTTAGTTCAGCGGTGGTTTATTGGGCTAATTAATTAAGCTCAACCTAAACCAGTGTACTGTAAACCTACAGGACAAAAACGCGCGTGCTTTAGCCTATGGTGAGCCTAAAATTAACCGAATAACCTGGTGTTTAAATCCAACGAAACAACGAATTAACACGGCAACATGTCTCTTTCAATAAAATTAATTTTCCGACGCAACAGATTCCAGGTTCAGCTGCTCTACCACACAGCGTTTTATATTTAATAATGTTTCTAAACTATATATTCAATTTTTATTTATTCGTTCGTAAAGCATTATTATTATTATTATTATTATTATTATTATTATTATTATTATTGGCGCATTTAGCTATGTGGGGGCATTTATACCTAGAAAAATGACTCACAAACCTAGAACGTAAGCTACAGAGAGAACACAAAACGGTTCGTAGCTTTTTGTAAGTTGACAGAAAAAAATAAAATGTTGCTAGTAAATGGAATCGAGGAGGAGGCGAGAAGTTGTGTAAATTAGGCAATTAACCCGGCGCGGGTGTTAAAGGTGGGGATCTCTGAAAATCCCCCCAACAGCCTATAGGATGAACTTGTGTAATTGGATTAGAGGCGATGGTGTCACACTACAATTAAAAACGTGAGCACATCGGCACGCGCCGAACTTGAGAAAACTAGTCACCTGACCAAAAAGGCTAATTAAGTAGGCTACAATTCGGATATTTAATAAATGAATAAATAAATAACTATTAGCAGCACGGGTGTGTAATCAGCATTGGAAACGAATTCGATCATTATAGACTACTGAGTATTTTATTAAAAAAAAAAAAAAAAAAAAAAAGATTATTTTATATTTGTCAGTCATGAGAGTCGTGATTATTAACGTGTGACGTCACTTTCCTGAAGACAGGTAGGCTATGTATTTCATAAATAATGGTATCCCTTAGCCTACATAAAAGGACGAAAGCAAGTGAAATATAGCCTGGACATGTGAGATGTAGGTGTAAAAACCAAAATATTTCCAGGTTTAGTTTTCCGAGTGTGCATGTGTGGCGATATGCCAGATCTCATCGGACAACCTACCTGAGACTAAAATCAGAATGGCATCGTCCATGTAACTCATTTAGATAAGACATGAAGCGATGTATAGCTCTCCAGATTTGGAAAAATATGAACATTTGAAAGTTCAGAGCTGGAAATCTCTTGTGACAATTTCTTCGTTCATTAAATGGTGTCTTTTGAAAATATCTCTCAAAACGTTTCTGCAGACTGACATCTCAGTCCATTTATTTTTTTGGTACAAACAATTTAATTAATTCATATCAATTAATAAGCTAAATTAAATATCAAACCTTCTGTTTCTCTGATGTTTTTTTTTTTATTATTATTATTATTTATTATTGGTAGGACATTGAGGGAACCTAAAGGAAGTCATTGTGTAAAGGACCACCGATTTTTAACCTTTCATACTTTTATAAGGACATCAATTTGCTGGAACATTATCGCCCAGTGTTCTGGAGCCGCGACATGAAAACAGATTCATGCACAAATCCAACTGAGCCACCTCGTTTAAATGACTCTATATGTATAATACATGCTATAATATATATTGCAGTTGGTCCACATGTCCAGCATCCCGAATGAGCAGGAAACAAGGAATCCTTGAAATGTCTCCTTTATGAACACATTCTTGCTTCCACAATTTTGACAGCATCCGGCGGCACACATCTTCAGCCGTGGCGCCTCTGCGTTGGTCTTCTTTTATCAGAAAATCAGTGGGTGAGAAGGTGGAAGCTGCACAGAGTAGTCAAATCACACAGCAAGCTCCTCTGCTCCTCCAACGTGCATTTATTTCATCTCCATTATGAAAAAGAACGCTGTCTCGCCTTAATTTCTCTCTAATTTATCAGCAATCGTGTGATCGGGAGCTACAATTTGCTGTAATAGACAACACGCAAAATCATCATGGACTAGCTCCCTTTGAGACCCCGATGCTCTCGAGCCATTTTGGAATAAACGGGAGGGAAAATTCGGGCCGCCGCAGGTTTAAAGGCGCTAAAGAAAAGCTGGGTGAGAAAATGAGCTTGGAGGAAGAGTGTGAGAGTGTGTGAGTGTGTGTGTGTGTGGGGGGGGTGGTGGGGGTGGTGGTGGATGCACCTGCTCATTAAAGAACTTTTACATTTTTACAATTTCCACAAATAAGTAAAATAAAAATAAATAAATAAATAAATAATCATTCGCTTTATAAAATACGTGCAAGCTAGAATTGTATGTTTTTTGTTGTTGTTG
The DNA here is from genome assembly GCF_001660625.3 of Ictalurus punctatus. Lineage (NCBI taxonomy): Eukaryota > Metazoa > Chordata > Actinopteri > Siluriformes > Ictaluridae > Ictalurus > Ictalurus punctatus. Next base: position 1,721,125 of record NC_030421.2, on the reverse strand, counting down.
TTGACTACATAATCAGACCCAACGAATTAATAAACATACAAACAAAACAAAACGCGCGAGATAAACAAACAACCGACAAAAACGAAATATTCCGTATCGTAATTTTATATAGGCCTAGCCTCTAGCCTACAAATGGTCATTTAAAAGCTACAAATGTTTAAAATAATGACATTTATAAATGATCACTAAAACGTGTTAATTCATTTGAATTTACAATTTGTAGGCTACTTAATTGCGGATGTATTTGAATTTATTTTTCTTTGAATTATTTCCCCCCTAACATTAGCAATAACAATAATATTAATAGTAATAATAATAAAAGATGATGAAGAAGAAGAAGAAGAAGAAGAAGAAGAGGAGAGAATGGATTTAAACAACAGACTGGGACTGTAAACTGGGAAGTGAATAACTAACATGTAACTAACAGGTACGTCAACACAGTAAAAATGTACAAGTTTGTGGAAAGCCTTGGGGGATGTATGGAGTGTGATTAGCGTATCCTTCCTTTAGTTGACTTGAATCCTAGCAACAGCAGACAAAAGGACCCGTGGCTTTATAGTGAGCTTTAGAGGAAAGTTGCACTGCTTTGATCTGCCTCTGTTTCAGTGTTTCACACACAGCCATGTCTGCCCAAAGGAAGCGACACACAATGTCCCTTAGTTTCACAAGAACCAGAACTTTCTACAAGATGAGTTGCCGAGACAGAGAGAAGCACCTCACTTAACAGGAGTAGCGATGTTGATGTTGTATTGCGGTGGGTTAGACAATACTTCCAAGACAAAATTACTAAATAAATAAATAAATAAATAAATAAGATCCCCCCAGAACAGACAGTCAGTGAATGGCTAATTATTGACTAACTTTATACTTGGAAAAAAATATCCAGCATTAACAACATCCTTAATGCAGAGCTCTAGTACAGCCCGTGTTTTGCTGCTCATGCATGTTCACATACCTATAACAACATATCCATAACATACTATCTAACAACATACCCATAGCAGAATACCTATAACATATCTTTATATATATATATATACATACATATATTTGAACCCTCAGTGCTCTTCAGTCAAGCTTAAACCATTCATGTAGTGTGAATTCAGATATAAGTGGACAGTTATTGAATTTCCACCTTGTCTAAGCTTTCTTGGCATTAATAAAAACTTATTAAAAAATTGATCAGGATGTTGACTCTCTTATACGGGAAGGAGGGGGGGGGGAAGTCTTCTCATATTCTAAAAGAGGCATTGCTGAATCCTTTTTGCCTGTAGAGTAAAATATTTTTGTTGAAACACTACAAGTACAATTGTAAAATGATAAATAAATAAATAAATAAATAAATCGATCTATTCATCAATCTATTATTTGGACCCCGTAACAGTTCAAAAACACTTCAAGTTATCGAAATCTGGAGGCCATTAAACAAACATTCAACTCGGTGTAATGCAGAAGTCCAATCTGTCCCAGTCCAAGTCTGTCCGTTCTGCTCGGCTTCTTTTGCCCCACTTTGTATGTCTATTTTAAGCTGTCTGACTTCAGATCAGATTCAATACATCGTTGCATTTGAAGCGTCAGACATGAAGTCCGTGTCAGAGAAGAACGGTACACAGGAACACAAGTCACACGATGACGGAAATGCAGGCGATTAGCCACGTCCACACAATTTCCTGATTCTAGTGTGTTGTGAATAAAACCCAGACGCGTCACAGCAACTCTACACGACGTTTCATTCCCGACTCTGAGGGACGGAGCACCTCTCCGCACCTCTGTGTGCACAGACAAGAGCTTACCCCCTACCGTCCCCCTCTTTCTCTGCAGTGTCACATCACGTAAGTGCTGGACAGCAATGAGGTTCATTCCCTAGTCTTTATCCTCGTGATTCAATTTCATTTCAATTACCTAATTTTTCCGAAATCGCCTCGGACTTGAGACGCCCCTTGTTCACGCCGTAAACGATTGGGTTTTATTGCAGGGGGATGAGTGATCTGTGCTGAAATTAGTTTGTCACATATTGTCATTAGCAGCCTCGTAAAACAATGCAGTCATTATTGGCAGATCCCCGGGCGAGAAATGAGCCCTGTCACACGGGCCCCATTGGCATTAATGAAAATATGCTAAGCGTTTCGTTTTAATTTCATTCTGCCGGTGGTTCGCATACACGCATTCTCTCCGGCGGGTTTATATGGGAGCTAAATTTATGAAAGACATAACAGAGAATATAAAGTGATTAGAGTCTAGCTATAATTGAGTCAAGCCTTGCTGAGGTCCTAATCGCGTTAATTGTAATGAACTCTCTCTGGGAATACCGGGAAATGTATTTAAATAATTCCGCCTTGTGAGTTGAGGAGATTATGCAGTATTATTATATTAAGTAAGCATAATAGAAATGTCATGTGAAACTGTCGCTACTACTACTACTACACACACACACACACACACACACACACACACACACACAGAAGTGTATGTGAAATTTTAAGCTTCAGAGCTGTATGGTGTCTCAGGTACCTCCACGTGAAAATAGCTGAAATAATGCCAAGTGTGCCAACAATGTCAGCAGTTTTAAAGAATTTAGAATGGTCATATTTCACAAAATGAGTATATTCATTTTCTGAAACATATGCTATGGAAAAAAAATATATGCTATTATCATCATTTTCTCAATGTAAAAATGAATAAATAATTACCTAGGAGCTAAATTATAGTACAAGGTGTTCCCAAAGTCTCCCGTACATTGGGGGAATTAACACTTTTTAGCAAAATGTTTCATACTTAGTTTATATTATACTTTTTTTTCCCCCTCCCCAGACAGGCTTTAAGGAGGCCTTTGAGAAAAGAAGAACGTATCTAAATCCTTTTCGGGGCCGGTTCGAGATGCTTCGAGAAGGTTGCGATGGACTTCGACAGGAAACATGGCGACAACACTGTTGGCAAAATGATTAACACATTAAAAAAGACGAAGTGGACGTCCACGGACGAAGGTACGACTGGCATGGTGCTGGCGTACACTGTTCCATACGTATGGAGATTTTTCAGATGCCCTGTATATGCAGCAATGTTTATTTGAATGTACAGCACACAAGTTGTAGGCCAGTAGTTTGGGTGAATGAAGGAGGGAACTCAAAGAATAATATCAAAATAAAGATACAATATTGCTACAGTCAGATTGGTCATATTAATGGCCGACACTGTGCCTTTTATGTGTGGAAACAGAGGGACATATCAAACAAAGGCCAGCTACGTGCTAAGTGTTCAGGAAGGAGCATCAGAGCAGCGACAAGAGCTCAGAAGGATCTGAACCCTGAAATGAGGTATGGTTATGTTTCTTCTTCATTTTGACAGAGACAGAATAGACATGGCAAGCAAGGCAAGGTTTTTATAAGCTCTCCAAGACAAAAGACAGCTTTGCCAGAATCCTCAACCCAGGCATCTATCACATCTTCCATTTCTACTTTAAACCCTCTGGCTTGTTTGACTTAATGCCCGGCGTTCTGTCGGAGTAGCTCACTTACACGGCCACTTTGTCTCAGTGTGGGAAATGCTGCAGCGGCTGACAATCCACCGGGCCACCTCAATCACTGACACACGATGGGAGTTTAGAAACCGAGACGGAGAGAAACAATGTAAAAACCATTAACAAATTAAAAATAAATGAGCGAAAGGCTAAAAGAAGTGGGTTGTGGGTGGGGTGGAAGTGTGGGCCAAATGCCAGGCAGGCAGCTTACTGTCAGCCTTTTGGGCTGGTCACAGCAGTGGCCTCCATCTTTTTGTCTGCATCCCTTGGCTGGCACTGAGCTGCAACCTGAAGTTCTCACCACAGACACGATCGATCATACCACATCCAGCTGAAGCACTATGCCGAGGCCTTCATTACCATAGTGACCAACTGAACGATTAACCATCCAACCCCTCCACCCTGCTCTCATACTTCTCTGACTTCTCTGCCAAGACCTCATCAACAGTGGGGGACAAAAGACTGACAGAGACGAGAAATAAACAGAGAGCTCCGTAGGACCTATTGAAAAAAAATAAATAAATAAATAATTTAAGCACAAGTGTCAAAATAGCATGAATTCGTTTTGAAATAATATACTGGAGATTTATTTTGGAAGGAGCGTCCTCAACAAGACGCAGGCTTGAAAGGACAATGGTGGCATGTTTTCCCAGTTCTTGGGCAAGTTCAGGATAAAAAGTGAGCAATTCATAGGCTTGACGGATGGCGTTTGCTGCCCGGGAATCTCTGCAAGCCACAAGGGTGAAGCAACAAAGCAGTGCAAAATGCGGGGAAACTGTGGCTATTTACTTACAACAAAGTGGACAAACACTATCCCCTGCAGTGTGTGTGTTTCTGAGAGAGAGAAAGAGTGTAAGTGTGTCATGTTGCCACGCAGGTCAGCTTAAAGCCGATGCCTGTTTCAAGACGTATTCATACCCCCCACTTCAGCGGCTCAGAGTGCCCTCCTAAACAAAGGCCTGTGGTTTGGAGTGGGCCGCTGGCTCTCCTCTCGCTGTGGGTTTAAGGACATTTATGGCGGCTCTTTGGCAAACGCTGCTTTGATGTGCTGTGGCCTGGTTGAGCCTGGAGGAGCCTCAGGGCTGAATGGGGAAATAAGTGTTTGTTTGCCCTTTCCCCAGACATGTCAAACCCTGACCCAGGAGCAGACCTGAGGGAGGCAGAAATATATATGCACACAGAGTACACACTGTTGAGTTATACAGCAAGACCACAGACCCTCTGCCTCTCTCACTTTATTAGGAACACCAGCACATTCATGCAACTATCCAATCAGGTGGCAGCAGCGCAAAACACAAAATCATGCAAATACGTAGCAAGATCTTGTCAAGATCGTGTTCAGCATCAGAATAGGGAGAAATGTGACCGCTGTGACGTTGACCGTGGCATGGCTGGTGGTGCCAGACGGGTTGGTTTGAGTATTTAGAAACTGCTGACCGCCTGAGATTTCTTTTACACACACACTTAAATAGAGTACAGGAAAAAAAAAAATTAAATAATTAAATAGACATACAGTGAGCAGCAGTTCTTCAGATAGGAATGAATGTTTGATGAGAGAAGTGAGAGGAGAAATGACTGGTTTGAGCGGACAGGAAGGCTATGGTTTTTAACCACTCTGTACGTCGGTGATGAGCAGAAAAGCATTTCAGAATGCACGTCACCATACGTCAAGGCGGACGGGCTACAACAGGAGAAGACAACGGCATGTTCCTGTAACGTCAGCCATGAACAGGAATCTGAAGCTACAGCAGGCACAGGCTCACCAAAAGTGGACAGTTTAGGACTGATATAATATTGTCTTGGCCTCTGTGACTAGTGATGGGATCGAAATTATAAGGAAAGCAGGTCGTACATGGAAAAAGACGAGTGACAGTCTCTGTATAACTACTGTATATAATCATGTGGACTAACAACAATAATAAAAAAAAAAAAGTAGACAACCCATTTAAGATCTGAGCATCACTAGAGCATGTGATTAACACTACCCACACTACCATGCCAGTGGTATTGCTGTGCTGAGAACAGTCCGCCATCCCAATAATATGCAGTTAGCGGTGGTCCTGAGGTGGTACCTTTCCACTAACGGATGGAGTAGAAGAGGCTACAGTAAGAAATCGTACACTTATACAGCAGTGCTTGAAACTTTGCGAACCCTTTAGAGTTTTCTATATATCTGCATGAATATGGCCTAAAACATCATCAGATTTTCACACAAGTCCTAAAATATGATCAAGAAAACCCAATTAAACAAACGAGACAAAACATATTAGATTTGTTCATTTATTCATTGAGGAAAACGATCCGATTTTACATATCTATGAGTGGTTAAAGTACCTCTAGTGAACCTCTAGGATTAGTAGTTTTATTTGAAGGAGAAATTCGATTCGCTGTATTGGATCACTTTCCTCAATGAATAAATCATCAAGTGTAATATTTTCATCTCATTTGTTTAATTGGGTTCTCCATCATCTTTTAGGACTTGTGTGAAAACCTAACAATGTTTTAGGTTATATTTATGTAGATATATAGAGAACGCTGTATGTAGCTGTACCTGAAATAAATAAATAAATAAATAAATAAATAGGCTAATCAGTGTGTACAAGGTAGGTTTATCTAATAAATTGGAGAATATTAGTGTGGATTACATACATATGGCAAAAATTAGACGAAGGAAACACAATTCTCATAATCACTTCTTTGACATTGAAGTCACTCCCATCAGGCCATGCAGTACAGCCTTATAGAGCAGTAGATGAGCCACAGTTAATGGTCTGAGAGGGCACACATCTGTCTGAGGTTAACAGTTTTTTGTCCGATGTCCCGCACAGTGACAGATATGGCTGCCCAGTTTGGCTCACTTGCCCATGACAGCTCCGGCCAAGGTGACGATGTTCTGGGCCTGCTTTAACGACGGCATGTCAATCATGCTGCCACGGAAGGTGAACGCACCCTAGAGAGAACAAAGCGCAACACCGGGTGGGGGGGGGGGGAAAGAAAACATATTTTTAACTCTCACGTCATATACACATGTAACAGTCACTGCACTAGTTAATTTTTTTTATAAAGTTAACTTTCTAAAAAAAATCATATGCAGCAACTGTAATTACATCAAATCTGCTCTATTTATTCAGCAATATGCTACTAAGAAGAACGTTTAGATACAGTATTGTGTGACAAGATTTTTATTAGCTGCTTGGGAAAAACGAAGCCAGAACACAAAAGAACGTGTTCCTGACAGCCGCATGAATTATTGCTGGTAGTCTTTTTATTTGATTGTTAAATGCCTTTCTTCACTTTACTACTGCACAGTGCCAACTATTTCGCTCGGCCAACATCCGCTTCTAAGAGAAAGAAGCCTTTACTACACACGGCTTGCTTGTAGCGTCGAATTTTACTTTTCTGTAAAGTGCAATGTACGGAATTTTAGCATTGGCAAGGCTTTGGATTAAAATACCAAGTGACAGAAAAATCCTCGAATACAGGAGGGTGTTTTATAGGTCAAAGAACGAGTGTTAAAACAGGAAAGCAGAAATGTATGGCATAATGGAGGCGGACGAGAGCTGAACGGGAAGAAATAGCATGTGACGTCCCTGAGGCTAGTCTTAGTCGAGGAATTACTGGCAGCTAAATTCAGGCAGATTGTCCAACACCAACACACCACTGTGTACAAAGCAGCAGACTCGGTGAGGCAGCAAATTAGAGATGATAATATTTCATCAATTTTATTTGCTTAAATAGCAAAGAACTGTGGTCATATTGATATTCAAGCTTAAAGTCTCTCCGCTACATAGCAGTGCAAGGTGCAGTGCAGGATGCAAGAGGGTGGTGGAGGGTAATCGAGGAGATCATGCTGATGCAGTGATGTTACCTTTCCTAGCTTCTGGTGCTCCTCAAAAGCAGCGATTAGCTCGGTGGCCCAATTAACTCTGTCTGGACTGGGTGAGAATTCCTCTTGAACAGCCTTGATTTGGTTTGGGTGGATGACTTGCTTCCCTTGAGAAAAATACCAGAGGTATGGGAAATAGTTCACCATTAATACATAGTATTAATTAAAATATATATAATCACGCTAAATCAAACCTGCTTCCTTTTTTTATCCTGAAAACGAGCAAATACAAATCCCAAATCTAAACACCTGGACCTCGTACTGTAAAACTGCAAAAATGCAAAACGACTGCGAATACACACTTCACATGTGCAATTCAAAATACATCTGCAGATCATATTAACATTTTATAACAACCGATGATAGTCCAGAAAATAACTGAAGTAAGAGTAAGACAATCCTAAGCCCCTGAAATGAGATGGTGCGAAGGCTGCACAGTATAAAAACGCACATGGGTCGAGCAAAGCCTGGGCTGGAAGCATAATGGGCTTTGTTGTGCTCGAATGTGGAAAGTCGGCTTTCCCGAGGCAACAGCAGTGGGCACAGCACACACCATCTCCTCTTATTCTGGCATGGCAGCCTGGCCAGGCTTGAATTTGAGCGACACAGCAGGCGGAGAGGATGCTATGAATCATGGGTGTCATCCTGATTTTCGCCCTGTGCCCCGCTGAACTCTGAAACTTTACTGCACGCTTAGTTACACTTCAATCTGAGCTAGCCTCTGTCAGCCTCTGCTTTTTATTACAGAGCTATGGGCATGAAACACACGCACGCAAGCACGCACACACACACACACACAAATAGGGTACATACAGTTCTGTGAGAAGTGTGCAAACAAACACACACACACACACACACACACACACACACACACACAAACGTAAGGGACTGCCATGCAAAAAAGCTCAGATTTACAGTGAATGGCCAGATAGCTCTACGAGACAATGATCATGAACTCACAAAATCCTTTACATGACGTGAGACAGCCATTTGCTTATGGCTTTATAGACAAAAACAAGGTCTCTGTGTATATCTAAAAAATACATACATATATTCTAGACTACTCCTGTTTCCACTAAATGAGGTAAATGATGCATTCATGTACATAACATTACAGAGCAGAACTTACCGGCAAAGCAATGCACAGACAGTTAGGTAGACAGGCAGGTAAACAAACAAACAAGCCAATAAATAAACGAACGCTTAGAGGAAATGACCGTCCACACGGCTGTAAGTGGAATCATGCGATTTACGATATGTTGAGCTCCAAACAACAGAATGTAGCACAGAAGAAAAGCATTATTTCCATCTGCTAACATTACCGACAAAGCATATATTTCCATATGTAATGCATTTCAGCTTCACAATAAAACATAAGACTGACTTTACTGGGCTTTAATACATCAACACACTCCTGCATTAGTCATGTTTGAATATTTCTGCCATGCAGACGGAGCGTTCTGCAGTCTGTTTTGCTCATCTTCTGCGAAGGTTAATGAATTATGCACACGACTAATAGCTGTGTACTGTTAAATAATAATAATAATAATAATAATAATAATAATAATAATAATAATAATAATAATGACAGTGAGACTTGCAGTTTAAAACAAACAAAGCAAAGCAGTTTGTCTCAGGTGTTTCCTGCTATTGGGTTAGGGTTAGTGTAGATGGAGGACTAAGTGTGTGTACTATCTCTCTGTTCCCAGAGGAGCCGGCCTGTTGGATCAACAGCCTAAAGAGGAGGCTCAGGGCCCGTGCCTGCGACGCCCATCCCAGAAAAGGCTGGCAGGGGGTAGTTCCCTCACATCAACAAAATATGCCCCCTTCCATCTAGTGCCACCTGTTCAGGAGCGGTCTGCTCTGAGCCAGCTAATGACAGCGCCAGCAAAAGGGGCGTGTCAGGCATCCTTACCGCGCTGCTATTGGCTGGCCGCATTGCATCATTTATGCCCCCTGAAGCCAGCAAACCAATCATACAGTGCCATCTGGAAAGGTCCGTCTCATTGGCGTGTTGCGGTTTAGCACAGAGCCCTCTGTTTGGCAAGGTTCAAAGTACAACATGTTGGCAGCTTAAATTGTATTTTTTTTTATTTTTTTTTTTAGGATGATCTGAATTGTGTGGTCACAGTTTGTTTATTTTTATTTTGCGACAGAATATTAGTAATGAGGTGACGGGTTCCCTTGTATATTAGACATGGACTGTTTGCCAACCTGCCGATACATTTAAACTCGATGATGACACAAAACATGCATGCAGACTGTAGCGCATCACAGAACATCGCTGCGAGAAGAGCGTTTAACAACAAAACAAGTATCATGAAGGATCATGTGATTCCGGGCAAAACTATTCGCACCCACCTGAATGAAATTATGATTATGGGACTCGGGCAATATAACCCAACATGATGATCAAACGACGTCAGAATAGAGGATTTAGACGGCACCGTTTCGACAGGTTCAAGTATATATATATGATTGAATATATAATATGCGATTTTAATATTAGACTGACCAGGATATGTACTTTGAACACAATGCTCTGAACGACAATTATTTTACTGAATAAAGTGTTCAGACTACATTAAGAATATGGAATTCAAAAAGAAATAAATAGCCTGTTTGTGTGTTCGATTTCCCACATGCACACCCAGACGATGTAAACCATCTTCTCCTTACCAAGTGGCAAACGGGTCTCTGTGGAACTCAGTGGCTAGTTCAGACAATACGTGTGTGTGTGTGTGTGTGTGTGTGTGTGTGTGTGTGTGTGTGTGTGTGTGTGTGTGTGTGCGTGCTTAATGAGCCTTCATCATATTCCAACCTACCTGCAGATATAGACACACCGGTGAATGGAAAGCTGCTCGGATTGCTGCGCTGCATGCTTAATCTCCCCCAGCGATTAGTCGAATTATACCCTGGCCAAAATCTGTGGCTTTCGAATGCGTGTATCCTTGTGCAACAAATTATGAAATATAAAAATAAATACCTTTACTTCAACCACTAATGTTTTATGGTGTTTTGAGGTTTAAAAGACTTCTGAGCAGTTTTATTGGTTTAATCATGTGCACACACCAGTAATGAATAACAGCTTTAAACCACATGCAACCACATTTGCTGGATATTTAATATGTCGTCATTGCACAACAAAAATTTGGAAGTGGTGAAAAGAGGGAGGGAAGGAAAGAAAATGAGGAAAAAAAGAAAGAAAAGGGAGGAAGTGGGATGAATAAGAAGCACGAGAATGCTGCAAGACAAAAGGCCTAGTGCTCTGGAGGAATGGCAGTGTTGCTGTAAACAGAGATGTGCAGGGGGAACAGTGTGTGTTCTGCAAACAGCCATTACATATTCATTAGCGCAGGCTCTGAGGAGGGCTGCCTGGCCTCCTGTGGCCAGTTACCCACTCACCGGGACTACACACACTCGCGTTGCCTGGCTACAAACCCACACAGTGCTAAGCTGTGAACATACGGCCAAGCTCAAGCTACATGCAGACAAATGCACACACGCACTCACTTACATGCAATAAAGGAAATGCACAAATGAGCAGAACACAGGCATGCACCCACACACGTACAAAATGCCTAACCAAATCGTATTTAAAAAAAATAAATAAAAAAAAGTCTGTCTTTTTATCCTTTCTGGCTTGCAAACGACAAGCAGTTGATTTATTTTTTAAAAAAATAAATAAATAAATACTTCATTACTTGATGAAATTATTTGTGTTATGAAACATAAAAATGAATCTTAGCACAAAAGCACAAACAAGCTGTTAAAAAAAAAAAAAGAAAAAAAAAAAAAAAAAAAAAAAAAAAAAAAAAAAGACAACACACAAAAAACTGATGCTCGGCTTCAAAGCAGCATTCTGAAGAATTCATATAAACACTAATGAGCTGAAGCTCCAGTGAAAAGGAAAGAGAATAAGAGAGAAAGAGAATAAGAGAGAAAGAGAATAAGAGAGAGAGAGAATAAGAGAGAGAGAGAATAAGAGAGAGAGAGAGAGAGAGAGAGGGAGAGAGAGGAGACGTTTACATGAGCGAGTCAAAGGTTTGACGCCATGAAAGAACAAGCACAGATACACGAGAATAGGTGAGTGAGGGCACCTGTTCGGCCTGTAGCGCTGTAGCGCTGTAGCACACTGCAAACATTCTTTACTCACACATGCTTTTATTTCTTTATTACACAAGCATCGAGTATAGTAAAGAGGAACAGCAGGGTGAGTTGGGGAGGAGTACAGAGGAGTTATGAGTATAGTTCATATGAGAACAGATTATTCTGCATTACTGTGTGTGTGTGTGTGTGTGTGTGTGTGTGTGTGTGTGTGTGTGTGTGTGTGTGTGTGTGTGTGTGTGTGTGTGTGTGTGTGTGTGTGTGTGTGTGTGTTGTGAACATCCTACCAGTAAAGCCCATGAGCGCACCCTCTCTGGCCTGCTGCCGCAGTCCTTCTTCATCCTGATAGTCGATATACACAAGGTCGACAGCCTGCAGGCCAAAGGCTTTGGTGGTGACCACCACTTTCTGACGAGCATACAGCAGCTCTCGGGCATCCTTAGTCCTTGTTGCACCTTCAATAGAGGAAATATTGCATACAAATATATTGCTTTAATTGAATTCCCAATTGGAAACTACATGCTTAAAACCTGGGAAATGAAAACACCTGAAATATTATGAATAATAATAATAATAATAATAATAATAATAATAATAAAGATTACTGGGGACTATTGAGCAGCAGTATAAATGATAAAAGAGGAAAGAATAGAGAAGTGGATTAGATGGCAGACCTATACTGGCACAGAAATCATCAGAGCCGAAGACTACTCCGTCATGATGGAGCCCAACTTTTGGTCCGAGCTGCCGAGCCGCCTCACACACAGCCTGGGACAGACACAGGATACACAAAGAGCTCTGTATATGTATGCGTGTGTGTGTGTGTGTGTGTGTGTGTGTGTGTGTGTGTGCGCGCGTGTTGGCACTCAATCAAGTGAATCAGTCAGATGGCTCAAATCCCTCGCTCGACTCGTTCAATCAATGTCTCTGCTTCCGTTCCTCACATAATAGTTCAGACATGGAAAATGATCAGTTATAAAAAAAAAAAAAAAAAACACACACACACACACAACTTGCACACACAACAGATAATTAATGGCCTGACACAGCCACGAGCATAAGGACGGAAAAGCGGCAAAATCTGTGAAGGCCATCCAAGCTGGGACGGAAGACCATCGCTGTGGCGGGGAGCGGAAAGTTTGGAATGCGAGATGATCGTGTCGGGCACGAAGCAGATGGAATTTGAGTCAGGCTTTTGTTGGGTTCCAAATTAATTTCACTTCTCACTGTGACTGTGCAATATTTCCCTGTCTCACCTCGGGGACACAGACTCACCAATATGATTTAAGACGGTGTGTAAAAAGAAAAAAAAAAAAAAACAAAAGGAAGAAAAAAAAAAAAAAAAAAAAAGGAAGGGAAAAAATGATGTGAGGGAAATAGGCTCATCTTTGCGTCCTGAATCCATCAGTGTTGCATGATGCTTATTTATGACTAACTGAACGGAAAGAGTTAAGTTTAAAAAATACATACAGTGAAAAGAAAAAAGAAATCTGGAACCCCCCTCCCAAATGAAACCCCAAAACAGAACCGTGACACACCCCTGTGCGCAGTGACAGGTTCTTTAATCTGACTGCTTTGTTATCTAAAGTCCTTTCATCTGCACTCTTAGGCCTAATATACCTTAAAATTCAGCAACCCAACAGCAGTCTCCACGAAGGTTACCAAGCGAATGGGTTCCATTAGCATCCGGCCTTTTAAGCGCTGCTGAAATCTGTCAACAAACTGACACACAAACACAGATACACACATATCACACACACACATATCACTATTGGGTTCATACATAATGATTAGTACTATGTGCAGGGAATATCAATCACAAAAAGATCACAATCTGGAGAAGAAAAAAAAAAACAGCAAAAAAAAAAAAAGAAGAAAAAAAGCAAAATGGTTTGTTATTGTAGTGACGGATCCTTTTAATCATGTTCAAACCGACGGCACATTACATTTGACAGACATCCAATTAAAAAAAAAAAAAAAAAAAAAAAACCCTCCTGAATCACAGGAAGTATAAATGTTCTTTTAAAAATAAAATTACTCACTCTTGGGGCTCTGGACAAATGCCTGTTTTGCAAATCTCCCTCAAGACGTACAACATGTTCCGGTAATAAGAGAGAAAACAAAATGCCAAGGGAGAAGATTTGAACTGTCTGGGAGTGCATTTCATTTGAGCATTTCTTTCTTTTCCTTCGTCTTTCCTGGGCAGACGAACCTGCGAGATGTACGACGAGCAGGGTGTGATGTGGCACTTCTACTAGCCTTTCATTTTTTTTTTTTTTTTGCACATTTTCCTGCTAATATTTGAGCTTACCTAAGAAGGCATTAAAATGAAGTTTAGTTCTTTGAAGACCAAAGCATTCCCCCCACCTTTTTTTTTTTTTTTTTTTTATTCCAACAGACCAGTTCACAGCTAGCTGTGCACTGCCAGTGGGGTAGCCCAAATTCCAAAATCTATCATCTGGAAACACACAAAAGCACACTCCGTCAGATATTTTCTTTCAAAGCCAGTTTAAAAAAAAAAAAAAGAAAAAAAAGGGAGACTAGGTGGAAGAGAAAGAGACAGGGAGAAAGGAAGAAAGCTTGCAGCAGAAATGTGTAATTCCCTGTCGTCGCTCTCCATGCTCACTCCCTTTCACGCACTGGGAATCGAGGATCAAAATAACCTCAGGTAAGTCTGGGCTATTTTTGCCCCTAAATAACGACAAAAAAATATATCCAATGAACACTCGGTTTCATTGAGGGATATTTTTCCCCCTAATGGGGAGAATTTTAATCATCTCCCCATTCAATCTCAGTAGGATAAATCATATCTGAGAGATTTGCATAAATATAAACCATCAAAGCCTTTTCATCTTCAAAGGGGTTTTCAAGACCCAATAAGCTTTGTACTGTAATCATCTGAGGTCACAACCCCGCAGGAGCAACGCTGCTATGCTAACACAGACGGCTTAGCATAATATTTCCCCCTGAATCCTCAGAAAGGACTGCACTCCCAACGACACGGCGTTCCCTAGCTCCTGCGCCCTTCCCACTTTATCGGCCGCCGGTCCCCTAACCCTGCATTTTGGATCCAGGGCCCAGGTCCATCTGCAAGCCAGAAATTGATCCTGCGCGTAAATGAAAAGCTTTTGCCCAAGCATTACACGGCGTACAGCTTAAGAAGATACCAGGATTGACTGGGCTTTTAGGATGTTGACAAGAGGCAACAAATTAATGGACTTAAATGGTATTACATCGCTGATGTGTATGGAGAGGCAGCTTCTAATCAAAATCTACACGGTGTAGCGTATCTCCAGATTGTCCTGATGACGCTTAGCAGGGCTGGCAGTAAGCACGAGAGGAGTAACAGGATCATTAGGACTCCACAGACAACATTATCACACATGCATGTATATGTGTATATAAAAGAAGAACATATGGCAATCATTCTCACGGCTGGATCGAGAAGCCGTCGCAAGGTTAGGATTGACTTTAACGGGAAACATGGCGAGAACATCACACACACACACACCCCACTGGTGCCAAACTTTTTAAGAAAGTGTTGCGGATCAAACGAGTAGTGGACGTCCACGAGCGTCCACTGACGAAGGCACAACCGACATGGTGCTGGCAAACATCGTCCCCTATGTATGTAGACTTTTGAACACCCTTGTAGTATAACGATCCCTAACCCTAACCCGACAAGAGGTTCTAAAATCAAACTGATGACATTCTCAGGATCCGGGCTTTGATTCCTGGATAATTTATTCCCAAATAATTATGTCGATCACTGTGGATGGAGCACTGCGGCATTCAAAAAAAAAAAAAAAAAAAATGGATCTAGAGCTTTATTTATTTATTTATTTTTAAAAACAACCCCCCCAAAATAAGCTAAAAGCCAAAGACTGGAGAAACACCTTGAAAAAGCTACGCTTATTTTACACTAGAGCCATAACAGATTATTCGTTCTTAGACATTTCGATGGGATAGCAGCAAACGCTCAGTTTTACGTTAAACCCGCTTAAGATCTACAGGTGACGGCACTTTTCCTGTCGACGCTCCTTCCCTCTGGAACGCTCTTCCTCTCCAACTTAGGGGAGCTACGGGACATATATAAAGCTCAACTCAAGACATTTTTTTTTTTTTAAACTAGAATTTGCTTGCCGATGTCTACTTTTATTATTTATTTTAAAATTTATCCATTTTTTTTTTTCCCGGTGTACTGCTTATTTTGTGTACAGCGCTTTGAGAAGCTGCCTTTAAAAGGCGCTCTATAAAAGTTTATTATTATTAAGTTCGTTTGCAAGCCATAAAATGTCAGCGTTTTAGCACATTAGCCTAAAGACACGAACAAAGAAATGAAACTGTCAGCACCATGCACTGCAGCCTATGAACACTTTAGCCAATAGCAGTCCCTTTGCTACTGAACTGTTGAAATGACGTTTAAAATTAATTATGCACAATTAAGTAAGGTGCCAATCCCTAATACATACTATATATATATATATATATATATATATATATATATATATATATATATATATATATATATATATATATATAAAATGATTGGTTTTTGAGAAAATAAACAATCGGGTCGAAGAATGCTTGAAGAGGACTTTAACCTGTTAGCATCTTATTCTCACATTATGTGCAATATTCTTTAGAACCATCATTGAAATGTCTCAGACGGGTATGATTATAAAATCTAATTAACTACTGTCCTCTAATTGGTATTCCTAAAGTTACTGTATCTATACAGGTGTTGTCTATATAAATGTCATTTCAATACTGTGTGTGTGTGTGTGAGTGTGTGTGAGAGACAGAGTGAGGGGGGGATTCTTAGGGCCACCAAAAATACTGAGGCCAGCCCTGCTGCTTAACTAATAATACTATTCCCAGGTTGGAAGAGAAAAGAGTCTTTCTAACAGGTCAATGGCTCTATGTGAGCTGACCCTCCGAGTCCTTGTTCAGCCTTTACTCAAAAAAGCAGCCACTCTTCAATAAGAGCTGCATTAGCCCTTCCTTCAGTGGCTGGAAAGTGGAGGGGGCCTGGGATTGGAGAGAAAGCGATCATGGGAGAAGAGAGCCTTGGTGGAAAGAGGGAAGAAAAAAAAAAAAAAAGGGTGGTGAATGGACAAGTTTTAATTAATTTTCTTCAAAAGAGAGCCAGATTAAATGTTTCCGGCCTGCTAAAGTGCTCATTTCACTGAAGGGGGAAGGTGAGAGAGGGAGAGTAAGAGTGAGAGAGAGAGAGAGAGAGAGAGAGAGAGAGAGGGAGAGAGAAGAGACAAGAGGGTTGGGCCTGGAGCTGGACCCTTTCATGAGCGGGTGCACACCCAGTGGCGTGGCGTCTAAAGAATGCACGCGGCACCGAAATTGCGGGAGGATTGTCCTTGGACAAAGGGGTGGGAGTTACGCCTGTTATAGTCCAATAAGCCTTGTCAGTCAAACAAGGAGAGAGAAAGCAAAGAGAAAGGGAAAGCAATGGATTTTCATACAAAGAGAAACAAGTAAGTCCGTCTTTTAGCAACAAATCAGTGTGGTGGTTCCTCTTCTAAGCTAGGTGCGGGGGTGGGGGGGGGGTGGGGGGGGGTGAAGAAGAAGAAGAAAAAAAAAGAAAAATAAACATTGGAGGGATTTTCAGCCTGAAAGCAGAGGACAGGAGGAGGACAGTCATAACCAGGCTCGAAAGCTGGAAGTCTCAAAGGGGCAGTTAGCAAGTATCTAATGTGACAAAGTCCAGGGGCTGAACGATGGGGGATGAGATATGGACGAAGAGTGAGAAATTTCATACAGCTTTTCTGTGAGTCATCACTATTACGGACTGGACAGGAACGTGAAGAAAAAAAAAAAAGGAGTAATAATAAATAAATAAATACATAAATAATAATAATAATAATAATAATAATAATAAAGAAATAGTCTGTTTATGAAAAAAGCCATTTTCGAAAACTGCAACTGATGAAATTATTAGTGCGTTCAAACAGCTCTTATTTATCCCCAACTGCGAAGCGCCGTGTTAAACTCGCACCGGTATTAGTTTGGGCGTCATCGTTTTAGCGTTACACGATAAGCTATCGACACACGGACTTTAGTTGTTCGTGTTTATACACCGTATCAATATACGCACGTGAAGGGAGAGCAAAGGAGAGAGGGAGAACAACTCCTTTCATGTTTCTCTCATCACTTTCAAAGCAGCAGGCCCATGTCAGGTCGGTGCTACATGATGTCCTCACCATCACAATCTTCTATACCCTGCTGAGACATGAGCAGGGCGCTGGACAAGTATGTGCAGGGCATACATGTGCACATCCGTACGGCTCTTACACACTGCCGCTCTCTCACACAGGATAAGGAGCGGAAAAGATGATGAACCTGTTAGAACTGTAACCCAGAGACGGGTTTCGTGTGTGTGTGTGTGTGTGTGTGTGTGTGGGGATGAGGAGGAAACTCCTCTCCACTTCAGCCGGAACACTTCTGTATCCGTTACCTAGTCGAAAACATACAGACTGGACAGCTCGATGCACTCAAAACTTTTACAAAGACATTTATAAATAGAATATCAGCTATTCGTTAGTCACACTATTTCACTTTTTTGATCGCCTGACCAAAGTGTTTCAAGAGACTAATCTCGGGTGAGCGAATACGTCTGAAAGGCGGGGAAGAAGAAGAAGAAGAAGAAGAAGGGAAAAAAAGGAACAAGGTGGTGGAGAGAGTGAGAGAAAAACATGAGCACCTGTCAGCAATTAAAACGGTAAGAAACAGAGAGGAGCCCAGGAAATATATGAGCTCTAATTAAAAGCACTAGTTAAAAACTTCCTGCTTCTGGCCTGGACTAGCTGTAGCTGTGAACTCCCTCCACCTCTCTCACACACATTCCCTTCCTCCATCCTCCACCTAGTTAAGACATTGTGACTCCTTTCAGGTCCTTTTGGGAGGCATGCAGAGCATCTGAATGCTGCAGATTTGGGTGAGGTGGATTGGGGGCCAGCCTTTTTTGTCATTTTTTTTTTTTAATAATGTAGGGATGAGGGTGTCTCTGAGCCACTGGGGCTCCTGCAGCAGCAGGGATGCGTTTCTACCAGACACACACACACACACACACACACACACACGGACAGGAGATGACGATACCGATGTGCAGCCGGGTTAAGGGCTTTATAGAGGTGATTACTCTCGTCGAGGTCCAGGTCGAGGTCTCGGCTTCAGAGCAAGACAGTACAGGCTACAGCATGCGTCTCGACGGAACGCTTAATAAACACGTTCAAGGATTCCTCGTTCTTACCCCGAGAATATGAGCGAGTTCACTCAGCCACCCGGCACCACATTTTAACGACAGGCTTGGATCGATATATTCTACATCATCTAACGTGTCAGACAGACGTCAAATTCTTGGATTGGACTCATGAAAAACAGACCCCAGCCACAGAGATCTCCCCCGGTAAAACCATAAGTCTGCTTTAAACAGACCTGCCATTGTCTCCTTCACTAGTGGTTAATATACAGTACACGGAGCACTCGCATGTAACGTGCTTTAAAAGATGGTAGGGGAAATGTAATGGTTATTTTTAGGTCTTCATTTTTCATATTATGGCACCGTGGTCTATCAGCATAGTCGAACATCTGCATTAGCATGCAGGTTTTAAATGGGGGTGAAGCCACAAAGCATTACAAGTACCGATTTTATAATCAGGGTTGGGAGGATGTCCAGTATTCTTCTCAGTTATACCACAGTGCTGCTCAATGCGCTACTCTGAGAAGGTGCCGATTAATTTTCAGAACAGTTCAGACTATTAGGTTTGCACTCGTTCCGGTACTTTAATACGTCATCGTTTCTATAGTAACGACTCGTGCAGGGAACTGTATGGCAAACAGTCCACATAAACATTTTTGGAAAATGGGTGTAAACTTTGAAATGAAGTTTTACGTGAGGAGATGGCGATTTAGCATTTTTAGAAGATGTGAAGCTGTACGTACTTATGCAAGTGGGCATTTATCCAAACCTATCTTATCTAATCCCGGCTGGTATATTCATCCTCAAGAAATCTTGAGCGCTGGTGTCGAACAGGGTTCTTCACTCACCCACTGTATTTCCTCGGTGTCCTCCACCTTCGGCAGCATGAGTGCCGGGGGCAGGACCTCTGCCTGTAGAATGACCTCCAGATCAGTGTCGGTCAGGCCACTGGACACCGAGTTCACCCGCACACATTTCTCAGTGTGCCCCAGATTCAGCTCCGCCAGCATCTTCGGGATCGTTTCCCGCGCCTCTGCCTGCATGGGGGATGCAACACGTATGCGACGTGAATGAGTGGCCATGTAACTGCAGCGTACAGTAACATAATACAAACATAATGGCTTGAAATTGAAGACTGGATTGAGAAATACACAATTTTCCTATTCTTAGCAAATGATTCTGCAGCAATTTATTTTATTTGACCATAAGGGGCCATGTTTATCTATAATAGACATGTCAGTCTTGCCAGAACAACGATGTTATACAAAACTAAATTGGGCATTCAGAAATTTCCAAAACATTAACAATGGTGGAAATAAGTGAGGTACACATGCTGGAACATTATTTTTAAACTCTGCACTTCAATGGAAAACAAATATTGATCATTCGTCCGTCCATCCATCCATCCATCCATCCCTCCCTTTTCTGTACCACTTACCCTACACAGGGTTGCAGGGAGCCTAATCCAGGGAACTCGGGGCACAAGGTAGGGGACACCCTGGACAGGACAGAGTCTCACACCCATTCACACACTACGGACAATTTAGACACGTAAATCAGCCTACGGCGCACGTCTTCGGACTGGCGGAGAAAGCCGGAGTACCCGGGGGAAACGCCTGAAGCGCACGCAAGCTCCGCGCACACAGGGTGGAGACGGGAATCGAACCCCCTACCCCGGAAGTGCGACGTAAACGTGCTAACCACTAATCCAGCATGCCCCTCAATATTAATCAGTGATCATTAGGTGTAAAAACTGTCTGGAATTTTAAAAAAGCTAAACAAATAAAAAATGAAAACATTAGTATTAACAGACATTGTTCGTATGCACGGATTAAGCGAGACACGTCTATGGCTGACATTTTGGAGAATTTATAGAAGAAATGGCGTCTGGCGCCTGGAATTACAGAGCAGAGCAAATCCCAGTAAGAGGGATCATCCTCAATGGAGCAAATGCACTTAAGACCATAAAGCGCAAGTCCCAGCATCCTAACACATTACTCCAGAAGAGGTCTCACACACACACACACACACACACACACACACACACACACATTCTGTAAGTGCAAGGAGGGAGGGGACAAAGAATCAAAAGGTAAATCCCAGCACTAGATCCAAACAGTGACACACCAGCACATGCCAACAAATTCAAAACAGATGTGGCTGAAGAGCAGAGCAAAGCAGAGAGAACAGGAAGTAAAAGTACTTCCAAACAAGCAGCTCTGTCCAGAGGGAAGTCTGGTCCAAGCTGTGTAGTGTGAGGAAACAGTAGCTTAGGAGATGTCAGGTTAGATCTGAGGAGGGCTGGGAGCACGAGGAGGCCTACAGGGTCTGTTGGTGATTAGCCCGGTTCCTTAGATGGAGGGAAGCAAGGGCTGGAGCAGCTGAAAGAAAGCAGGGAGTGTGCGGCACTTGCAAGTTAATACAGTTTGAATGAAGAGGTCAAAAGGCTTCATACCACACATGCATGAGAACACACACAACCTCACAGAATAAGCTCAGATCAAAATAAATCTCTCCCTTATTATTAAATATAACGGCTAATTGTATTAAAACTAGATTTTGCCTGGACCGAAGCATATTAAATTAGAGCTCTGAAGCGCTGAGGTACGGTATAATGTGGTGATTTATCGCCAGGCCATCTAGGAGCTGATGAATCATCCTAACGTAGCACGTTAAAAAATAAAAACCTTGCTATCGAGTGTTACTGAAATTGAATACTTGTACTTAATGTAGACCTTCGCAGGACTCTTCTTCTCTCATCTGGACAATGACCGAGTCATTTTAGCATTAAATCCAGTTCACCAATGTAGAAAAACATACCAATTCGCAACTAGCCGTGACCCTCTCATACATCATCATGTAGTTAATACTTTAGCTACCCGTGTGTTTAAATATTCATAAACCACCAGACTGCGGTGTTAAATTTGACGACAAGCGCCCCAGGACCTACTGCAGTCAAATGTTTTAATATACTAGAATAAGCAAAGCTTTGTATAAAATGAAGTGTGTCCTGGGCCTAGGAGGCACAGCGTATATTAAATCTAATTAGAAAAAGCATGCTGAGGTAAGCTTTGCAAATTTGTTAATCATCAACCTGCTATATTTAAAAAAAAACAAAAACTAAAAAACCCAAAACGTGTTTGTTTTTTTTGCTAATGGTCAGGTAGACTAGCATTGATTCCAGTAGCATAACATAATCGAATTGGCAGCAAGTGAAATTTCAGATTCAGTAATGTTTTTCAGGCAAAATGGCCTAGTTGCTTTACAACAAAACAAAAATAAAAAAACAACATTTTATTAAAAAAAAAAAAAAAGAAAAAAAAAAAGACGAATAATAAAAAATCTATTTTGCTCATGTAAACATGACTGACTTCAATTTAAATCAGTCACTTTTTTTGAGTACATTTTAAAAAGTAGCAACTTTTTTTTTATTTTTTTTATTACTATTATTATTTTTTAAACTTTTATTTTATTCACCCCTGCGTACAACCGAGTACTAACCTCCATGCATTCTCGAGAGACTAAAGAATGTGTTAAATATGGCAAGAATTGCTGTTTGGCTAAACATCAGCAAGACATAGCGTCACGGAAAAATAAATAAATAAATAAATAAATAAATAAATAAATAAATAAATACCCGATTTCGCGGAAAGCACAGCGAGAAACTAACCACTAATTTGCTGTGAGGAATAAATTAAAGCACACGAGAATACGTTTATTGTAATCTTTAACGAGGTGTTATTGCAATTAAAAAGGTGTCCTTATAGTCATTGCGTATTTTTCAATTACTGCTCCAGACTGTCTGTTAGGCAATCCGGAGGAAAACACAAAAGGTAACGCAAGAAAGACTGTAAAGCATGAAATTACCAGCTATATAACGGCTTCACAGCATAATCCCTTTTAAACACTTCACCCTCATCGTCTTTTACATAATGCGAAAAAGAAAAAAGAAAAACGTGTTGAGAAGCACGATGATGTGGTCTCCAAACAAGCATGACATGAGACTACAAATAATTGGTAGGATTTATTAAATACACTAATGCTGCAGGAATCCTGCATGTAACAGAAGTCATGACAGCTCCCCCTCCTTTCCTCCTTCTGAGAAAAGACGCTCTAGACAGAGTAATATTTGATTTTCCATCAGTGGGAAGAAGGCCAGTTAACTCACCTCTTTTCAGAGTAAACTGACAGACAGAACATTCTTGAGAACGTTTCAGCTCCTGAGGGGCCGAGCGACTCCGCGCTTGAATAAAGCACTTTGAAAACTGAAATGTTTTACATTAATGGATCTCCATCCAACAAGTTGCTTCAAAGCGAGCTCCCCAATCACCCAGCATCCCACAGAGTGGCCCGGAGAAGCCCAGGTTTCAGAGAACTTTGATTCCTTCCATCAAGCCCATCATTAAAGCCTGACACTGAGTTATGACAGCATGTCCACAAAACGCTCAAAACAAAGGATGAACTTTCAAGTCTGGAGATGCTGACCTCTAGTTAAAAAAAAAAGGCCAGCTCCTTCATGTATTGAGAGCTTCAGAATCTGGACTCCTGCAGAGTGATGTGTCAAAAAAAGGAACTCCATGTCTGGATTATTCAGTTACGTCTGGGAAAGGTGTCTGAGCGAAAGGCAGGAAATCGCTCTTTTATTTCAAACACAGACGCACACGGTGTAATACTTTGCAGAGTTTATGCTAATAACCGACATTTAATGACTTTAATGATCTGTTTAAACAATCAATCAAATCGATCGACGCGGCAAGGCGAACGGCGCAAACGTTTGATGATGAAAACCTGCTGTAAGGCAGATAAACAGAGTCTTATCTATCGATCTAAACATCTTAAATCATTTGAAATAATTGAAACCGTCGATCTAATATTCAACGTGTGCGGATATTCGTTTTCCAGGCCACAACTTAAAAAGGCATTACCGATGTGTTTCAATTACGCAATTAATCATTCTCAGGTCAAGGGGAAGTTCTTTGAAACAAGTCATTGGTTCTTTTTTTTTTTTTTTTTTTTTTTTTTTTTGTCTTTTATACCTGGCGTCTCTCAACAAGCTTATACATTTACAACGCCACTGAACGTGAGGTGAAGGGATGAGCAGGGCAGAGATGCCGGTGTATTCCAGGTGTGATGTCTAGAAGAACAACGCCCCATGGCTCGGCTTTGACATGTCACACGAAAGGCGTCTGCAGCCCTGCCCCGGCCGAACACCCAACAGATCCTGCATTTAAATCATCTATTCATTCTGAATTTGTCCAGTTCCCCATGAGCAGGACACAGTGTAAGACTACAGAACAGAACTACAGAGCTTATATTATCTATCTATCTATCTATCTATCTATCTATCTATCTATCTATCTATCTATCTATCTATCTCACACTCCTACATGTGCACTGGCACTGCCAACAAAACCAGCTCAGTGTAATCTGATAATGAGGCTGAGAGAAGTCCCAGTATTTTGTGATGTTTGCCTGAATCTGGAGGAGCGAGACGGCTTTAATAGTTTGCCGCTAGTGGATATAATAAAATCTAGTGGTGTGCCCACATAATTACAGAGGATTACAAATAAATCTCAAGACCCCAATAAGATCTACTACTGGTCAAGAAACAAATGCAGTATTATTAGAGACCCAAGCCACAATAAAGGGAAACACACAACAGTCTGTGTGCTGGTTCCGTATAAGAACCGGGAGCTGACGCAGCATCACTTCTCCTCTTCTTCCACGTGAATGCAGATATATTGTACAGTGCTGTGAAAAAGTATTTCCCGATTTCTTCTTTTCTTTGTGAGTACGTCTCGTACTAAACGGTTTCAAAAATTAAAACACAATCCAGGATAAAACAAAGGAAGTGTGAGTAATGACAAAATACATTTAAATTTTTTTTTTTTTTAAATGATAATATTATTTATTGAAGCAAAAGAGTTATCCAATACCAACTGGTGCTGTGTGCAAATCTATGAAACTGCATTCATAATGGGGTTCAGATGGACCAGACGTAGCCCAGGCCTGATTACTGCAAACCCTGTTCAATACTTTCACAGCACTGGGTGTCAATACGACTTAAATAGAATGTATTCTACAATCTGAAATGAATTCTACAGTTTGAAATCAACCTCAATGTATTCTACAATCTGAATCATTCTCAACATGTTCGATAATCTGAATCAGTGAACGTATTCGATAATCTGAATCAATAAATGTGTTCGATAATCTGAATCAATAAATGTGTTCGATAATCTGAATCAATAAATGTGTTCGATAATCTGAATCAGTCTGAACGTATTCCACAATCTGAATCAGCCTGAACGTATTCTATAATCTGAATCAATAAATGTATTCGATAATCTGAATCAATAAATGTATTCGATAATCTGAATCAATAAATGTATTTGATAATCTGAATCAGCCTGAATGTATTCGATAATCTGAATCAATAAATGTATTCTAAAATCTGAATCAGTCTGAATGTATTCTATAATCTGAGTCAGTGAATGTATTCTATAACCTGAATCATTCTCAATGGATTCTATGACGCACTTCTCTGGAGTTCCTGAAGATAATCCTGTGCATACCATGAGGCTATAAGATAAATGAACCTGAAAGAAATGTTGAGAGCACTCATGAAAGCTTGCATGGCCTTTAAAAGCTACATTATACAGGTGCTGGCATTTGCCTGCTTTCCATTTTAAAGCCGTTAGGGTTACACACACCTGATGCCACGGAAGAAGCCGTGTAACATAGTGACCTTTCTGAAATACTGAGTCGTACTTATTTTAGCCAAATCACTTAAAGACTGAAACCACAGAGAATTATAATTGCTTCTAGGAAATACGGTTTCCTTCTAGGACTTCTTCGACTTTACCATCCAAAATTCCAGTGAGGTAAAGCAAGATTCTAGCAGAATTTCTCCTGAAGCTTGTTTCAGTGAAGTTTAGCCATGACTTTTGTTAATCTAAATCAACAGCAAATTTGATATACCGTACAAACCGGTCAGTTTTATCCAGTGACCTCAAACTTTGGGGAATAAAAGGGTGAGACTATTCCTTACAGCAGTCTAACCGATCACCCTCATCTCGTCCCGTTTATTTTCGGATATTCAGATGACGAAAAACTAAAAGTGAAACAACTATAAAGATGCATAGTTAGAGTTATTTCAGCATCTCTTTGCCAAGTAAGAGGAGATTAGACCAACCTCGGTAACTTAATAAATGAGATGGGTAAAGATGGATTTACACACTGAACATCTTACACAAATCATACGGAGAGAAACTTTATGAAAATGAACAGCATATACTGTAAAACATCGACAGTAAGCCTTCACCTTTCTCCCACACACTCAACCTGGTTATGCGTTCTATACCCATGCACTTTAACGCGCTTTCCATACCACACATAGGCATAGCCTTAGATCGCTCCAGGCTGGACGACATTCTTTCTGGATTAAACTACATATCACGTCCGCATAGCGGTCACTTTACGCATATCCCATTACAGTCAAGTTACAGGCATTAAACACTGATGATGAGTTTACAGTTCCACAGCGATGTGAGGCATGCACACTACTCATCTATTCCCGAGTGACACTGTAGGAAAAGTGAGCTCCCTGTACTGACTTGCCCATTAAAGTCCAGCCATAAGGCTCTCATATGGATTCAATCTGAATCTCGCTCCGAATTCATCATCATACTGGACAGCTGCATGCCATTTTCATTACATTTAAGAGACATGAAAAATGTCTTTATGATTCGATATTACTGTGTTACAAATAGTGCACTGACCCCATCATTAGAACACAGAAGTTCACCGGGTTCACTCAGCCAGCGGAGTGCAATAATACTCCGGCAACCTTTGCTGTCTTAATGAGACATTTGGGACTTTCCTATTCACCCATTACTGCACAAATACCCAAGATAAAAGGCATGACACCCAGACTTACACAGACTTGTGTATACACACACACAGACGTGTTACAGAGGAGAAACCGGAGGCTGGGTTATGCTGGGTGGGCATTGTGCTGGCACTCAGAGCAAAGCATCACTGCAAATCAAAACATTATTATTCCGATTCAATGTCCTCATTAAATGATGAAACGTCATTCTAACCTGATGGGAGTGCTGTTTTCCAGGATGACCCCGCCCCCACCAACAGCGCATGAGGGCACTGAACGGTTTGATGTGCATGAAAATGATGTAAATGATATGCTATAGCCTTCACAGTCACCTGATCTGAACTCAACTGAACGCCTATGGGAGAGTGACCAATCAGACACCGTTCTCCATCATCAAAGCTGAGAGAATATATCTTTTGGGAGAACGGTGATGTCCGATTCAGTACACTTCCAGAGACTTCTAGAACCTAGGACATTGAATGACGCCTGACGAATAAAGCACGTTTGATATATTTATACACACACACACATACATATTATATATATACACATATACATACATACACATATACATATATATACACATACACATATACATACACACACATATACATATATATACACATACACATATACATACACATATATATACATACACATATACATTATATATGTATATATACACACACACACATACATACATACACACATTTATACGCACGCACACACACTATATATATATATATATATATATATATATATATATATATATATATATATATATATATATATATATATATATATATATATATATATATATATATATAAAATTTAATTTGTCACCCATCTGTATGTATACACACATGACATGACTTTTTTAGAATTGAGTGACGGGTACGTTCTGGCAGACATCAACTTTTCTAGGCTTGTTGGAGCCGAGGTTCCGCTTTTTGGGTCAAAGCCTGGAATCCTCGTTTGTGGTTCTTGGCAGCCGAGTGATTTTTGTTGCACCTCTGTGCTGTTCTGGCCTGTACTGTGAGAAGAACAGCGAGGAGTCTCTGCTCGAGTGACACAGGCCTGATCTCCGGAGACGGTCTCTCCTCAGCCTCCCACTCCGAGCAGCGCAGCAACCAACCAACTCACAGAGAGAGAAACGAGCCTCATACAGCAGCGTATGAAACTACACACACTCTCTCTCTCACAGACACACACACACACACACACACTCTCTCTCACACACACACACACACACACACACACACACACACACACACACTCACAAGCCGTCCACTGGCCAAAACCAGCAGCTGCTCTTTGAACTGAACACTACATCCATGCACTGCTTTTCAAGGCTGTATATCATATAACAGTTCACTGCATAAATTATGCTAAAATGGGGGGGGGAATGACAGGAAGCCAAAATATTACACTTTCAAATAAGAACTGCGCGAAATCCAAGACTAGAATAGAGTATTATTGAGTCTGACTTGTCAAATGAAAGACATTCATTGCGCTCCTGGCCAAGCACAGTACCCTAAAAGACAGAAAAAAAAAATCCCTATATCCCTAACGGTCAGTGTGTAGGGTTGGGAATTAGCAACATGAAAGAATAAGACGGAGTCGTCCCTTATACACCATACGCCGTACAGTAGAACAGATAAACACGGACTGCCATTCCACTCACTGCTCAAACCATTCATCTGCTGCCACCAGCAGGACTACCACAGAAGCAGCCAGGCTGAACACAAACAAGCTCTCTGCATGTCATGGCAGTTCATGTCAAACAAGAGAAAATGCTAGTGGGCTGAATACACAGCTGATAAACACCCACCGAACAGCACCCTGCTTCTCGTCTTTCTGTGTGCAGTGGCCAAAATGTAGCACAATACCAGACCGAGTATGATATGAGGGGTATAGATATACCTCTTAAAAACATCTCGCACTCAATGAGTACGAGTTAAATGCTATAGAAGATAAAAAGCAGTGTCTATAAGGCTAAAAATCATTACTCGGTAACTATCCTTACTCGACACAAGACGGAAGCGGTATACGAGAGCGTCTGGCCTGCAAAAACGACACGTGGCACTGTTGCTTAATGAATTATTTGTGTGCATTCCTGATCAAGAGACACAGAAGAGGGGAAGATTAAAAAAAAAAAAAAAAAAAAAAAAAAAAGTTATTCTGTGTCTGTTTGGCATAAAATACATAGAGCGATGGAGGAAAGAAGCAAATAAAGAAGGGAGGTGAATAAACAGAAAGAGAGATTGGTCAGAAAGTGAACTGTTTCAAGCGTCACCCCTCCTTGCCAGCTGTTATTGAGCGGATCAGCTGAGGCGGGAGGCTGAACCAGTGACATACTAACCTCGGATGAAACGAGAGCAGAGATGTGCTCTCACACAACCTCTCTCTCATTAAGCCTCAGCCATGCCGGTTAGCTGGAGCACGGAGCTGGGGGATTTTGCGGAGCTTGGAGCTGATCAGATAGGGTATGAAAACAACATCCGTCCACTTTCACACTCCAGTGGAAGAGGTGGTCCCTCCCGGCAGGGCTGCGTAGTCTTGCCATCTGGAGAATAAATCGGGTGTGAAGTACAGTATAGTTTGGGACTACGCGCCGTGGCGGCAGCTCAGCAGTTAGTTCATTAGCTCCAAACTTGCAGGGATTAGGAGGGGAGCATGGAGCGAGATGGCCGCGGGGAGACGGGAGGCAGACTAGAAGAGAAGCCGCTGGGCCGAACGCTCCAAACTGTGCGCCAGTCTATAGGGCATCTCGAACACTACATAAACAGAACAACAAAGTCTCTCTCACAGATAGGACAAGTGTAACCATCAGCTAGATGCACAAGGAGAGGACCGAACGCTCTCCGTGCTCCACAGCGTGAGCGTATAAGCTGAAATGTCCGGGCAGACCGTGTAGCATCTGTCATCTGACATCGGGGCACACAGGGGTGAATGGGTACTGGCTACAGACTACATGCAGCTCAAGCACAAAATAATCTCTCATTTACTAACCGTTAAACATATTCGTACACTGATAAACGGTGTTGTCGTGCGGCGCTACACTGACAAAATTACCGTGTAAACAGCCCGACAAACATGTCTGAACGTTAAAAGACGTCAATCCGTCATGCAGTTGTTGCAGGGCGTTAATTTCTCCGTCACTCACGAGCACAGCTGGGCTGCAGGAAGACGTGTCGTTCAGTGGCACAGAAATAAAGCGTCTGTACACGACGACTCCCACAGATTCGCGATTGCCAGGACGGATAAAACGGCCGAGAGACTGGGAGCGAAGGAGAGGGAGCCGCCGAGTGACGTGCTTTCTTATTATCGAGTTAATAACTCGCTTTTACGTTACACGCTAGCGCGCTAACAAATAAATGATGGAATCCAGCCTTCACTGTACCGCGCCAGAGTCTTTAAAGCGAACATATGGTTTTTCAACTAGACTCCGACTTGTTCTGCGGGTTGTAAGTGCTTTTGTAACCTCGGCAGATTTAAACGATCAGAAAGCTGAGGAGTAATAGGATTACTCGACGGCCTCCGTTCGGTACGAACGGTGTGTTTCGGGGGGTGCCGTGAGCATGTTTATCCAGAGTAGCGAGAGTTATTCGATCAGGCTTGCCAAAACACGTGCTAATTTCCTCTGCTCCGATCACCTTGCCTTATTCTTCTTCAGCAGGATAATCCTGAAGCAGATGACACGATGATCTGAAGGATCTTTTCATCCGGCAGCGGCATTACTCTTCTCCAACAGCAACACTGTATCTGAACCGTCGCATGAAGGGGTTTTGTTCTTACCGGCACGTGCGCCGAGACAACGGTATCCTGGTGCGCGTTTCTATCAAAACACCCAAAGCCCAAACTTTCACCGGCTGTCGAAGGCTGGATTAAGACGCGATCGAGGCGACACAAAAGATGCGAGAATGTTAAACTAGTATTATTTTCTGTGACATTTTCCTTTGAAACCCCTTTTCCACTTAGCACCGTTCGAGAAATAAGACGGTGTTGCAAAAACATTGAGCCCAATCACTTTTTTATCCCCCTAAAGGGTCACACAGCTGACCTCTCTCAATCGGGAACAGCCTCCGGCCATATCAATCATCTTTATTATCACGACTTTAAAAAGCATTGTTAGGAGACTTCTTTCCTCCAGCCTCTTGATCCTGAGCTCCAATCACAATTTCATGGCAAGGCAAAACAGGGCCAATTGGCAGGCCGCGTGGGCGGGTCGAGAACGCTTTTAACCTGCTGCATCTGCGGACTTCCTGCTGATATCCCAGTGTGAAGTGGGCACCTTGTTTCAAGAGGATGTGATAGGGGGCATTTCTTGCCTTTATGATGACATAATGGGAAGGAAATGTGCTTGTTTTAAGCGTGGTGCTTAGCTAGTTTTACGCTGTGTGATTAAGCGCTAGCACCTGGCTGAATGTTAGGGGGGTGGGTGGGGGTGTGTAAAGGATTTGGATTTCGAGTGCCATGGAGTCAGGTGGATGCAGGAATACTGAAGGAAGAACGGTGTAGCGGGTACCTTCTTGTTAAGCGCGACGCCGTCCTCGCAGTCGAGGACGGCACAGTCGACGCTCAGCGAGGTGAGCTTCCTGAGTTTGCGCTCGTCGTTGCCTGGTACGTAGAGGACGGCTCGCCGCGGGATGTATTTCAGAGATGCGCCAGGGGTATGGTGGGCTCGCCAACCTACCTGCTGCCATGCTGCCCCCATCAGCCTCTGGGCTATCCTGTACACACAAACAAAAACAAATGGAAAGATAATCAAAATCAAAATCAATCAAACGGCATATAGTTTTGAACCTTGTTCGTATGAGGTGTGGTACTTGTTTCTAAACTTGTTTCAGTGAAAGCAAGAACAGATGCTATCTGTATCCATGTCCTTCCTTCCGATACGTTGAACACAATGACAAAGTTTGTTTTCCTTTAAGCCCCCCATTCAAGTGGACGAGTGCTGCTGACCCGCGCTTTGAGCGCCTTTATCACCCACAACACCACAGCCAATTGTTCTCCTTTAATACGAATACACAAAGGCTTAACAGCTCTAGCTGCATAAAATCTATTTAGGGTCTCGATGCTCAAAGAGACAGAAACGGTAAGGGATTACAAAGTCCCGGAAAATAACGAGAGTCTGGACAACACAACAAATCCGCACAACACTTTCAGCTAATCACACCTGGAAGCACGGCTCGCTAGCAGCGAACAGTAGCGTTGCTAATCTAAACGGCCAAAGTCCTGCCTTCGAGAGCCAAGATTTCTGTTTCACAGTGCTTACTGCCTAATGAAAAACGCTTCAGCTTTATTACTTCAGCTCCTTCCAACACATTTTATCACACACACCAGTAGTTGCAATCAGGGCGCACACACGTTTTAATTATTTGTTCTTTAGGTCAGGTTGCTCAAACAATTAGCGCTAATGAATGGGCCAAATAATTGGGATCACATATAGCTAATTATAGCTAGGAACAGTACTCGTCTGGCTGTTCCTTCTCATTGCCCTTAGAGGAATAATATCGGTAGATTGTGCTCCTTTTCCATCCAGGGAAAGGGGGGCGTTGTGAGGAAAAGGAAAAAGGTGGACAGGGGAGCAGTGGGCTTTAGATGAAATGGAGGAGGGGGGGGGGGGGGGGGGGGGGGGTAATGTATTCTCCTTTCTCCCTTTGTTGTGTAAAGGAGCTAAAGTCACTTCAATAGGCACTTAATCCCATCCTCCACGCTTACAATTGCCTTCCAGTATCAATCAGGCATAATCTCAACTAAGATGATGCAGCTATACCAAGCAATTAAAAGCAATTCATGTAGTTATGGCTGCAAGCACTTTGCGGGCCCGGGTACACAGAGCCTCTGCAGGGATCCTGAATGCTGTAGTGTTTAAATTTGGGCAGGAACAATACCTCACGTGGGGACGAGGAGGGAATATGCAAAGAAGAATGGGAGGAACTCACTACTGCACGACAGACAAAAGTGCAGAGCACCTATATTAATGGAGTAAAATAAAAATAACGCAAGGTTGGATGAAAGACAGTGGAAAGCAGTGTGTGTGTGTGTGTGTGTGTGTGTGTCGGGAGCTTGACGCCTATATAAAATGTTCACATTCAAAGCACATGGTGAATATTAACAAGACATGTAAGTGAAGGAGAAATAAATTTGTGCTTAAGATGCCGAACAGCGTGATCAAAAAGTTTTCAGGCGGAATAGGGACGTGATGGGAATGCCGGTCATTCAAGATAGCCAATCTAGCGAGAAGACAAGTCTTAATATAAACAAAGTGTTGGAGTCATTATGGTTGGAAGCTACTTTATTGTCGTGTTATAATAAACTCTCACAACCGTGGTTTAAAAAAAAACCACAAAACAAAACTAAAGACTACTGTAATTACCTCTGGAAATTGTATTTTCTACACTATATAGCCATTCTCTGCTGTTCAGTGGGTATTAAGGTTGTATCCTTAATTTCTTACAGGCTGTGATGATTGGTTGGGCTCTTTAAAATCTACCTAGCAAACTGCATTTTAATTGAAAACAAACAAATAAAGAAAAATAGAGAAAAAAAATATATATATATAAAAATCCATCCCTTATCATTGGCATCAGAACAGTGAGGAAAATTAGGGAAAAAAATAAATAAATCAGAAATTAGATTTGAATGATATTTCATGTCATTCTTTGAGATCTAATATAAATGTAATATACTTGGTTAAACTTGGTGTGTTCTCGTGAATGCTTAATTAACCAAAAGGTAGAAGGTTTCCCCCCAGACCATGGCACAACGGTCTCTTCCACTTCCCCGATGGATAAAGGAACAGCGATAAAACCAGCGCGTGTTTAATAGATGACTCGGCAAGTTTTTATTCATGATAATTAAAGGTCATGTGTATGGAATATTAACTGTATCGAATAGTGTGCTCTTACATTATTCAAATCGTCATTCAATGCTTAAATTCATGCTTCTATGGAAAAAGGAAATCCTGCTGATGCCACAGCTCTTCGTATCCGAGAGTCACGGGAGGCAGATTGGCCGTGCTGTCTGCGTGGGAGGGATGGCGTACTCTCTCTGCCCCGTCAATCACAGCTACATAGCCAACCGCGGTCATCTCCGAGCACATGTACGTGAAAGAGAGCGGATAGCGCTTTCCTCGCGGTGCGTTTACACGTCTTGGAGGAAGCACATCCTAGCCTTCGGCGCTCCTTGGCGAGTAGCCGTTGTATGATGTCTTCGAGCTGGATCGTAGCAGGGAATTGTCAGGTGAACAAATTGAAGAGAAAATCCAATGGTTTGAATGACTGCGGTATCACGTTTCGGCTTCTTACAGACCTCAAGGTTCTGACTACTTGTAGACACTCGCGCTACACACCAGACCTCACGAAAGATGTCTGGAAATGGTCATTGTGGTCATTATGCCGCTTGTTTTACGAGTTCACCCTTCTCCTTCGAATTCACGTTTGAGCACGGCGAGTCCGAAAACCCCAATGAAACCGCCCTCTTTAAGCTCACGCGGCGTACGGAGGCGATCGTAGCATGAAAACAAGGAGCTAAAATGGTGGAACGGTCCCGTAATGCGGCATGATGGGATGCCGATTCACAAGTCCTACAGGCTCAAGATTCCGCATTTCACTTTTCACTCCATAGCCGTTTGCCTAAACCTGAGAGAGTGCGCTTCTTCTTGCCATGATCTCCCTTTTTTGTGTGTGTTTTCAGAGCCTGTTCCTGTAAAGATCCAGCGTCTGCTGTTCTTCTAACGTTACCTACGTGTTGCTTCAGTTCAGGTTGACATATAACCTGGATCTTTAGTGCGATGTGCTTACGGGAAGCTCCAGGAAAATGAGTGAACCAGGCTAACCTACCGAGAGAGTCTGACTCTGGAGTGCACACGCAGAGAATGGAAGAAGTACTCTTCCTCCAGAAATAAGTCGAAAGGTCCAACATTCTTTCACTCCCTCTAACAACCCTGTCCAAGCCAAAGCCTTCTCTTTACTGGCTTCTAGCTTACAGAGGGTTTTCATTTATTGCCACGACATACTGTACTGATTTTACGATGCAATACGGACCACAGAATCTAAATTAGCTTAAATGTCAGCTCACTTATAGAACCGCTGTCAAAAGACACATGTGCTTTCAGTCTCGTCGTAGGCGTCATGAATAGTACCATCTTCCGTACAAGTGGTTCTCCGGTGCTGAAGAACATCATCATCATTATATTTTAACTTTATAAAGACTTCAGACTTGCCACTTTGGGCTTTCGAACCTCAATGGATTTGGAAAGACTCGCGACATGTCTTCGACACAAGTGTCGGTAGCTCGTTAAGCGCGTTCCGACGAGTTCAGATGTACACATTTACCGTACGCATTTGCTGATAGGCATGAAATAAAAAAAAAAAATTTAATCAAGCACTAAATGAACGAAATGAAGCAGAATGAGCTTCCCCGAAGCATTTAAGCATTAAAAAAAAATTCATTTCTTCATCTTCAGTACCGGTTTGATCCTGGTCAGGGTTGCAGTGGACCTGGAACCAATCCTGGGAACAACCGGCTCGAGGTAGGAGAAGTCTACAGTGTAGATCGGATGCTAGTCGATCTTTCCTAGAGGGAGTCTTTCATGAGCAATCCACCGATACGCACGTGTTCAGAGTACGAGGAGAAAACTGGAGCTGCGAGATGGCGACATTGTGCTGCCCATAAAACGCCAATAAATTCAATCACTTTAAGTGAGATGTTCACACCGACTTTCAACATCGGCAATTACATCAGCACGCGTCATGCCTTTCGCCGAAGTAGCGACGCTGAACCGAGCTTTCTGCTATTTTTCCTAGCTTTTCTAGCAAGACGTCAGGGCTAACATTAGAATATATTTAATAATAACAGTAGCGTAGTATATCAATAATAATATAAAGCGATTAGCGTCACTGCTTGCGAACACTTGGAGAGGTTCAATACGCAGTGACTCAATCCCACATCTGGCCAACATTCGTCCCTCCTAATAAACTATGATATATACTTAACAATCCCTGAAGTAGGCCTGTAGAGCATTTTTAAATTCCCCCTTGTTGTCCTTTTCATTTATTTACATATTTTACTTGAAAGATCATCATAACACAGGGCAGCATGACTACATTACAGGTTGTAAAGTTACCAGACTGTGCTGCTGTTCTTGGATTTACTGGTCAGGCTTTTAAAGCCTTCTTCTCTTTGGTGCTTTTATATGGCTCTAGACAGAACTGCTTCTCATTATGTTTAAGCCTGGTGTCCCTCTGTATAGCAGAGGGAATCGGACAGGATTCCGGACTCGTCCGACATCGATTCAGCACAGCTCCGTCACCTTCAATCCATGCCGTCCTGTGATCTACAGTCGGCTCCGCTAAGACCTAACGCTAAGACACTGGATTAGAGAGTCTACAGGCAATGGGCCTCGTTTATCAACCTTTTAGTAACGTTGTACGTACTAAAAGGTTCGTCAAGCTTCTCAAGCTTCCTGTCGGATTCACGGGAGTTTCAGAGACGATCTTCTTCGTACTCGCATGTGTACTGTACGTCGATCACCCGTAAAGTGCAAAGCATGTTCCCGACACAGCTCATGCGCATTTAGCGAGCCACAAAAATTTCCAAAACGTGAAGCGCACAGAGGGCTGGAGACACGAACAGACTGGACTGGAGGTTATTCCGACTCACTTCTGTGCCAGAGTTAGCAGTTGAACAGCATCTGAAAAGGTCAAAACCTAGAGATGAATGACAGAAAAGGTGAATTATATGCGAGTTAAGTGAGGCGACAAAGAAAAGGAGAAGAAAACAGACAGACAAATAAATAAATAAATAAATAAATAAATAAATAAATAAATAAATAAAGCTCTACACTGTACCCAGGTGATCATCGACACCAAGCACATCACACAGGGAAACCGCTCTTTTAAGTGTCTCGGCTGATTTTTTGGAAGTGTTGCACAGCATTAAAAAAAAAAAATTAAATTTTACGCTGTAAAAAATTTCATAATTGAAATAAAATTTGAAAAGTAGCTTTGACCCCCCCCCCCCCAAAAAAAGGCATTTGTTTACAGCTTATGGCTACGGGCAAACAGACCTGCCCATCGTCCGTTTATACAGCGGGTTTCCTTTATTTAAAAAAAAAATTCTAGACCTAGTGAACTAGCATGAGAATGTGTTTTCAATAGAGACTACAAAGCACTTCTACAAGCTGCTCCGGATAACGCTTTCTGCTTAATGCTGTAAACATAGCAGAAAAACAAGCCATTTCAGCTTAACAGTATATTCCATATACAAAAGTGCAGCAATCCATACAACATTACAGGATTCGAAGTCGATCACGTCCAGATTCGCGTTAGTCGTCGTCTCATTTGTAAACCTACACACTCGGAAGCATGAGTAGGACACGAACAGGTTTTTTTTGTTGTTGTTGTTGGTGAAATTTTGGAATTTTCATGAATCCTCCTTAAGAGCTATTTAGGAATAAATCCTTTCATATCCAGCTTGATGAATGGTCTTAATCCTCCACAATATTCCTTCCTGCACGTTAACACTAGCAACGGCACATCACCAGTTACGCCAGTTAGCGCCCCCCCACACACACACCCCCCATTCTAGACTGCATTACGTAACAACAGATCAACAGACTCCGATGGCAACCGTAGTTCGGCTACACAGGCTGCCATTATATTATACATTAGACTCCATTAAGGGGGGGCGGAGGGGGTACATCAATCTAAACCATTATGAAATTCAAAAGTATACATTGATGACACTTTGAAAATTGGTTTACTGGACAGTTAATGGCTTGCTCAATTAACGTCTAACGACCACTCTTTCTCAGACTTTATAGACTTTTTTTTTTTTGTTTTGTTCCCAATTTCCCCCCTCTGATTTCTGAACTTCAGCTCTGCTTTTTGAAAGCAGGAAATGGTCATACATGCTTCTGGAAATTCCATGCTGTTTATAATGATCAGAAAGAGAGTGGCTTGCTGGGTCCTCCAATTTCTATAATGTGTGCAATAATGTATAATTTTTGCTGCATTCTCTGTTGTTTTGTGTGCTACACTGACAAGTGAGGCCCATTATTTAAAACATCAGTGAAAGGTGCAGATCTCTACAGACCAAGTTTTGCAAAAATGACAAATATGTGCGATGATTTCATCGTCTTCTGGAAACGGTTTTAAACACTAAAGAAATGCTAAATTTCGTTTAATTTGATCACGAAGAAAGGAGTAAAAAGGTGGAAAATTAATACACTGATCTTCATTAACTGCTTTATCCTGGTCAGGATCATGGTGGATCCAGAGACTATCCTGGGAATACTCTGTGTAAGGCAGGGACACACCACGGACGTGACGCCGGTCCAAAGCTGAGCGTCATGTGGTCACACACTCACACCTAGGGCCAATTTAGCAAAACCAACTGACACACCGGCATGTTTTTGGAGGTGGGAAGAAAGCACAGAATTCGCAGGAAGCCCGTACGGAACATGTGGAGAACATGTAAAAGTTCACAAAGACATTAAACCCAAGCTCAGGATCGAACCGGGGACCCTGGAGCTAAGAAGAGACAACGCTGTTCACGGTGCTAAAATGTCACCTCAGGTGGAAAA
Source organism: Ictalurus punctatus (assembly GCF_001660625.3). NCBI lineage: Eukaryota > Metazoa > Chordata > Actinopteri > Siluriformes > Ictaluridae > Ictalurus > Ictalurus punctatus. Next base: position 1,682,915 of record NC_030421.2, on the reverse strand, counting down.
ATAAACAAAATAAACACGGTACATTAGGATACAAATCAGAAACAACGCAATTATGAAATTTTCTCCTGTCTACTGTATGTGACTTAGATAGCATTTATTTTTTTTCAAAATTTTTATTATTTCTTCAATACAAATATATTGTGCAGGCAGACTAGTTTTGGCTATTTGGCCTAAAATGAGAAGAATACAATTCAATATCAGTAACACACTATGCCAAAATTGAAAGAAATTCTAGAAATGATGAGGAAGAAGGTGATTGAAATACGTCAGTCTGGGTTACAAAGCTATTTCAAAGGCTCTGGGACTCCAAAGAACCACAGCGAGAGACGTTATCTCCAAACGAGGAAAAAACAAAACAAAACAAAACAAAAAAAACCTTGGCACAGTAGTGAACCTTCCCAGAAGTGTCCGACCTTCCAAAATTCCTCCAAGAGCACAGCGATGACTCATACAGGAAGTCACAAGAGAGCCAAGGACAACATCAGAGGACCTACAGGACTCTCCTGCATCAATGAAGGTCACTGCTCATGACTCGACTATCAGAAAGACACTGGGCAAAAACGGCTCCATGGAAGAGAGGCGAGGTGAAAACAGCTGCTGACCCAGAAGAACATTAAGACTCGTCTGGATTTTGCCAAAACACACCGTGATGATCCTCACACCTTTCGGGAGAACGTTCTGTGGACTGATGAGTCGAAAGTGGAACTGTTTGGAAGACAGGAGTCCTGTCACATCTGGCGTAAACCAAACACAGAATTCCACAAAAAGAGCATCACACCTACGGTCCAGCATGGTGGAGGCAGTGTGATGGTGTGGGGATGCTTTGCTGCTTCAGGGTCTGGGCAACTTGCGGTAATTAAGAGAAAGATGAATTCTGCTCTCTACCAGAAAATCCTAACGGAGATTGTCCGGTCTTCAGTCCGTAAGATGAAACTCAAGCGTAACTGGATTATGCAGCAAGACACCGATCCAAAGCGCAGGAGTGCGTCCTAGTCCTAGAAGTACGTGAAAGACCGATCTCCAGTTATCGGAAGCGTTTCGTTGCAGTCATTGCTGCTGAAGGTGGAACAACTAGATTTTAGGTTTTAGGAGGGAAATGAGTTTTTTCACATTGCCGATAGGTGTTGGATAACTTTTTGTGCTTCAACAAAATAAATAAATAAATAAATAAATAAATAAATAAATAAAATCTGTATTGTGTGTTCACTCAGGTTGCCTTTGTTTTATGTTCTATTTCGTTTGATGATCTAAAACTATTAAGCATGAGATATAAACAAAAACAGAAGAAATCAGGATGTACCCCCTCTGCTCCAGGGGGCGCTGTATCATGGCCGGCCCTGCGCTCTGACCCCAACTTCCTAACATGCTGGGGTATGTGAAAAAAGAATTTCATTATGCTGTAGTATATGTGTGATCAATAGAGACTCATTATGATTTTACTTTTAAACAGCAGAATGTTTTCAATCAGTTTATAATTAGCCATGGATTATGTAGAAAGAGTTACTATAGAAACGATGGCGTGTTAGAACGAGGGCGTCGAGATAAACCTGTCGTTCGAATTACATCCAGCACAACTGACAGAAAATGAAATCAACACCTTCTGACCAATCAGATTCAAGAATTCAGTAACGCTGTTTGAGATTTATTTATTTATTTATTTATTTTACTCTACGTCCAAATTAACAAAGTTTAAAATCAACATTTAAATTTTGGTAAAAATTCACAGTTGTCCAAACTTACCATTTTATTTCTCTCGAGCATTCCAAGGCTTTGGCAGCACCAATAGCATTAGTTTCAGTGGCATTATAACTGAATTTAAACCGATCTCCGAGCCGCACGAGTCTTACAGTGTGGGACTGGTCTTGCTGCACTTCCTGTCGTGAACGAAACTGTACCTTTCGAAATGTTCACGCTTCCGACCTGCTATCAGATAGATTTCGAATCACTACTGCTGCTGCGATGGACCGGTCTCCCGTTCAGCGTGCATTCCTGCCTCGTGTGGCAAGTATTCCCGGGATAGCCTCTGGATTTACGGAGGCCCTGACCGGGATAAAGAGCTTACTGAAGATGAAGGAACGAATGCTTGTTGCTGTTCATGAATGATGATACTGTTTCGGGGAGAAAGACGAGCCAGTGCAATAAATCCTCACTAGGTTCTACGAGGCAAAAAAGGAAAACATGTATTTACAGACCTTAAAGTCCCCATGAAATCAAAACGGAAGTTTCTAGTATGAACGTGTTGGCCTCGAGGTTATCTAGAAGCCAGCGTGCGCCGAAAAACTTGCATTAAGAGGATATAATCATAAAAAAAAAAAAAAAAACCCAAACGAAACCCACCCTTCTCTCTACCCCCGATACGGATCAACAGTTTTGATGACATCATTCTGCACTTCAGCGTCTCGTCTGATTTTCTGTCCAATCAAACGCTCTCTAGAATGTACAGCGTATGCCATAGTCCAGGCTGTGAGGAAAGCTAAACACTATTGGCTATATAAAAAGGGAGAGGAGCCACGTGATTTGTCCCGCCCCGACTTCCTGTTTCAGTGGAAATGACGGCAACGCATGGAATAACGCTGCGCGTTTCAAGGCGCTTCGCAGGGACTTTAATTACAGAAAATATAACCAAAATAAAAGTCTTTCACATACGTTTGATTAACTGTAATGCTTTTGTATCGATCAGTAAATTATTTAAATTCAAAACGGGGCTATTTTCTGAATCGTCTGCCTCTAATGGCATATTTAATATGATTTGAAAAGTCAGTATAACTTATTTATTTATTTATTTATTTATTTATTTATTCATTCATTCATTCATTCAATTCGTTCTTGCCATAGTTCCATGGAGAAATCTGCTGCTCATTTTGTGACTCTTTTCCCCTTTGACTTATATAAAAGACTAAATCAACGGCAGGCCTCTCGATTTGCAAGTGTTTCTAGCGTCTGGCAAGGAGGCAGTAGCGATACCGAAAACGCACAACATTTCGAATTTAAAACGCACAACATTTCGAGTTTCTACTCTGCGGCAAACGCCATCTTTTTAACATGCAAGATTTTTCTAAAGATCGTGCTTGAGCTTTTAAATGAATTCTGAAGCGATGAAGCAGGAGAGAAAGAAAAAAAAAAAAATCAATGCTGTGATGCATAAACATGAAATAAAGTGGGGGAGGGGGGGAAGAGAAGAAAAAACAAAAAAACGAAAACGAGTCGACGTTATCGATATTCATTCCGTTCGCATGCCGTATCCATGACGTGGCCTCGCACTTCCACGCAGAACAGCATTAAAACAATCCCAATAAAAAGCTGTTTCTTGGTATGGGAGCTCACTTGGTTTTGAGCCTGAAGACAAGATCTATACCCCCCCCCCAAAAAAAAAAAAAACATAATTAAAACACTGAGGGACACTGAGGATGTTCAGACTGAAACAATTCATGCCTTCTTGTCACTCACCCCCTCCTGTGTCTCTCATGCCTCTGTGTCTGTCTCTCTATCTTTCTCCCTGACTGTAGCCGAGAAGAATCTGATCCTCTTTAAACAGGATCAGCTGGTGGCTGGTGACCCTGGCAGCAGCGATGTAGAAGTGGGCTAGGCCGTGCCTTTTCCCGCCTCTCCGGCGCGCGCCTCATTAGGGTGGATTTTACGCCCTAATCTGCGCAATAAGGATGAAGTCATAGCAGTTATCTGTGCTGGCCAATTCATCTCACTATAATCTCTTCTCCTACTACAGCCCTGTTCTCTTGTTCTTTTCTCCTCTCTGTAGCATCACACACAATGCTCGACAAGCCTAAAGTCTGAGCTCTCCCTACAAACCCACAAAGCATGGCCGCACCAAACGTCACAAATCTCTGGCCACGAAAACCACGGAGGAAACGGAATATTAAACTCCGCCAGGCGAGGCGTTTTCCGAATCGCGACGGTCTTAGCAACCCCGGTTCCTCTTCTCCGGCAAGATCAAGAGTGAATATTTTCCCCTTAATATTCTCTTTAGAAATAAATCGAAGGAGGAACTTAAAAGGAGGAGAACAAGTGTTGGGAGTGGGGAGGGCGTCAGGGTTAGCTTTTAACTTAGCATTTTTATTGACTCCGGGAAAACAAAATAAGAGAGTCTCGCTAAGAGCGTGCACTCGGCAATAGCCATTCAGGCCTTTGGAGGCCCATTGTAGCGCTTTGAAGGGCCTGAAAGGAAACCCCACTGGTGGAAATCCAGTGGAACATCTCCACAACAGAGCACAACTGTTCCCTTCTGCATGAATGGGAGGCAGATAAAAGACGAGATGGACTTCTAAAGTACAGCCAAAAACAAAGGCAACAAAAGTGCTGATCATGAGGGAATGACACAACTCGCTGCAAAAGAAAAAGAGACGCGAGACAATGGCACTCACAGCCAAGTGACACACTGAAGAATCGAAAAATCTACACAAGAAGAGTCCCCCTCCCTCCACCACACATAACCAAAAAAAAAAAAGATAGTAGTGGATTTTTACAGAGTCGAACTTCTTCATAAAAAGGGTTGATATGCGCTAAAAATATGGAAGACTGCGAAAGAGAGAAGGTTGCTAAAGATCTAAACAAACCCAAATTTTCAGAGTGATCTGAAGACACTCAGGACGACCGGCTTGAAGAGGCTGAAAGAAAGCAAGGCAGGCTGGGTAAGACGGAGCGGAAACGTGCTCCTGTCCCGACCGAAGCTGGAAAAGGTGACGGCGGATCACCGCGAACCCCACACACAAGCGGCGCACCAGTGGCACCACTCGACACCCACTTCTCCCTCCTGTTTTCTTCTTCAGCCCTACTTCTCAAGTACCTCTTTGTGCGCTCGCACAATTAGCTCCTAAACCCTCGAGTAACATTTCCCCACCTCTTCACTCCTCAATTCAACACGTGCTTGACTCTTCAAGAGACTTTCGCCTTTATCCGGCTCAGGCACGCATCTCGAGTGCGAATGGAGCTTCGATTGTAATTATTAATCGTGGGCCTTTGATTATTATTCTCCTGGAGCATGGAGAATGCCTCCCATCGCTGGGTTCTGAAATCACCGCTTACTGGAGTCGCTGTGCGTCGGCCATTCTAATGCGTGGAGGGGCTTCGTTTACAGTTAAATCATGCCACCTCGGAGAAGGAGAGCACATGAGGAGGTGCAGGGGAGCGAAGAAAAAGGGGAGAGATTTGTTTGACATGTTTTTATAAAACCTCTCCAAATGATGGCCCCCACCCCCCCACCCCACACCCCACACGTGCAGACATTTGCATGCCCCAGAACACACTCGCACAGATTAAACAGTGATATGCATACAGAGAGCGTTCAGAGATCATTTGATTTCTAGCCAAATAAGTGCACGCTGGATTGGTGCTTCTGTTTCTAAAGCAGGAAATGTTGAAAGGGGGGGCCAAAACTAACGAGCGCAGATAAAAGGAGTCATTTACAAAACACGAATAACGAATCGTTGCTTTCCACCTTTCCATGGTTCCACACGGTGCCGAATGCCAGCATAGCGGATGATGATTATCGGATACATGCTCATCCACGTGATAATTAAACTAACATGTAATTCCTCATTTACAGTGCGTTACCCCAGGAGTCCAACGCCTGCCATGTGACACGAATGAAATGAACGTAAATCCAATTATCTTTCCTTAATAACGTAATGACGGATACTAAACACTCACAATTACGATCAGACTCCCAAACCCAAACCCGAAGATGCTTTGTTCTCGACCGTCTCGCGGCAAACCTTCATCATTTGGAGATGTGTTCGAAAAAAAATACCATCCCCGGGTGCGGGAGTATCCTAACTCGTGACTCCCAGGCTACAGCACACGGCAAAAAGGGCCCGTCAGGCTGTTGAGTTAAAGGCTATAACGCGCCCCGAGCCGTGAGAGGCGGTCGTTTTTTAACCCTCTCTTTCTTTCCTCCCTCACCATGGCTGATAAATGGACCGACGCTGTAATTGATTAGCGAGAAGTTGACCAGAGGATTAAACCAGAGCAGAGGAGTTCAGCGCTAATAGTGACCTCTTGACATTAGTAGCCCGGCGTAAAACGTTAAAAGATAGCCCGCAGCCAGATCGCCACTAAAGCGAAAGAGGCCGGGCCGTTCTCGGGAGCCGTACGCATCTTCCGGTCCTTTCCGCCTCGGTGACGCGGTCGGTTAAACTGACGGGAGCCGTTATGGACGCAGCTCGTCAGCTCAACTAAAAACAAAACAAGCTGTAAAAAAAGCAAACAACAGGCGTATGACTGCATTCTCTCAGCTTCTCCAAATCGTAGCCCAGGTGCCGGGCTTGTTCTGTGCACGTACGATCGTGAGTAGCTTTTCCACCGCCCAAGTTCAACCCATGAGGCAACACGGCTTGTTCGGGGATGAGGCGGGAAAAAAAAAGAAGAAAAAAGAAAAAAAAAGGACACGCCAGTCCCCTCGAGAAACGATAATACGGCTCTTCTTTTTCCATCAGGCCTGCTACACAAAAAGAAGCACCTCACCATGTTCTCCCATCATTATTCCACACATTATTAATTAGCCCATGTTGCCTTGTCTATAGTTACAAGCCAATGTGATCACCGGCTCCTGATGTTAGGAGAAAAACGTCCTCGCAGTGGACAGCAGGAGAAGTGTAGAGTAGAACAACAAGCAACGAGAGAGCAAGAGAGAGAGAGAGAGAGAGAGAGGGAGAGAGGGAGAGAGAAAGGTGACTAAATAATAAATAAATAATAAAAAAATAAATAAACATAGGCCATTAGTAAGAGTACTGCTCCAATGGAATTATTTAAGAGTCACCATCACAGAGCTGCGCAATGTGCAGGGTGGCCGGGGGACAGATGGAGACTGCATCTGGGAGAGGAAACCTTTTGCCACAGCACCGCGCTTGATGAGCCACAGCGTTTTATTTATTTCATGCAAATAGATCCAGGCTTTAAACGAACCTGACAGCAGGGTTGCGAGGTGTCCGGTGTTTGGAAGGCCTGAGCGTTTTCGCCCTGCTTTTAGGAGACTTTGTAGCGTCCTGCAGTGCACAACCACACAGACGCTTGTACCGTCGGGGGATTTTGGAGCCGAAATAGCCTTCCTTTACAACTTGGAGGAACCGTCGTCTTCTTGCGCACGAGTTTTCTACCCGGCATCTCCGAAATTGACTTCAAAATCTCTTCCTCGCATTCGTGCCCTTTTCGTTACGTTTATAAGCTGGTTCCGGTACATAAACTGACAACGTGTTGGAAATCAGTGTGCCTTATTTAGTAAAAAAAAAAAAACCCAAACAAACAAAAAAAAAAATCCAACCAGTTCAGGCATCTGAAGCAGGACGGAAAGGGAGAACGGAATCGCTGGGACGGTCCAGGTTAAGACGACGCACTTACTGATTGCTTCTGCCTGAGACAAACACGCAGGACAATCGCTTAGCGGTCAGTCTGATTCGAGTTGGGTCGTTAGTGCTGGTTTAACAGTGGTGGGGAAGGAAGGAGGGTGACCTGGTCTATAGAGATTACTGATTAAGAGAGCTGACTGATTAGCGTTTGTTTTAGACAGCAGCGACTAAGATTGACGGGAAACCACTGGGAGCTTTACTAGCCTCTAGCCAGCAACCACCATCATGCACACACACACACTCACACACTCAAAGGAATGTATACGTACGACATAGTGTGTGTGTGTGTGTGTGTGTGTGTGTGTGGGGGGGGGTGATAAATAAATAAAAAATGTATGTTTTATGAGGTCATGCAGACAGTTTCAGGCAGCGAGCGTGTTGGAGAAGCTTTTCGGACTGCAAGCCAAGCTCAACCGATTTGGTCGAAGTCCAGAGAGATTTCATCATCAACACTCCTCCTCTTTATCATTCTCCATCTTTCCAACACACAAGCGGTGTTCTACGGTATTTCTCCTGCACAGGCAGAGCAAACTGGGAGCTGCTGAAGACGTACACATCCTACTCGGGGAGCAGTTTAAAAACAATACAATGTCAAGGGGGGGGGGGGGGGGGGTGTAGATAGATAAATAAATACATAAATAAATAAATAAATAAATAAATAAATAAATACGCACCATGGATGTTATGCCAAAACAGTCGTCTATTCTTTATTAGTGCTGACAATTCAACAGCTTATTTGGTGCTTCAGGGCTTCGTTTTTCATCTACGGCCTGTTGTAACATTAAGACGTCAGAGCGCTTTTCTGTCAGAGGCACGCTGTCGGACAGAAAGATGGATTGTTTCGCTGCACCAGAGGTGGCCGAGGCCCAGGAGAGGGAGAATATGTTTCAAGCAGACTTTGGCTATAGTATTCAGGAGAGCAAAGTGAAACAGGGTGTAGTAGCAGAGCAGAAGGAACACACACACACACACACACACACACGACCACAAACTGCCATTTTTGGACCAACACTGCACCCACTGAAGACAGATGGGTCGGGTGGAAACATGGGTAGGATATCCAAACAGGCCTTTGGATTTGCTCAGAAAGACAACATGCTCGTTTGATTTCCGCTCCAAACAGCATGTTTATGTGACCAAGCACTCCATTTTTTTTTTTTTTTTTTTTTTGACACAGTTCCCTTCCTAATCCTAGTTACATCCCAAAAGCTGCTGTCCAATGGCCTGGTTAGTGCGACATGCCCTCCAGTGGTATAATGTAGGCACTGCACAAACAGGTACTGATCACATCCTGGCATGAAAAAAATAAAAATAAAAAAAAAATTTAGTGGATAAAAATGTCTCAGTCCAGTGTTGGGAAACATATAGAATACGATAGATAGATAGATAGATAGAATACGCTAGATAGATCGATAGATAGGAACACAAATGTTAAATAGACCTTAAATATAGAGAGGGTGGGTGAGACAGAAACGTTTAACCGAGCTAGATAGAAATGTTTCAGTGAGTGACCTCAATACAATCTCACGTAGGCAGAAAATGTCTGATCTACATTAGAGGAGTCTCTTTTGTAGGTGCACAGGGACCAATCATGGCTTCCTAACACACTGTGAGCCCAAAAAAAGACACGTCTTTGGTCTCTGGCATGCATGAACAAAACTGCCAATGACCTGAGGGCAGATCTGGCCATTCACAGCACCAGGTGGGTCTCAGCTTTTCTCATGCATAAGCATTTCTACCAGACATATAATAATACCAATAATAATAATAATAATAATAATAATAATAATAATAATAATAATAATAATAATAATAATAGGAAGCTCATCAAAAGAGCACTAGCAATCATAAAAAGCGTGAGAAGAGGTGAGATTCGGTGGTGGTTCTTCATCAGGCCAGCTGCAGATATGTTTATGATGTGACAGATCAGGCACCACAAATGATTTGACATTGAAAGAAAAAAAATCTTTGAATCTTGAAAGGAGACTAGTAATCTCAAAGCTTGAATGACCTTTATATAGCATTTTTATTCCCGCCAGAGTGAGTGAGTGAGTGAGTGAGTGAGACACCCTGCAGAGGCAGTAGTAGCTGTAGAGCAGTCACGGCTGCCCCACCTCCTCCAGCTTGGCCCAAATCCTTTAATTAATACTGGCTTAGGGCCGATTGCTCCTGACACTACGGGGAGTTTCCTGAGGCCCAACCTACACAGCCCCACAACATGGGCACTAAATCTACCTACCCAGACACACACACACACACACACACAAATACATGCATACACACCCTTGTGTGAGGGCAGTAATTAAAAGCCAACATTCTCTTTGCTATGATCTCGAACAGGCTTTGGTCTGGTCTGTTAAAAGGAACATTTGGAGCAAAACACATAAGGTACCTGCAGCACTTATGATTTCATTCTTAAAGTCACTCTCAGTAAATAAATAAATAAATAAATAAATAAATAAATAAATAAATACACACACAACTGACATCATGGCACGGGTTTAAAAAATGTGTACACCAGAGGGTTTACAGCTGGAGACGGGATCTACTGAAAAATGAAGCTTCACACCATTAACATCACCGTAAAAAAAAAAAGAAAGAAAAAAAACCCCAAAACCTTTTATATATATTAAAAATGCTAATAAAAACAAAGAGGATTAATCTGTAAATGTACTTTGACTTGTATTTAAACAAAAAAAGTATAAATACAAGGTATTTGATGTTTTATCTAATCAACTGCGTAGTTTTTTTTTTTTTTTAAGGTAAATGTTGATTTTGAAAGTGATGCATGCAACACGTTCCAAAAAAGTTGGGACAGGGGCGGTTTGGGACTAATAGCGATGTGAGAAGTTGAAATAAGAAGGTGACGTAGGGTTGGCAGTTCGATTCCCAGCCCACATACTGAAGTGTCCATGGGCACGACACTGAACCCCAAGTTGCTCCCGATGGCACGTTAGCGCCTTGCATGGCAGCTCTGCTACCATTGGTGTGTGAATGGGTGAATGAGACACAGTGTAACGCGCTTTGGATAAAAGCGATATACAAGTGGAGACCATTTACCATTCAAATCCCACCGGAGATTTTCTATGGGGTTCAAGTCAGGTGAATGTGATGGCCCTGTACAATCTTCCAGGACGACTTCTGCGATCAAGCCTTGGTGGGATTTGAGGTATGGTGGAAGGTCCAATGACGCCCAAGCATCAGCTTCCTCACAGATGGCATGACATTTTTTCCTAGGATTTCCCGATACTTCAATTTATCCATCTCGCCTTCCACACACTGCAAGTTTCCATGCCAGAGGATGCAAAGCAGCCCCAGAACATCACCGAGCCCCCACCATGCTCGACTGTGGACAGAGTGTTCTTTCTTCTTTCTTCATTCTTCTTCCTCCAGACGTACCGCTGATCCGCCGTGCCGAAAAGTTCCAGTTTTGTTTCATCGCTCCACAGAACAGAATCACAAAACTTCTGTGGCTCATTTATATGATTTTGAGCGACTTGAGCTTTTGGGTCAGTAGCGGTGTACGTCTTGGAGTTCTGGCATGGAAACCTTCTGCGTTTAGTACGCGCCTTACTGTGCTCAACCGACACCTCTGTATTGTATTGCTGCAGGTCTTTTGCAGTCACTCGAGGGTTTTTCACAACCTGCCTTCTCACAAGTCTGCTTGCAGCCGTCGATATCTTCCCTTTTCTGCCCCGTCCAGGTATTTCATGTATTTACTACCCCGAGCCAGTTCAGGTATTCCATGTGTTCCAGCTCAAACACACCTGCTGCAACTAATGAAGCCCTTGATTAATTGCATCAGGTGTGCTTGAGACAACACCTGTTTTGCATATTTGTGCTGCTGTGAGGGATTCTATTCAGGGAGGGTGAATCATTTTGAGACTGGAGAAATCATAAGTTGCATTTTCAGTTGAATTTGTGGAAACCACTTTTAGCATTTGTTGTGTTGAACTATTTCAACCGCTTTTGCTTCATTTGTTCATCGCAAACAGCTGAAAGTCTGTCAATTTTGACAATGAGCCTGATTTGCAACGGGGGATTGAATAATTTTGATTGCAACTGCACATGGGACAATAGCAGCCAATTTTGCCTGAACCACTTGTGGATTGTGGGAATTAAGGCCCACAAGCGGAATGTTTTCTCTCAGTAACTCTCAGGTAGCAGACCTTAATAACCAACATCCATCACCGGAGCATTTGACCCAGGGCGATGTAGTGAGCTGTGGTGAGGTAAGTACAGGATGGAGCACAACAGCGCAGGACGCGCCACATAGAGCGAACACATGTGTCAGACACCCAGTGTAACGCGGTGTGCCGGCTAATCATTCCAACATGCAGCCACTGCATCCGATAGCAAGCATTCCTCCTGCCACTGCCGTTTACATACCTCCAATCACAAAGAGGGCTAATATAATCAGAACTATTTCCTATGTGTGTGTTTGCAGAGTGATTGTTCATGCTTATTTATTTATTTATTTTTTTAAATGTTTGGCAGAACCGTATCTTATTTCCATGCAGTTCTCAAAGGTAAACTATGCGACTGTTTATTGTGGATACATGAATAAAGCGAACAGTTCCTCTGCTGTTAATTAACAGCCAGCCTCTGATGCGATTTGAAATTAAAATTCAAAATCAATCCAGAAAAAGATAGACAAACAACGTAGTGATCAAATTAGAGAGAGAGAGAGAGAGAGAGAGAGAGAGAGAGAGAGAGAGAGAGAGAGAGAGTCTGAGGTGGGGAGGGCAGCTTGTTTGCTTCCTTGCCTCTGGCTAATAAACAGAGTAAAGTGAATGCAAATAACAGGACCAACACCTACAAACAGTGAACTGCCAACTTTACGGTAGAAATGGAGCAGAAATCAGCCCTTAAACATGCTCACCCTCAGGAGAAATGCCCATATCCAAACATTTCTTTAAAACAAACTGTCAATAGATTAACTAAAAAACCCAACACCATTGAGCATGTGGAAAACAGGAATAAGATTACTTTCAGCTGTTCTGGAAAAGCTTTATTTTAAAATGTGCTAAACCAGTTAACAACAGGAGTTATTTTGAGTTAGCGTTCATATGATTTTAACTAACCGAGTGATTCTACCGGTAGAAACTATAGACCTATACTTTCTCCCTTATCCTGTAGCCTGCTTCCACCGAGCAGTCTCTCCTCTGAAGTGACAGCTTTGTAAGCCATACCACATTATACACAGTGGGCAGTTATGATTGGGTTACATCTTGTGGTATGGCCTCTGTATTTCTGCTCTCCGAGTCTTCTGGAACGGTGGATTGCAATACCTTCACCCTGCCCTGTGGAGGTTGTTGGTGATGTCACTGACCGCTGTTTTGGTTTGTCTTCACAGCTCTCCCAATGTTTCCGCCATCAGTTGTCGTTATTTTCCTTGGCCGACCCGTCCGGTGTCTGTTGCTCAGTACACTAGTGGTTTCTTTCTTTTTCAGGACGTTCCATATTGCTGCATTGGCTATGCTCAGTGTTTGTGCAATGCCTCTGAATGATTTCCGTTCTTTTCTCAGCTTCAAAGTGGCTTGCTTTTCTCCCATAGACAGCTCTCTGATCTTCATGTTGGTTTATCCTTTTAAACAACAACAACAACAAAAAAATGCAGTCTTCACACGTGAAACTGAAGGCTAAAAGCCAAGAGTAGTTCAGAGCGATTTATTGTTTAAAACGGTCAATATAAAAAGGGCACACATGGGTAACAAGAAACACCTGTCAGTCACTTGTTCAAATAGGTTTCTCGCCAGGAAATTGGGTGGTCTGATAGAAAATGTGCCATGTTCTAAGCCGTTTAACACGTCTACATATAAATACTAGGAAATAAAGTTGCAATTATAAACTCTCCAATATTCATCCTTTGATCTCAAACCCAAATGTCTTTAGTCTACAGCGAAAATAACGGAATGGGTCTTGCAGTTCCAATAGTTTCGGAGGGGACTGTATGTTTAAGATGTTGTGGTGTTTAAACAGGATATTTAATAGAGAGTGCAAGGGAGACCAACCCAAGCACACGCAGCAACATCAGCAAACATGCTCATTAAAAATGATATCAAGGTGACATGAATTACACCTTGACTCATGAGCAATGTGTAGACCCTGGTGTGCATGTACAGCGCCCTCCACTAATATTGGCACCCTTGGTGAATATGAGCAAAGAAGGCTGTGAAAATGTGTCTATTGTTTAACCTTTTGATCTTCTGTTCAAAGAATTCACAAAAAATACTCTGCTCTCATGGACATCATACAACTGCAAACAACACAGGTTTTTAAAAATAAAATCTTTGAAAAAATATTTTAAGTATATTCCATTTGATATTTTACATTTTTTAGTACACCTGGGTGACTAGGAACAGGAAATTGTTCAACCATGACTTCCTGTTTCACAGGGGTATAAATATGAGGTAAAATCCCCTTAGTCATTCATACCAATGGGTAAAAGCGAGGAATGTAGCTGTGATGTGCAGCAAAAGGTTGTTGAGCTTCACACGATGGGGCGTGTCTATAAGAAAATAGCACAAGCATTGAAAACGCTCATTTCCACCATCAGGGCAATAATTAAGAAGTTCCAGTCGACTGGAGATGTTATGAATCGACCTGGAATTGGACGGGTGTCTATATCGTCTCAACGCACTGTGAAGAGGACGGTTCGAGTGGATAAAACATCTCCAAGGATCACAGCTGGAGAACTGCAGGAGTTAGTTGTGTCTTGGGGTCAGAAAGTCTCCAAAACTACAATCTGAAGTCACCGACATCACCACAAGCTGTTTGGAAGGGGTTCAAGATAAAAGCCTCTACTCTCATCCAAAAACAAACTCGAGCGTCTTCAGCGTGCAGACACTACTGGAACTTCAAATGGGATCGGGTTCTATGGTCAGATGAAACTGGCCATAGAACCATAGACCATAGAATGGCTTCTGCTTGGTTGTAATGAAAACCCGCACCCACACCGGCCCTTTCCAGATAAGATCGGACAGCCCGATGTAGAGAAATAAAGAAAAGAGGTAGTTTTTCACAACCTTCTTTGCTCATATTTACCAAGGGTGCCATTATCATTGGAGGGCAGTGATCACTGAACTAAAGCGGGGTCTCTCGCTCACGTGACTGTTTCTCCTCACGCTCACATGTTCACAAATATCTTTATTTATGGCTCAATTTATGGCTTTTTTTTAATAACCACACTTCCTGATATTGCCCTGCCTGTTCAAGCTAGCTAGTCTTTTTGTTTTTGTTTTTTTCTTGGTGGAGACTCACCATGTTGTCATAATCCAGAAGGTGACCCATGTGTTGCAAGGTTAGATAAAAAGTTTGCTGACTTGCAGTATAGCAAAGAAGGGATTAGAGCTGGCCAGGTGAATTGAATGAATTTTCACATGGCGCATGGTTTAGCTAAACAGGCAAAAGGAGGACATGTGGAAAGCTCAGAGGTGGAGGAACAGGGTGGCTACAAAAGCGTTGCCTAGCCTAGTAGGGCAAGTGCCACTCCAACATCGCCCTTCCTTCCCCATTCCAGCCATTCGACACGTCTATCGCCTCCGAGTCTGTGAAAACATGGAAAATCCACGCCAATGACACCAGAAATTGCTGTGCTATTTTCAGGAACCATTAAAGAACCTGGTGTGATGTTCAAACGAGAGCAAAAAGCCCAGCATCTTTGCTTTAGTTAACCGAGTGGGAGTGGGTGTCCTTTCAGCTCACTGCCTTTCATAGCACAGAATCCGTGCGCACAACAAGACCGGAATCAGCACTCGCGAACCAGCGGAAATCATTAGGCTATGTCCAGTGCGATATTTCAAAAGGTCTTCCTGTGCAGATAGGACGCTGCGCACTAATGATGGAAACTTCTTTTGGAGGTGCTTGGGTCAGGCAGATGGCACGGGATTGCGGTACGTGGAATTTTTTTTTTTATTTTTTTTTTTTTTTTTTTTACAACCAATAACCTATCACGGGTGTCTGTAGATAACTTGTGTGCTCACAGAGATTTTATCCGTTTTACAAAGGAAAAACACGGCTACAAATCACTGCTTAAGTTTACACTTCTTTTGTAGACCGTGTCTCATCAGTGACATGAGCAGCCTCTTTCCACTGAGGGACTCTAATGAAGACTCAAATGTCTGCTCCTGCTTAGCCCAGCTTAGAAGAGGAGCAGAGAAATGGTTTCAATTTAGACAGGGGTGAAGCTCTCCAAATCCCCGGCTTCGGGCTTCCTTCCTCAGATCAGGAGGAACGCCATGTCTGGCTTTACGCACTGCTATAAGACTACAATAAAGAGAGGAAGAAAAGAGGGGAGGTGATGGGAGGAAAGGCCACTTTTATAAGCTTTTACTTTTGTGTGGCCCTTCCACATTCTCCTGATCCGAAAAGGAGGCACACAACCTTGGAGATCACAAGGGGGGAAAAGTGAGATGACTGAAAAATGGGCTGAGAGATTACACCACTTACAGAGTTTATGCACTCTGAAGTTGGCAAAATAAAAACGAAAAGAGCCCGTCATGCCCTGCTTGAGAAAACTGGGGAGAATGTAGAGCCTTCCGTCTTGCTGGAATCTTGGTCTGAGGCATAAGGTTTCTACCAAGTCCCCTACCAATGGACGTGTTTCAGCGTGCACATACAAGCGTGGTAAATGAAAGAAAGATATCAAATGTTATTGCGGTCTTTTCCAGGATGACAACGCCCCCATACACAGAGCACAAGGGCGCACTTTGACGAGTATGAAAAATGGTACGCGAAGGATTCTGTAGTCACCAGATCTCAACCCATTCGAACACCAATTAAAGATTTCACATGTTCTCTCGGTGCACACGTGGGTTTCCTCAAAGTTCTCGCCTTTCTTCCAACCTCCCGAAAACGTCAGTAGGTGGACTGGCTACACCAAATTTGTGCCTAGGTGTGAACGAGTGTGTGCATGGTACATTGCGATGAACTGGGCATCCCACCCAGAGTGCACTCCCTGGGATAGGTTCCAGATCCATGAGCCTGTCCAGGATAAAGCAGTTACTGCAGATTAAAGAATGATGATGAACGTCTTTACCGCTCTCTACCACCACCACCACCACCACCACCACCACCACCATCATCATCAAAACACCAACTGAAGAAATGCCTTTTAGAAGTTTTCACAATTCCTTATGACAATGAATCATTTTCCCAAGTCTAACTATCGAGATTGTAAGTAACCGGACACAGGAATTTTTTTTTTGTACTCCACGTAGATCGTAAACCGTTGAAATCGTCTGAGAAATGTAAACGTTATTGTGCTTTTTTTAACCCAGAAAAACCACACCTCCCGTTTATTTGTATTTGTTTACAGGGCGGTCTTGCCCGGATCAATACGGCGGACACGTCGACGTGAACGTTTGTGCGCAAATGCGTAGTGTTTCTTTACAAAGCGACATCGCCATCTACAGGCCTGGCATGCATAATACAGCGTTTTTAGTCGTTTTCGCGGATCCGTGTGAACGGGGATCGTTTTGACGACGTTGTCGTCTGCACGCGGGACTTTTCAAAAACGCAAAAAGGAAAAACTTTCTCCGTTTTTAGTACATCGTTGTCCTGTAGACGTACCCTAAATCTCCAGAACAAGAACTCCCTTTCCCCGACTATGGCTGGATATCCTGTATTTTCCAATTATCACCTTTTAAATGCCAGCTGGGTGCATTCCAAACCATCGGGGGGCAATTCCATTTGCACTGCTCTGAGACAAAGTCATGCACAAGTTCTTTCATGGTAAAGTTCATTCCAAGTAGAAAGACCCAATCACTGTATTTTAGTTTATTCAGGGGAACAGGTCAGGCTCAGATTTATGAACCCAGAACTGCATTACTGATGCCATTGACTGCATTCTTGCAGGAAATCACACCAAATTGGACGCCACAGCAGGAACATACATGAGTAATTTTAAAGTGCACAAAAAAAAAAAAAAAAAACTTTTTCTAGTCTTTTGTTAATAAACTGTATATAGTAGCTGAATTGGCCCCATCGCTGACTCAAATTAATTACGTTCTGATGGGCAGAATTTTTCCTACAGTGTCCAATTTATTATACTCATTCATATTCTTATCAATCAAAATTCTGTCGCGTTTTTCCTTTTTTGTCTCTTTTTGGTGAGCATTTTGAAAAGTAGCATTATATGCTGAGACTCCGTTTGTGGTGCTGACTTTGAAAATGAGGCCCAGGCAGCCCAGGGTCTTTTTCTCTGGTTCGTCTGAATCTCGGCGTTTGATTTCGCTCTCCTCCCATTCTGCCTCTGTACTGCATATAGGAGCATTTAGCTGTGAATTCGTTTTCATGTTTAGAAATACCCTGCTGTGTCGCGATTCAGCTGCTGCATAATAAAAAAAATATCGGCAACACTACATATGGTCTGATTGGCCTTGTGGGTATTTTCACAGCGCTGTGGCTACGGCGGGGTGTACGCTTCCAAAAGCGGGAGAGAGAAGAAAAAAAAAAGAGGAGGGTGGGATACGAGAGAAAGAAAAAGAAGGAGAAGGGGAAAAAAAAAAAAAAAAAAAAGTCAATGGGGACACAAAGACAGCAACACGGCAAGTCTAGGGAAACATAATGTTACATCAAACACAGTGCCACAAGACACAATGTTTAAAAAATACCAACAATAGCCATGATGGCAACCTCTTCCCCAAGAGAAAGGAATATCTAAATAATGAGAATGTTGTATGAATGAAAACCGGGCATGGGACACTTGTGAAAGGAGAAATAAAAAAGCATTGTCTTTTTTTTTTTTTTTTCTCTTTTCCCAGAGTCATGCCTCCTGATCTAGTCAGTGAGTATGAGTGTGTGTTTGGTGGTGGGTGTTGAAGAAGGGCCTCAGGGATATGCACCTACCTCCACACCAGCAGCCTCTTAATGTGCTGTGTCTAATGTGCCTATTTAGGGTTTGGGGTGGAAGAGCGCAGAGACTCTGCTTTTTTTTTTTTTTTTTTTCAGGGGGGCTTGGAGCAGAAAGCGTGGCTATCACCTATCTCAACAGCTGGGGCCCAGAAGGGTAAACAAAAGCAGCCAGGAAGTAGCGCATGGCTGCAGCTGGGCCTAAAAGGCATGGCGATGTGTGTGTCAGTGGGCAGTCTACTACAGCCAGACTACCAGTGGAGCACCGTCCAATGTCTGTGCCTCAGATGACACACGCAGTCGAAAAAAAATATGACGCTGAGCTCCTAAATGGGAACAAAATACTCAGAATAAACATCAAAACAAAGGAAATGAGCCATGGGCTTCCAAAAACAGCAGAAGGGTGAAATGAGAACCCCCCCCCCCATTAGACAGCATAGTGTAAAGACCAAATTACCAAAAAATAGAATAAAACATCACACCAAAAAAAGGGTTTTACATATTTTGTGTCCAGTTGCCTTAATTTGCAATCTAGTGATAGATCCATTGTTTGAATGACTGGATCAAAAGGCGTGCCAAATGGACAGACTGGGGTTTGGGGTTTGCAGTGGAAGAGAGACAGAACGGGCCCTCAAACAGCTCAGCCTGAAAAGGATTTGGTCCCATTCCTGTGCTGTCACTTTCAAATGACCTGGCTTATGACTCGCTCAACTTCATAATTACAGTCCTTTATGCTGACTGCATTAAAAATAGGCACTTCCAGAACCTGTTTGCTGCACTGCATTGGAAGGTTAAACCTTTTAGAGGACTTTTTTTGGCAAAACAAACCATTCCTTTCTTGCCCTTTCAAATAGCATAAGTACAGAAAACAGCCTCTGGCAATTTCAGGAGGCAACCTTCTCCAATTCAGCCGTGCTCCACAATAAGGGGAAGTGCCATAAAATCCCTGCAGTTCAATCACAAGGTATGAACAAAATAAAACATCCCTCCGAAAATACGGCCATTTTAGCTGACGCACTGGATTTTGAAGGTCCAGTAATAAACTGGGATTCATCCCTGACGATAATGAATAAATGAATCGATCAATGAATAAAACAAGAGTGCTAAAATCATTCACTTTGTATTCTCATGAAAGCAGAACGCAGAAAATAAGCCTAATTAGCTCAGCTGTTTGTTGGCCGATATGCTACTCGCTGATAAAATTATTTACTTGCAAACTAATTTTTTAATTTTTTTTTTTTAAAAAAAGGTTATTTGATCTAAATACCGCCTCCCCAGGTCAATCTGCATGGTGGAAATGAATTAAATATGCTTTTTCAACAAGCAGGTCAGTGTTTTTATCCAATACATGTATTTATCCATAAATAACATGGAAGCTCAGCGGTTCCTAGATCGAGTAGCTTCACTGGCAAGATCTAGTAATCCTAGTAGATCTAGAAGTAGTTTTAGTAGCTTCACCTCCACTGGCTTCCTGTAGCCACCCGGATCAAATTCAAGGCCTTGATGCTCACGTACAAGACCTTGTCTGGAACAGCGCCTCCT
This sequence comes from Ictalurus punctatus, assembly GCF_001660625.3. Taxonomy (NCBI): domain Eukaryota; kingdom Metazoa; phylum Chordata; class Actinopteri; order Siluriformes; family Ictaluridae; genus Ictalurus; species Ictalurus punctatus. The sequence goes on along the minus strand of NC_030421.2, from coordinate 1,663,161 downwards.
ACCTCAACTCTCTCCTGAAGGCTTACGTTCCCTCACGCAATCTGCCATCGGTTAGTAGTGCCTACTCAGTGTGGGTCAAGATCCCTTTCCAGAACCTTCACACTAACTGTTCCTCAGCGTTGGAATGAACTTCCGACCTTAATCCGGACCACAGAATCTCTCACCGTCTTCAAAAAACAGCTAAAAGACCCACCTCTTCCATGAGCACCTAACTAACCCCTAAAACACCAACCCCCACATTAATTCAATAAAACACAAATAAGTAAATAAATAAATAAATAAATAAATAAAAACCCCTCTACTCTGCGCACTTTGCTTCTCTAGAACTCGATTATAAATCTTGTACGGTTGCACTACTTGTATTGTTCTCCGCTTGATATATCGCTTTGCTCGTATTTCCTCATCTGTAAGTCGCTTTGGATAAAAGCGTCCGCTAAACGAATAAACGTAAATGTAGTACAGCTAGAAAACATACAACTTGCACAGACAATCTGAATGCAGCATGGATAAATATTTTATTCTCCCTCAATTTTGCAAGTGCTCTCCCATTAGCAGTTCATACTATTACGTGTCATTCATGAAGTCTTCTGCATGGAAGCCACAGAGTCTGCTGAACACTTCAGCATCTCTTTCATTCCCACTGCCCCTTGGCTATCTGCACTCTCCGGAATCTGGCCACGGATGGCGTCTGGCGCTGCTGGGATGTTTCCAGTGGTCATGCTAGGCTCCGTTACAACTTCTAGCTGCATTTCAGAACAAGTCTAGGTGGGTTCTCCAGAGCCTTCAGGCTACAGCAGGTGTGGATTGACATACTAATTCCGGTCAGCGTACAAGGTACAAGACAACTTGACTTTTCACGAATTTGCTGCATTGATTTGTAGCTAAACAAGCAAATTCAATGTTATTCAAGCAACTGGCATGCATGGCTTCATAAAAACCACCAGCAGGTGAAGTGAAGAACATTGATTATCTCGTTAAGGTGGTTAGTTCTCAAAGTTGATCTGTTGGAAGCAGGAAAAATGGGCAAGAATAAGGATCTGAGCAACTCTGACAAGGGACAAATTGTGATGGCTAGACGACTGGGTCAGGGCATCTCCAATATGGCAGGAATTGTGGGGTGTTCCCGGTATACAGTGGTTAGTACCTACCAAAAGTGGTCCAAGGAAGGACAACCAGTAAACCGGGCACAGGGTCATGGCTGCCCAAGGCTCATCGATGTGGGTGGGGAGCGAAGGCTAGCCCGTCTGATCCGATTCCACAGAAGACCTACTGTAGCACAAACTGCTGAGAAGGTTACTGCTGGCTCTGATAGAAAGGAGTCAGAACACACAGTGCATTGCAGCCTGCTGTGTATTGGGCTGCGTAGCCGCAGAACGGTCAGAGTGCCCCTGCTGACCACCTGTACACCACTGAAAGCATGTACGATGTGCACATGAGCATCAGAACTGGACCATGGAGCAATGGAAGAAGAAGGCCCAGTCTGATGAATCACTTTTCCTTCTACATCATGTGGATGGCTGGGTGCGTCTACATCATTTACCTGGAGAAGAGATGGCACCAGAATGCACTATGAGAAGAAGGCAAGCCGGTGGAGGCAGTGTGATGCTCTGGGCAATGTTCTGCTGGGAAACCTTGGGTCCTGGCATTCATATGGATGTTACTTTGACACGTAGCACCTACCTAAACACTGTTGCAGACCAAGTACATCACTTCATGGTAACATGAAGTATTCCCTAATCACAGTGGTCTCTTTCAGCAGGATAACGCTCCCTGCCACACTGCAATCATGGCAGTGCTCAGGAACGGTTTGAGGAACGTGACAAAAGAGTTCAAGGTCTTGGCTCGGCCTTTAAATTCCCCAGATCTCGATCCGATCACGCATCTGTGGGACGTTCTGGACAAACAAGTCCGATCCACGGAGGCCCCACCTCACAACTTACAGGACTTAAAGGATCTGCTGCTAACGTCTTGGTGCCAGATACCACAGCACACCTTCAGAGGTCTTGTGGAGTCCATGCCTCGATGGGTTAGAGCTTAGGGGGACCTACACAATATTAGGCAGATGGTTTTAATGTTAAGGCTGATCAGATATATACAAGATTTTAGCACTGGCCCTTGTTTCATTGTATTTTGGAACTTAATACTAAAAGGACAACAGTTGCTAGCATTCGACTGTCTACCAAATGACAAATGTAAATGTTATGACAGGAAATTTCTATTGTATCCTAATGTATAAATGTCAGTACAGGGCGTCTTGTGTGCTGTTATGGCCTACGGAATCACGGATATTTAGAACATCAACTTTAGAAATAATTTACTGTGAAAGAATAGTCACATTTCTAGGCAAAAACCCTAAACTAAACCTGATCTACATGTAGACTCATCGCTGAAGTATTTCTCCAGAGAATAAATATCCACTACCTTTATCTTTAAGCAATCTCGTAAATTTTGTGACTTTTATCAGGAGTTTTTTCTTTTTAATGCAAAATCAAATCACGATAAGATAAAACTGAGAAACGTGCCCAAGTGCCGCCGTCCGGTTCCCAACCGGTGTCACAGACCGGTCAGCAAGGAGATTAAGGGAACCTGTGTAAGAGGCACTTCTCAGCTCAGGGTCAGGACCTGGCTAGAGACTCTGTCACTACAGCAACACAGCACACTCGGCACCTTCCGAACACACTAATGATCTCGTGATTACAACTGACTCGAATACTGTGCCTCGATGTTAACACACTGAGGCAACCCGACCTCTCCACGCTGACCGGCTGCACACTAGGGCTGGGCGATATGACAATATATAATATCGATATTGTGGTAAATTGTGTCAGAATACACGATTCGGAGACATCATAGCTATCCTGTTAGCCTTTTTATGTCTTATTACAATTAGCATCTGATTGGATGCAGATTATTTTTATTTGTATCACTTGATCTTATGGAACATTTTTACACACGTTTCTCAGTTTTCGGCGTAATTAATTAATTAATAATTCTGCCGGACATTACAACTCGGTTAAACTCATTTTTCACAGTTTTATTTTTAATGCAGTGATACGGTTTTGTAATATCCAATGGATATAAAAAGTCTAAACACCCCTGTTGTGTACGTCAGGTTTTTGTGATAACGTCAGGACTTCTTCTCACCCTCAATTACAATGTATAAAAATTAAAAGGATAAACATTTTAAGGAAAAAAAGAAAGAAAGGAAAAAAAAGTTACAATGACCGATCACATTTAATCTCATGTTTAAAAAGGAATCCTCATACAGCTGATCGATTAAGTCATTAACCCCAAATAAAGATCAGCGGTTTCTATCGGATCTCAGTGGTTTCATCGGACTCCTGAACTCCTGAAGCCATGGTCTGCAAAGAGCTTATTAACACGCATGGTATCTCGCTTGTTGAAAGGAATCGATCAGGAAAGGGAGATAAAAGAATCTGCCAAACATTAGATGTACTATGGAACACCGTGAAGGCCGTCAACAAGTGGAGAAAACGGAGCACTACAGTAACATTACAAAAGGAAAGGATCTCCCTCCAAAATGTACAAAAGGACAATGCAAAAACTTACCAGGGAGGCTGCCAGGAGACCTACGGCAACATTAAAGGAGCGGCAGGAATATCTGACTAGCACCGATTACCCTCTGCGTGTGTGTGACAACAATCTCCCGTATTCTTTACATGTCTGGGTTATGGGGTAGGGCGGCTATACAGAAGCCCTTCCTCACAGAAAACATCCACGCTCAAATAAATCCCCCCAAACCACGTGGTAAAATGTGTTATGGTCTGATGAGACCGATTCCAAAAAGGTATAATAATTCCAAAAGGTATGTCTGGGGGAAAATAAATGCACACCACCAAAAGAACACCATACCCCTGGTGAAGCATGGTGGTGGCAGCATCGTGTTTTAGCGCTGCTTCTCTTCAGCCAGAACTCGGGCTTTTATCAAGGTCCAGGGAATCATGAACAGCTACAAATACCACTCGATTTTAACGCAAAACCTTCAGGTTTCTGCTGTTACGCTGGAGAGGAGAAGGAATTTCACCTTTCAGTATGACAACGACCCAAAGCATACAACCAAATCAACAAAGAAACGGCTTAACCAAAAGAAGATTGATGTTTCTGAATGACCTAGCCAGAGTCCAGACCTGAATCCTACTAAAAATCGGTGGGGTCCTCACAATGTGATGGATCTAGAATGTTTTTGCAAGAATGAGTGGGAAAATATTGCCAAGTTCAGACTCATACGGATGAACATTGTGCCTTCATGTTAATGTCCGTTTGTCCTACTTCGTATCTGACCGCTCGCTTACATCCACGTGAAAGAAAAAACCTGATCACGTGACTTTTTTTTTTGTTGCGTTCCTTTCGGCCAAACCAAGCCAGAGTAAACGTTACCGCTTAAAACATTACCCGTTCGTTCTGATTAACGTATTTGTATTCAATTTCGTCCTTATCCTTCACACAGCGAGGGTACAACTTCATTTCTTCCACGTAGTCTATCTGGCATTGTGTATTTTGGCGTAACAGTAAATAAGGAATTAAACCCAGTGTCTTTGTCTTCTTCTATGGTTAGAGCTTGGTAGTGGATGAAAAACCTCCTGCTGCATTTGTGAATGTGGTAAGGAAAACCGGCCATTAGTTTTATTTTAAATGTAGAAGCTACTGCGTCTTAGAACGGTCTCTTTTCACTGAGGTTCTTGTGGTGCCTGTGTATGTGAGCTTCTCTCAACCAATGTGACCGGGGGAGAAAAAAAAAAAAGCTAAAATGTCGCCCTACTGCTGACTTTAAAGATGGCGGAGGATTGCCGTCTATCAGAGCTAGACAATGAGAGAGTCGTACGAGGCAAAAAGAGAATTCAACCGAAAACGAAAGCAATTCTGCTTTATTTCCCGTTGTTTGAGCTTGTTTTCTACAATGATGTGAGATAAAGAGGAAATACTGATGTCCTTTTACACCATCTTCTTTTGACACTTTATCAAAGTTATTACACCCAGCACAGCCATGAGCATTTCATTAAAGAATTAAAGTAGCTTTTAGAGGCTTTCAGCACAGACCAGGTTGCTATCGCAGTCATTGTAGATAATCCGGACTAACAAACTGTTCCACGGTGGTGCATTTGTTCATCGAAAATATTGCGTTTTTATGCAGATATAAAAGAATTAAAGTGAGGAGTAGGGTTAGGGTTTTTCTTACACACTGAAGACATTTGGGTTTGAGATAAATAAATAAATAAATAAATAAATAAAAAGATTAATACAAGATTTACATCTGACATTCACAACTAGACGGGGTAAACTAAATTGTCTGACTGCATAATGAATTTCCTCTCGAGTAGACGGGACGCACTTCTCTGTAAATTGGTAGACCGAACGTTCCTGTAAATGTCTGAATTCATTCTGCTGCTGCCATCATGAGTTCAATCGTCAATAAGGATTACTGAGAATGTTCCAGAAGCGGCCATGTAAGCCCATGCCATGACGCTACCTCCACCATGTTTCACAGATTTTCTTTCTTTCTTTCGCCACACTTTGGCCTTTCCATCACTTTTGTAGGGGTTCATCTTGATTACAGAACTTTTTTGGCTCGTCATGGAATTCGCAAAAAAATAAATAAATAAATACGATCTGCATTTCCGATTCTTACTGCTGATGAATGATTTGCATTGTGTTATGCCGTCGATATTTCTGCTCTACAAGTCTTCTTCGAACGGTGGACTGCGACACCTTCACCCCTGCCCCATGGAGGTTCTTGGTGAGGTCACTGACTGTTGTTTTGGGGGTTTTCCTTTAAAGCTCTCACAATGTTTCCGTCATCGACTGTTGTTGTTTTCCTTGGCCGACCCGTTCGATGTCAGGTTTCAATGCACCATCCGTGTCTTTCTTTCTCCAGGGCGTTCCAAATTGTTCTACTGGCTATGCCCAGTGCTTGTACAATGGCTCTGATATATTCTCCCTCTTTTTTTCAGTTTCAAAATGGATTGCTTTTCTCCCATAGACAGCTCTCTGATCTTCATGTTGATGTAACCTTTTTTAAAAACAAAAGGCGGTCTCAAACCAAGAGAAGACAATCAGAGGTATTAACTGTTTAAACAATCAATCCAATAGGACACATCTGGGCAATTAAAAAAAAAAATAAGCCAGATGTTCCAGTATTTTTGATCGCTTGAAATATAGGTGGGTCCATTAGGAAAATAAGATTAGGAGAACTGGAATGCAAGAGCAATTAGTCATTGAGTGGCACTGGAGAAAAGAACCTGTTAAGGGTGAGGTTTAACAAAAGCTGAGAGCTTTGATGAGAGTCCTGCCCTTAACCGCATCCGATGAGTAAGGCTGTCCACCCCCACGTTTACAGCTGACCTGCTCTTTTCCTGTAAATAAGTGACGTGTCCTTAATGGTGCTCAGACCCGGCCATGGGAAAAAGGTTTCCAGCCTCATCAGTCCTTCCTTGCAACAAAAGCGCCACATTTCATTGCACCTCCGCGAACAAAGGAGTTTGGCTCGGTTTCAATACGGAAATAAATCGAAGAGAATGGTAGCCTCGGGGACGCTCGCCTCGCGAGTGACCCTTAAACCTAGGGTAAACCTTGTGGCATCAAAACAAAGATTAGCTCCTCCTTTTACACTCTAGAAAAGTGCAGACAGCTTTTGACAGTTGTTTTCAGGGTTTGGAGGGAAAAAGTGGCCGTCGTAAAGCAGGGGCTAGGAAACAGGATAAGCACTCGAGCCAAGGCTATAAAACGCTCACTGGGAACTTGAAAGCCACGCAAGCAAAGTTGAGGACTGCCATCTGGAAACAATAAACAAACAAAAAACTAACCAAACAAACATTATGTGTAGGGGGAAAATAAAGAACCGATAGCTCGCAGTGTAACCGACTTGTGGGCTGACTAACGTGGACAGACACGTGCATCATTATGATGAGCGATGTGGACACACACACACACACACACACACACCTTTCTTGAAGCTAAATAATTGTGTGTGTGCTGCAGGGTTCGGTGGTATGTGTGTGCGTGGGGCAGAATCCCAGTCTGGTTCTAATGAGCTGCAGCACTACTCAGTGACGTGATCAGGGGCCCATCACACACCCCATTAAGGGGACAAAGCAAACAGCCCCACTCGCCCGCTTGGCTCCCACTTCAGACGTCCGCATCCAGTCACCGCACACGTGCCCGAACACAAAACACTCTCGCCGACAGGACATCAACACCGAGGCGCGGTCATCACGAGTTAGACGTTCCGACGGCATCCACGTATTACGTAAGACAGACGCTGGGCCTTGTTAATATGCGAGACATGACGACAAATATCCAGTGCTAGTTTACCTTGAGGACCTGGTGGGGGTTTGGGGGACAGCGTGTTGGACTGATGATACATGGTACAACACAACAAGATTCCATATAGTCAGCTTACTGGGAAAGACGTTAAACAAGACTTCAAAAGGTCATCATAAACCGAACACAACTCATAAAACAAGGTAACTGGTTATCAACATGTGCGTGAACTAAGCACGTCGGGTTTGGCTAAGGCTCTTACACAGATCAAGTTTCCAAAAATGAAGCGATTCCAGTGGGCTTATCGTCCGTCAGCGGTTTAACAAACCATCCCATAAAAAAATAAATAAATAAAAAAGTGTTCTACTCGCTTAAAACATAAAACAATACCTGCATGTCTGAATAATAAACTGTGCATAAATCACGAAATGCTTTTAAGGTGTTTATAAAATGTGCAATAAAATAACTTCATTTAACTCATTATTAAATCCAAAACATCCCCACTGCTCCAGGAGGCAGGGTTTCAGCTTCCGCTTCACACAAATCACTAGATGTTCAGTAGATGCAAAGCGTCACGCTTCACTGTCATGAACGTTACGAAATCATTCATAGGAGTTTGCAAGTGATGTTTTAATGGACTAAAACGTTCGGAAAGCGCCGGCACGTATCCGCTGCCCAGTCGGAAATATCTCGACTTGTCGATATCGAAGCCAAACGCAGAGTTGAACAAGGTGCAAGTCGTGACAGGCAGCTCCTTCTATTGTTCACGGTCGAGTGCGGTTCCCCCCTCCTCTTGAAATGCTCATTTCCAAAACTAATGAGAACCGGTGAAACGTCCTCACCGGGACATCAGTGAGTGGGACCCAACCTCAGGGCTCTACTCTCTCCATTTACATGTGCGGCACCATGGGAAATCTGCTCCCACTATTATTACTCGACTTATTGCTTCCGTTCTTTATATATTTCTTTTTTTTTTTATAAATGCAGTCATAAAAAGGAGGGATATCTGATGCAAGTCCTAATTGTACTGCAAGTCCTATTTACTCTAGTATTTTATTTTAGACAATGTTTTTTATCTGGTTTAGGCTTCAAACTGCAACAGAATCGTTTTATTCCTGGAACACACACAGTCGATAGTTCATTTGAAAGCATATAAGGATCTGTGATATGACCACGCTATTCATTTTTAAGGGGGAGGGTGTGTGTGTGTGTGTGGGGGGGGGGGGGGGGGGGGGGGGTTATGCCTGTATATTGCTTTAATATTTATAACCTTTTGATGAACATTTACGCAGTCTGTTTCGGAGCACGCGGCGGAACGCAAGTGATTCATCTTAAATCTTACTTAAGCCAAATGATACATTTTAAACCCATTTAAAAACTGGATGCTTTTCATTTCCTTGAATGTAAAATATGCACATCAAGCTGCGGCGCCGATCAGACCAGCAGAACGTTGTGCACACTGACCCCAAGAGGATACGTGGTGAATTACTACCACCTAAAACTTTGGTGAACTGCTCCAAGATCCACCAGCACGCTGAGCGCAGGAGACTGCTAATGCTCCTATAGGGGCTTCACTAAGACTCACACCATAGTCTTCATGATGGCTTTCTATATGGTTCACCAATCCTAGTCGAACATATTAAATAGACTGCAGCCCAATTAGGCCCAACACCGAGAGGTTCATTCCTCTATTTCTCCGTTTCTCAGAATCAGCCCGATCACTCGGCTTTAGTTAATGGAGCATACCATTCGTACGTCAGTAAATATCCTGTGAAGGACCAAGAATACAATAAGAACGTGTCACTCTCTACGCGGTCGATGAATACACGTTCGTTTATGCGTATACTCTTGACGTTTAACATTATCTGGTTGTACGTGAACTCGACTGAAGTAGTTTTTTTTTATACTCCCGTACACAGTAGATGGGGAGTAGGGCCGCACAATAAAATCATCTGTTAATCTCAGACAAATTGTCGTCTTGTGTTTCAATGAAGCATGGCATTGGGGGTAAACCAATAAAAGAAATAAAACCTTTAACCACGAGACGTCACAGGTTCGTCAGTTTGTCGGTTTTTATTTTCTACAAGACACACTGCAATTGCAATATAAAGTCACATTACGGTCGATTCGTCCTTGTCGAGAGCGGCCCGGTCAAAGTACTGTGCTATAGTAAATGGCCGAACGCACCTTTAAATCACTGGCATGTAGGTCAGTATAACCAGATAGAAAGAAGTGGTAAAAGACTAAATATTAATGAACACTGCAAAAATTAAAACAAATATTTGTAGTATTTCAAAACTATGAAAAATGGTCATTGCTTTCACATTAATCAATTACTGGTAAGGATATATGGAGGGATTATATCAGAGTGACTATTTTCTGTAATGTTAGACACAAATTATTTGCTTCTCCTTATCATCATTATTATTATTATTATTATTATTATTATTATCATCCAGAATAATACTGATACTGACATTGAAACCTGGCCTCGAGTATTGCACGAAGAACACCATTCTGCTCAGTTGAGCTCGTCTTTCATTCAGTGTCATTAATTAATCATTAGAATTTGCAGAACCTTTCATTCATAAAACTGTGACCCGTCCTTGATTGCCATGACGGTTACATTTACTCAAACTCGGGCGCAGTCCAACAAAACCACCTCGTGTTCCGCGTTACCTCCTAATCCCTTATACTGTTTACTTCATCTGGGTTCAATGCTCAGTGGACCTCAGAGGCCCTGCTTTAGTCAAAGCTCTGGGTTTTGAGCAAGATTCTCTTGTTGCATTGTTCACACATTCCAAGCACTCCATGTTTATACAGATGCAATTCCGAGGCCTATCCGAGGTGCTGCTCTCTGGCCGAGGTCCTGTGTTGATCAAAGTGTTTAACGCGAGAGTAGAGGCACTTGTTTGTCTGGGAGGGGGGAGGCAGGAGGTGGACACCCAGAGCACAAAACGCCCATCTGCTGGCCGTATGGATCTTCCTAGCTTCCTCCACGACAAGAGTGCTCCGGCCTACCAGCCCTACACATTCAGTTTACTCAGCTGGTCCCCAATCCTGTTACCAAGTCTTTGTTTTCCCCCAGCAACATGTGTTAGGTTAATGCTCTGTAACAAATTTCAAAAGGCTAGCTTAGGAGGGTCAACAACAGGTAATAGACCGATTTATTGATGTACTGGTCTAAAAGGAGAGCCAGAAAGAACTTGTTTTTGTCGAGTTTTTTTTTTTAAAAGGATAGTATTGACCTTGCATTCAGTAATGTTCTCTATATGGTATTAACCCAAAGACAAATATACAGATCTCTTTCTTGATTCATTTCCAATACACTACAATTGAGGAAATTAGTAGCTGCTTTATTTTACACTAAATGGCACCTGTTACGTCCGTACTTCTTCTACAGCTGCACTGTAGCAGTAGTGTTTATATACTGTATATACGCACACACACACACACACATTTCACCACTCAAGTGGAAGGATCCAAATCAATTGAGCATTTTCTGCTAGTCTAACGGTAACGTTTGGTTAAAGTGGGCCTAAGTTGTTTTCTTCACTAAATGGATTAGGGCCACACACACACACACACACACACACACACACCTCTGCTGTGGTTACCAGCACTCATCAATGTGGAAAGTATTTGTCAACACATGACTATTTGCTCAGGACTCTTTTTTTTCCCCCGATGGGATTCCGGACGCAACATCTGCAGCGTGAGTGGAACAGCAAGTTTTAAAGTATTTCAACATTTTTGACTCCAACTTCCCACATATTTCCAAGCATTTGATCTGCTTTTATTTTTATTCGGTTCATAACGAAGCTTGCAGCCCCATACCGAGCATGGCCTGGTTTTGTTCAGAGTTTAACGGTTTCAAAATGAAAAAAAAAATAATAATAAAATAAATTAAATAAATAAATAAAAAAAAGTTCGTTACTGGCGTTAATAGTGCTTGGCATGAGGTACTTTGAAACATTGTACAGCCTACAAAACTCCTGTTTATGATGCAATGTCTGTCTGCAGGCAGCATAAAACAGATTACGGCTTATCCAGATATATCCCTAACAGAAGGGTGCATAAGAATCTATTAAATATCACTTACCCCCCGAATAGTTTGTAAACCGAGGCTATCCGGAAAATCCACCTTTGATTTATGCCCAATGCCTCTCCAAAACGGCTTCCTATTTCCCTTTGCACAGTTGCTTTTAATTGTAGAAGTTATAGTAGCACATTACATTTCAAGGTTTTATAACCTGTGCTATTAAGCCTTGGCAGGCCTCAAAAAAGGAAGCTGCCCATTAACTTATAGGGTCTAGGCCTCGGCAGTGTAATTGAAAAGCTCTAGGCCACTTTCATCACTTGTCGACTTCATAGCGCCAGTCGATGTTTCCTTTCGGACGCTGCGGCATCTCTGACAAGTGGGTGTTGGTGACATAACACAGCGTGCTGCCATGCCAGCGGCGACTTGTTTTACATAAACCATGCACGCTTACATTGCCTGGAACAGAGCGCAGCCCGAGCACTTAGCCTGGTGCGCAAACTCCTGATACGCTTTACCTTACATTAGCTGCAGGGAAACACACAAGTCATCAGACACACGGTAAACTGACCAGCTTTAGTTATTTATTCTTTAAATTGGGAAGAAAAAAAAACACGTGCGTTCATTAGTTCACGTGCTCCCTCAGAGAGAGCGGACGGTTCCGTCGTCCAGCAACGAAATGAGAAATGAGGAAACGGTGGCTTTAATTAATCGAGCTAAACACATCCTCATGGCAGCGCCCGAGAGAACCTCAGGCACTAAAACTGTCACTGTACGCACCTTGTGCTCACACGCGAGCTGCAAATATGACGATGCCTGGCATGACAGTCACGTCACACACTGTAGATGAGCTCTGCCATCAGAACAGCGCCTCTGGAAATTCATCTGCTTTGAATTTAAGCCACCTGGCACCATGTTCCGATGACCAATAGGGACAGATTACTAGGACCTTAAACGATGCCTTCTTTGTAATTGACATTTAAACTGTTTGAAGTTCCTCGTTAAAGTCTCTGAAGACGAATCAGGTGCAGATGGAAGCTTCCCATCCCAATAAAGTACAGTACTGGCTAATTGAGGTGGGGACATTTTAACCCGACCTAAAACGACAAGCCTGAACTACCACTACCCCAACTCACTCTCTCTCTCTCTCTCTCTCTCTCTCTCTCTCTCTCTCTCTCTCTCTCTCTCTCGTTCTTCAAATGTTTCTATTAATTCATCTATTTTGTGTCAAAGCACATGCTGGAAAAAATTTAAGTTCTCGGGAACACAGCGATGGGAAACGGGGTTAAACACCGCCAAAATTAATGAGGCTTTGTCAACATTTCCGAGAGGTCCATAATGCAAGTTGTGTAGATTTTAAATAAATAAATAAATAAATAAATAAATAAATAAATAATCCCCAGTGCTACCATCCGTTAGTTCATAATTAAACATCTCACGGGCAGACACGTCAGTGCTTTATGAGAAAGTGTAGTCTACCTAGTCTAAAATTAAATTTCACAGTATTAAGATATAGTCCCTTGCCCATTCCCTGCCTCCTAATTTAACACTGTTGGATGTAAGATTTGGGAATTTCACCCTCACTGGCAGAAAACTGATATTTCAAGCTACTTGTAGAAGAACATTTCATAACGTGGGTTGTACCATGTCCCAACACATGGATGTGGCCCATGGATCTGCACCTCTAAAAACACCGTTATCCGTTTGCATATCTGCAGTATTATTAATAAAAGGATTTAAAAAACAAACAAAAAAAAACCTTATGTGCAAATGGATGTGACAGTCACAGTCACCGAGTACCAGGTGAAGAGTACAATATCTCAGCACGTCGCTGCGTAGGCTCGCGTCTATCTGCGTAGGAGGTGGCTCCGTGCGTCTCAGGCACGGGCGGACGTGGACTCGCCCGTTAACTCTATCGAAACACAGTGCAGAGAACAAAGCTTTCACCCGTCACCACTGGTCACTTTCAGCGTCTGGATTTTTCCTGATCTTAGTACACTCGGTGTATTTTATTAGCGGTAGTAATATTTATACAAAAAAAAGACTTCATAATCCAAGTCCTGGCAAGCCACTGCATGACTACCGAGTCCTGCTTGTGGAAAATCCAGCACATTTCCACCACTGAGGATCGGTTTTTAAAAACAGGTATTCCATATATTTTCAATTCTCATTCATTATCTGACATTTCAGCCCAATAAAATGGCAGCATTAGAGCCGATTTTTCTTTTTTAAAAACCACATTATGTACCGCATTCTGGACATCATTCACAAATAAAGAACCTTCAGTACAAATTCTAGGTTTTCAAATCAAAACATCTACTCTTCTGGCCCACAGCAACCAGCGCTGCACAATGTCTAACTTGTTAATTGCTTAGAAAGTTTTTGAAAAAAAGATCACAGTGGGCTGAAATTTGTTATAAAGCTAAGATATTATTATTATTATTATTATTATTATTATTATTATTATTATTATTTAGTTATTTGCTCAGGAGCACCCCAACCAATGTAAGGTATTCGAGATGAATATGTCTGTGGGTGTTTTGATTTTTTTTTTAAAAATAATGAAAAAAATCATCAATACCAAACAAACAATTCCAGTAAAAATGCAAGCCAGTCTTTCACAGCGTCCCATCAAGGGTTCATCAACGCATAGCGTTCTGTTAGAAACTTTACTAGAATCATGACCTTATGTTTAGGGCCTATATTGTGTTTTACAGCTCAAAAGAAATACTGTTAGTCTCCAGGATAACGTTTATAAACAGCCAATAGAGAAATCCAGTACAGCATTCAGTTTGAAAGTTTTAAGTCTAATATAATGTCCAGATTTACTAATGGTGATTGTAGTTAGTAGCTAGAGCGTACTTTGACTGCATGTCTGCATGCAAACCTGTAATTTTCTATACATTGTGTAAAGACGCACAGATAAATAAGCCACGGCAAAATAAGCATTTTTGGTCGCAATAACAACAAAAAAAAAACCTCCGCGAAATCCTGTATGGACTGGCTAACATTGGCATTGAAGAACTTTCCATAACACACTGGCCCAACACACTACACAAGTTGCGTAGGGCCCCAAACCACCAGGGGGCCCCCTTGATCTCATATTATTTAAAGTCTGTAAATATTGTTTTATAACATGAAAATATAAATGTAGATTCAGCTTTAGAGGAGTCATGAGGAAATGTCTCTTTAAAAAAAAAAATAAATAAAATAAAAAATACATGATTATATTCTAGGACATCATGCGCAGTGCGCAAAAAAAAAACTTTAACGTGCTCATAATTTAAACTGCAGCATTACCATCCCCGCGTCATAAATGACTCATTAAATGATCCGTCCTCCTCCTTTCAGAGTGCATACTCTGCTCTGATTGGTCAGACATCCCAGTCTGTTGTCATTGGTCTACCACCATCAGCGTGTGTCGAAAAGGAAACGCCCACGACCGTAACGAGTTTCAGCTCCGTCTGTCAGCGAGCAGCCGATGAAGACCAGAGGCGGGGCTTTTTGTCACAAACCTACGTAGGTTAGTACAGGAAGTAAAGTCTGGAATCACTAACGACTCGACTCAGCTGTTCAGAATCGATTCCTTCTTTTGGGAGTCAATAACTCCGTTTGTCCTGCGTTTTGATTTTGTAAACTTTGCAGATGTTTTTACATTCACACACAGCTACATATATAACACACTACATGAAAGAGAATATTTGAAAAGGAAAGAAAAAACATAATAGGTGCACTTTAAAAACAAACAATGCCCATTATTCTAAAGTTTGCATATTTAGAGAATTATTGACGTATTGAAATAAACTCACTGTAGGTTGTTTGTTGACGGTCAAACTGCTCTGAAAGAACAGATTAAGGGGTGGGGGTCATTTTGGGGTTTTTATAAAGGCACTGACGGGGGGCCCGCTGATAAAGTTTTGCTCAGGGCCCCAGAAGTCTAGGACCGGCACTCCCACGCATGCTGAGAAATTTAAGGGTGTTTCCCTTAAATTTGTCAGTTCTTATATTATTTGTGGGGGATGGCTTGTTTTATTTAAATGTGAATGTACTTTAATATACAAGTATGATTAATCTATATCATATATATATATATATATATATATATATATATATATATATTTTTTTTTTTTTTTATTTAAAAAAGCCAATCACATCCCACAGACAGAGAGAGAGAGAGAGAGAGAGAGAGAGAGAGAGAGAGAGATATATTTACCGGAAGGAAAACTGCGGAACTGGCAACTCTGCAGACTGCAAGGGCATTCAACTTGTCCACTCCCCACCCCCCACCCCACACACACACACACACACACACACACACACACACACTTGCTGCAGCGTATGCCTGTAAACTGTTTGCACGATAAAGCCTATTTCTGTTGTGAGATAAATAAATTACAAATCACACAAACATCAACCCCAGTGTCATGTCACTGCACTCAGCACTGCACGCGCTAACAACAACGCTAATATGATTGTTTTTGTAAGCTTTATAACCTCTCTCCTGCGCCTTTCATCCACACGGCAAAAGATATCAAAACAAACACAAATGCGTGTCATGGAGAAGGAGTAATAACTAGCGAGGTGTTTTAAAACTTACTGAGTAGACTCCTTCCTGTAAACCCGAGCTATGCAGAGCGCCATATTTCCTCCGTCATTTCACAACACATTTCTATTGGCTGGCGACCGCGCGTGTGACGGCTTGTGATTGGTCGAGGAAGGATGGGCGTGGCGAACAGACCTCGGCTGGGAATTTAAAGTTGGATCACGCACGTGCAGAGTATTTGGGATTTTACACAATAATTATGCACTGTTTCTGGTGGTTATTTTTAAATGATAATGATGATGATGATGATTATTATTATTATTATTATTATTATTATTATTTATTTATTTATTTTAATGTTTCACGCAGGGGTCCTGTTGTCTGTGTCAGTGTAGCCTTGCCCTTTCTTTTCTTTTCTTTTCTTTTCTTTTTTTAAACCTACTTACTCATCCCAGCTACATTTCCATAAATATCCATTGCATGATGATGCTCGTTGTTATTTGTATGAGCAAGCGTGACAGGAAAATAAGAGCAGGGAGAGCAGTGACTGAGCACCCCAGGAGCTCTGCACAGCAGAGGCGGATTACTACTACTACCGTCAGCCAGGTCCATGTGTGGCTCACAAATGACACGCAATATTTGGCATGATTAAGTCAGCAGGAGATTCTCTCCAAATGTCAGGATTCAAGAAGCAGTTCCCGGATGTGTGTTAGCTGTGGGCACAGAGCGTTGCACGAAATCTGCAAGCTCCACAAGAGTGCCATGCAGAAAGAAATAACCCATCAGTGTGTGAATAGACTAATCATCAAATGCTGGAGCCTCTTTCAAAGTAGTCCCTGCTTTAAAAAAAAAAAAAAAATATATATATATATATATATATATATATATATATATATATATATATATATATATATATATATATAATAGAAACCCTTATAGAATTTTATAATGTTTTAACTGGTTATAATGGGAATTGTATTGGTTTTTAATGGAAACTGTAATGGTTCTGCTGTGGTTCTCTACTGGTAATTTGTTGCCTTCTATTGGTGGCTTGTTATGTCTAGTGGATACCATTAAGGACAAATAAAACACTTTGATAATGGTTTTAATGGTTAACAGCTGATGGTTTGTAAGGGTATTTAGAGAGGCTGTGGGTCAGGTGGTAGGGTCGGCGGTTCGATTCCCAGCCCACGTGACTCCACATGCCGAAGTGTCCTTGGGCAAGACACCGAACGCCAAGTTGCTTCCGATGGCAAGCTAGTATCTTGCATGGCAGCTCTGCTACCGTTGGTGTTTGAGGTTATAAAAGCGCTATATACGTGCAGCCCATTTACTATATTTGTAGTGAATTTCTGCGATGGTTTCTGTTTTTGGTTAGTCTTTTCAGCAGGGATTGTATACAGAATTTTTTTCAATTCAGAAAATAATGTTTTGTTCTATATAGCTCCGTGCGTCAGTCCAGAATTAAAGCTGTGCTATGTTGTAAGAGTGTAAACCAGTATGCTGTTCCTGTGTGCATCAGTACTAACTCATGTACATGCGACAGTCCTGGGTACCGACTATTCATCCGGTGAAATCGGTCTTGCTTATATTTTCCAATTGGTTCCAAAGGCATGAAAATGTGTGAGCAGCTGTGAGAGGAGTAGGCTCAAACCAAACCTGCTGTGCACCTCTGCTGCTAACATGAGCACAGTGACTCTTCAACTACATCAACCTCATTCTGCACATGGTAGAAAACGCATAACTGCATGGCTTCGCAAATGGTGGCCGTATGTCTGTAGACGTTTCTTTCATTTGAACGTTTCTGACCACGTTTCCTCGTCATATACGGTAATATGTAATAATAATAGCAATAGCAATTTCTTGCAGCATATTGAGTGGAATATGGGTTTAGGTCCATGTGATCCCATAGAGACTTCCTGGTAGATGCAAAATAAATGAAATGCGTTATAGTTTGAAAATTCCCCTCATTGGTTACTTGGAAACTACCTTTGTTCCCTGCCTTCATTATACACGACTGTTGTCCACTAATCCCGTTTTGATAACATTTGGCACACTTTCTTTGGATCACAGCAAGATACTCAACTTCTATTCTGGTCTCCCCTAGGAACCACTGAGCCCCCAAAAGCAGCTTGGGTTTGGTTCAGCCAAAGAGGGGTGCATGGCATATGAGGCAAGTTAATCAATATTGCACACAGTGGTTCAAGACCCAAGCAATTTCCCTCACTTTAGAGAAATCGGTATACCTGCTGTATTCCTTTGATGCCAGCCTAAAGCATGGAAAGCACCTAATGATCTTTTCCAAAAGCTAATGTTGATTTTTTTTTTTTTTATATAAGAATACATGTCTTGCCTCTCCGTCTCCCCTTTGTCCTCCATAGCACTCCCTGATATAAATGGACAATGCATCACCAGGGTTTGATGTCTCTGATGTCTGGGTTCATTAAAAATCTTGAAATAGTGCCAGGATTGAGGTCTGGAGATTTAGGAGTGACAAAATTTATGGATGGCAAGTCACCACCCCACTCTGGCATTTCTAATAAACAAACGGTTTCTCTTTCCAATTTAAATTTCTCATTATACTGTGACTTTTGGAAAATGTGTTTTGATTTATATTGAATATTTTATCTGTAAAACTGTATAATTGATTAGATTTACTTGGCTCTGATATTCAACTATGATCTCTCCCAAAACAAAGAAAGAGAGACTCAGACAGAGACAAAGAGAGAGAGAGAACTCAAAAGGTGTATTTGCATGACATAAACCAACGGCGTATCTGAAAAAAATCGAGTCGCTCAAAAGTTTTCATCTCGCTTCCTTGAAAGCTCTTTTTATTCTCCCCTGACCGTAAACAAATATACTTCATAGCTATCTCACGACGACATTAAACGCTTCCTGTCAGACTTGCTGAGAAAAATGTTTCTTAAAGTATAGCATTTAAAAAAAAAAAAAAAAAGGTTTAATATTATGGAGAAATATTTGTCAGTATCTTTCAACAATATTATATATAATATATATAAAAAAAAAACAATATGTATAATATTATATATCATATATATAAATACATTTTATATCGTATATATATATATACAGCATGATATAATAATTATAATGATAAATAACGAGAATGGATTTTTATTTGTTTTAAAGCAGTATAATTTGACATAGAAATTCTGGAGATAATGGGAGCACGTGAGCAATAAGGGTGTTGAGCGTATCTATTTTTTAATGAGTTATCTCCCATATAGCTGTGCTATATAATTAAAAAATAATAATAATAATAATAATAATAATTCTCACTAAGTCACATACGGTCTCAGCTTGTTCTTTAAGAACCACCCGTGCACAAAATTCCTACAAGGTCAACAAAACGTCATGGCTATTTTGAATAGGACGTCACTTGCTTATCACGTGTAAAACTACTGTCAGATTCCAAAATGATTCTAAAATAGCTCACGAATATACTACATACTTAGCCAAATGAATTCAAATAAAATTCCATAAACATAGCCTAATAAAAATCTTGTCTAAAATATGTATTTGTACTCGGATATACAGTTATAGTGGGCCTCAAACTGGAGACGAATATTAACCACCGATTAATGATGTGTGTGTTCGTCTAATGAACAGGAAATTAACACATCGAGGCCGCGACATCCCAATCTGAGAGAGTTAAATATTTAATTGTTTCCCCGAAGGAAAGGCGAGTCTCGTGGCAGGCTGGAGAACTTGGGTCTGCAACACCAGCCCGTGTTCACCCGTGTACCTTTACGAATGATATCATTTCAAAATGTTTTTTCACACTTTTCAGCCCAGTGATGTTTTGCCAACTCATTTCCTATGATACCTTGTTACAGATCCAGCTGCGAGTCAGAGGCTTGTCGTGAGGCTCGGAGTGCAGCTCCCTGCTGCTGCTACCCAATGACCTGGAAGCCAATCGGGAATGCCAGAGCCTGCAGCATGTGCTGCACTGACTGAACAGCATGGCACTGTCAAATGCCCTTTTATACAAACTTTCCAGCGCTCCCTGATTTTTACAGATGAGTAAGCACCAGCCAAGTGGACTTTCCGGTTTGTGAATAGTGGGTTTCCCCCTGTTCGTTTCACTGAGTCTTTTTCAAGAAGCATGACGAGCTATGGTTTGCCCTGAAGGCCAGTGTGCACTGCTGATTATTAGTGGAGGAGGTATGATTGCAGGTGGCAGGATGAGAAACAATTTCAACCCATAGTGACCACATAGTTGTTGTAAGTATAAAACAAGTATCATCTTTAAATTTGCACTAAAATCCATAATAAGTGTTTTAAAATATATGTGAAATTTTTTAGTACATGTAGTGATGAATGTAGAGGGAGTAGAAATAGCAGTGTAGCTTCCAGAGAAAGTGGACAATCAGCATTTCAAGAAAAAAAGTGCATCTGATGCATTTAATGAATTAATTATATAATTATCGACATACTTATTGATATATTATTCATGCACATAATACAGTATCATATACACTGTTGCATTTAAGTAAAAAAAAAATATATAGAGACAGAGAGATTACAAAAATTGCAAGGCAAAGTACTTTGCTTGTACAGGTAGAGACGTCTTGTTTAAAAGACATCCTGTGACATTTTTGAAGTTAAGTTTTTAAGAAAGATCTCCCTGATATCTTCACACCTCCAGGCCCACGTTGAATCCCGAGCTCAGGTTACTGTCTGTGAGGAGTTTCGTATGTTTTGTTCAGGTGGGTTCTCCATTTTCCTCAAAAACAGAAAGAAAGAAAGAAAGAAACATGGCCATAGTTGAGTAGAATAA
>NC_030421.2:1500000-1637500 GCF_001660625.3 Ictalurus punctatus | reverse complement strand
GGGAGCGTTATCCTGCTGAAAGAGACCACTGTGATTAGGGAATACCGTTACCATGAAGTGATGTACTTGGTCTGCAACAGTGTTTAGGTAGGTGCTACGTGTCAAAGTAACGTCCACATAAATGGCAGAACTCAAGATTTCCCAGGAGAACATTGCCCAGAGCATCACTCTTCCTCCACCTTGCCTTCTTCCCATAGTGCATTCTGGTGCCATCTCTTCTCCAGGTAAGTGACCCGGAGATGCACACGCACTCGGCCGTCCAGGTGATGTAAAAGAAAACATGATTCATCAGACTAGGCCACCTTCTTCCATTGCTCCACGGTACAGTTCTGATGCTCACGTTCCCAGTGTAGGCTCTTTCGGTGATGGACAGGGGTCAGCATGGGCGCTCTGACCGGTCTGCGGCTACGCAGCCCAGTACACAGCAAACTGCGATCCACTGTGTGTTCTGACACCGTTCTATCAGAGACAGCATGAAAGAAATTTGTTCTACAGTAGATCTTCTGTGAGATCGGACCAGAAGAGCTCGCCTTCAGTTCCCAGGTGTATTAATGAGCCTTGGCCGCCCATGACCCTGTGGTGGGTTTACTGGACCACATTTGGTAGGTACTAACCACTGCATACCAGGAACACCCCACAAGACCTGCTGTATCCGAGAAGCTCTGACCCAGACGTCCAGTCATCACAATCTGTCCTTTATGAACTTGCTCAAATCCTTACCTTTGCCCATTTGTCCTTCTTCCAACACATCGACTTCGAGAACTGTTCATACATATATCCCACCCCTTGACAGTTGCCATAGTAACGATATAATCATTGTCCTTCATGTGACCTGTCGGTAGTTTTAATGTCATGTCTGACCGGTGTATAGTGTGACTTTATCTTTAGCAAGTGTATGATACTAATCACACATGTATGATCACATGCCTGTGAAAACAGTGAAGGAACCCAAGGAAACGGTACAGATGTTTCCGTTAACATGTCTCAAAAGAGTCGTTTGGTTTCATCAGTAATAATACTGATTTCACTGCTGTCAGTGCGACCCTGGGTTGACTTTTTATTCAGTGGGAGCACGTGAGTAGGTGTAAAAGATGTTACCTGCCTTGATGGATGCTACACATGAGCGGTACGGTTTTTGACACACTTTAAGGTGTGAAGTCACCAGCAGTTCAGGAGGTTTATCTCCACTGTCTCACTCAAGGATTAGACACAAAGATCGCATAAATGTGCTATAACTGTACAAGTCAGCTATGATTCCCTTTCACATCTTTATTGGAAACCATATTTTTTCAAAGTCAACCCAGTTTTGTCTGTAGGCACATATTTTAACAACTGACATACAGTAAGTAAGGTGAAAAAGCGTTGTATGTAAAAATGCTTCTCTCTCTCTCTCTCTCTCTCTCACACACACACACACACACACACACACACACACACACCATGGCAGACAATCAGGGCGCAGCTCGTCTGTGTGAAGCCAGCTGGCTGCGGGGTCCCCGGGAGCTGAGTACTTCTCCCCCACTGAGTGCAATTGAGAATCCAGATCTGGTTTAACTCTTCACACAGCCCACAGCCAGTGTCAATCTATAGCACTACGACGCTATCGGCTACAATAATGCCGTGTCTATAGACTCACACACACATACACAAACATGGACAAACACATACAGCGCCATTGAAAATCTCAGCCTCTTCTTGTAGCCATATCTATTCATGCACCCCCAAAACACCATCAAAAAACCAGTCTCATTCTTTGTGCCATCCACACACCTATACCCGCATTCACCCACTCGGGGCATCCTGTCCCTGAAAAGCACTGCAGGTGCCAGTGTCTGTTTGGGTGCAGTAATTATAGTGGTAAATCTGACAAGCAGAGAAATGTGCACAGGGTGTGTTCACGCAAGTGGATCTGACTGAAATGGTTAAAGATGGCTGTCCGGAGAGCAACGTGTAATTGGTGATGATGGGAACGGACACAAGCCACATGAGGCCAACGACAAAGAACTGCCATCGCCACCAACAAAGAGCCAGCAGGAGGCCTGGCCATATGCGCCGGGGCAGGGCAGCTTCAAAGGCAACCGGAGTCTCACTACTCTCTATTTCACACCCAGAGAGCTGTCCCAAAAATGATATTTCACAGTATCATTACCATTCATCCACAATGTTTATCCAGTAAAGGGTCCATGGAGCTGGGAAGTGAGAGACGTACAGATAGGCTTGTATTGAACTGGATGGAGTTACAAAAGGCTGCAGGTATGCCATAAATGCAAGTCTCTCTCTCTCTCTCTCTCTCTCTCTCTCTCTCTCACACACACACACACACACACACCCTCAGATATCCTGCTAAATTTCTGAATTCAGCATGGTTGTGGGAATCCCTCCAGGATTTTCTCAAGATTTTCTTTACATTTCACCAAGTGTAGTGTTCAGTTCCCCCTAGTGGTCATTTCTAGAAACTAACATCTTATTTCATTATAAGCTCAATTAATTTCCATAAAGGTTTATTTCTTCTTTTGTAGTTTTAATTAATCTTTCGTTGTTGTTGTTGTTGTTGTTGTTGTTGTTGTTTTGTTGTTGTTTTTTTTGACAGGTACACACATAATTTTGTGAAACGGTTTAATATAACACAACTACAATAAAACTATGTGGCATATTTGACGTGGTGTAATTAGTACGATCAGTGGAACCACAATAACAGCACAAGAACATAAAATAATACAAGACCTATGACCTATCATACTGAAGATACTGGCTCATCATTACACACAGTAGTACATTCAAAAAGTATTCAAGAATGAAGACTTGAACGAAGCACATGTCTCACTGCTTAAAAAAAAACAAAACAAATCATAACCTTTTTTTTATTTTTTTAATATGATGAAGTAGATCACTGAGCGAATGCATTTTCAGTGCTGTGTGGATAGAGAAACTCAGCAGTGGAAATAAAGTCTGGCTCGTGCGCTCGTATAATCTGATCGTACAGATAGGATGCACTTACGTAACACAGGAGCTGAGGCTTGAAAACTTTTCTGTGGCATTCAGAATATGCCACCTTTAAACCCACCTGAGATCTCGTTCTGAGAAAAACAGACAGTCGCTGAAGACTGAAAGTGCTTTTCATGAACTGATCCGAGCTGTGTCTGACTTCAAGCATTCAGGTGAAAGTGCAAAAAACAAGTGTAAGGACCTACAGTACATTAGGCTGCAGGCAAGAATGATATTTCCAGAGTATTTCTATTTCTGACTTTGTGGCAGATTGAGCACAATACACCACAACAGCACATGGGATGTGGGTTTTTTTTTTTTTTTATTCTTCCCTCCACCAGACTCTTGAACAAGAGCACACAGTCATAGCTGGACAGTAACGGCACATTATCTCTTGCACTGGAATGAACATACTGTATTCAACAATTTACTTAAGACTTACTTTTGCACATATTTATTCTACTGTAAGACCAATATACAAAGTACAATAGAGTATATATATATATATATATATATATATATATATATATATATATATATATATATATATATATATATATATATATATATATATATAGTTATATTAGTAATTATATCTCCACTGTGCACAAATGTTTATCTTGTTTTTTAATCCCACAGATCTGTTCACTCAGCTTTTGTACTTTTTTTAATGTAAACTGTACAATCTCTTATATAACTAAAGTCTAAATCTAAATGTAATATGTCTATCAAAACAAGCGAGGGCTGACCTTTGCACTCCCTGACTGCCTACAAAACCAAATCAGGGTTGTGTACTCTACATTTAAACCAGCTCATAACTCATAGCTCATAATTTTTTTATACATTTATTTATAGTTATACAGTGGACTAGAATTGAATTGAATAAATTGAATTGGATTGAATTGAATTGAATAACGTACTATTGAATGAGGCATTTGATTGGAAACGCTGATGGGGAACTGCAGCCGCTCATTTGTTGTTGTTTTTACTAATGAATACGTCCACGATACATAGCACGACATGGTAGATAAACAAATAAACAAACAAACAAATAAATAAATAAATAAAAATCCCCTATTGAGCTCTACCACTTTTGGACGTGGCTCAGATCCAAACTCGATGCCTTGTGTCTGGTATAAGCTCTTCTAAATATGATCATGGAGCTCTAGCTTGACTGTCTGGTATTGATGTATAATTCCCTCCAAATCAGTTTGACTCTGACCTCCCTCCCCTCAAGAATGAAAATAAAAAGGTCAGATCTCTGAGAAGTGACTTTCATGCATGTCCCATGCTGGGTCGTCACTTCCAATATCCAAAAACCTTTTCTGTCACAGAGCCATCAACACCGCGTACACACACTCAGGCATGGCAAAGACGCACCAGCGACTTTTCACTGTGCCACCCTGTAATTCCCCCTGTTTTTCACAGAAGGCATGATAAGAGGGTAAGCGATGTAAATCACAGCTACAGAACCATACTGCACTGTGTTTTACTCTCGGGAAACCAGTCAGCAGTCTTTGGCTTCTTTTCCCTTTCATCTTTACTCTGATATTGCAATCTTCAAAACATCCGTCTGCAGTCCTCTGATAATGATGGCCGACGCCAGATGATGGACGTAATAATGAGGTATTCGAATACCCAGAGCTTGAGTGAGTGTGATTACTGAACCACCCAAGGCCCGTTAGAAAAGCAGGACCCTTCCCTACTGCGCGTGCCGAACATCAGTGTCACTTCATTTTTACCGTGTTCTTAGACTGGAGAGATCTTTAACTCTGTGCAGTGAATTAATGGAGCATGAAATCTGCAGGGTGTTAACTTGCAGGTGATACCGTCTACACGGTGTGACCTAAGTATGCCGTGTCATAACTGTATGTGACTTGCGCCAATTAGTGACCTTTTGCTGGTCTAAAGCCATCCACTTCAATTACAACAAACCAGGATAGTAGAAAGATATGCAATAGACCGGTATTGTACAAGACTGTACCTGTAGGCTATCTACTGTAACTTAAGCTGCATGCACATGGCACTAGGGCGGTCCCTTCCAGATTTATCTGCAGTGTCTACATACCCTTTGTTTAGTACATGATAATTATTGAACAGTATTATGTGCATTAATTACCCTTATACATATTCAATTTAGCCACAGTGTTCAGGGTTTTTTAATCTATTGCTACGGTGATATAAGAGGCACCTAAAACCATGCTTTTCTGTTTTTTTAACTAAAGTTAATTTTTCATGGTATATGGATATGGATATGGATATGGAACGGACTACAGTTGTGCTGTATAACAATCGTTTAAAGTCTAAATCTAAACTTTTCTGCAATCTATGCTCTCAGCACCGAGCTAGGCCATCGTTCATCATAATACTTTTATTTTCTCTCTCTCTCTCTCTCTCTCTCTCTCTCTCTCTCTCTCTCTCTCTTTGCCTGTTTGGATTATTCTTGTTAGCAATGCTGGAACCTCTGAAATATGTATCAGTGTGCTTTTTTTATACTTACCAAATGAATACACACACATTACATTGGCCCAACAATGGGGACGTGCAGAGAGTTCCTACTTTATTACTTTAAGTACTTTACAAAGTTTAATTTAACTACATGTTCTTATCACCCTGGTAGACATTGTAAACAGACTGTGTGTGGTGGATATGACGGTGATGGATATGAGAATGACACTACTGATATAACCTAATGGCGTTTTGTTTGTACACTTATAGAAATAATTACAACACAACGGAAACTTTTAGTGGAGCGATGCTAAACGCTAGCTCACGGTCAGTGATAGGAAAAACGGATATACACTAGTTAAGGGGTTGAAACTGGCGTGTGAACGTCTAGATGAGTTCCAGTTTACGTGAACGCGATCTGAGCGGAGCAGAAGGAAAGATAACGAACTCTACACGGCGCTGTAGCAGCTAAACCCATACGGTGATAGCTTAGCTGTGTCTCCCCTCGGCTAGCGACAACATTGTCGATCAAAACTAGAAAACAATCAGCGATGTCATGGGCTGAAATAGCTACGATATCCTACCTCAAATACAAAGTGGTAAATCTTTCATCTAGACGTCAGTGTGCTGAAGAGCGTCTGAATGGTCCACTACTAGCCACCGGAGGGATGACTTCTATTCTTCTTGGTGTTTTAATGTTGGCAGTAGAGAGCATGGATTCAAAATCTCCTATAGGTGTTCGATTGGGTTTGAACTCTGACATTGTCATCCTGGGAAGAGAAAAAAAACCCCCGAAAAACCAAAACACTCCCATCAGGATAGAAATATTTCAACATAGGATGAAGATGATCAGCGGATGCCAACCATGACAGCTGAACATGGCATAAAAGAGCCACCATTTGTCACCTGTGTGTACTTAAATGTCATTTACAATTGTGTAATAATTATGATGCTTCCATGCTCTTTGATTAACAGCCATCTGATCGTGAGAACGTTTACTTTCACAGCATAGAATTGAGAGGCGGTGATGATACAACCCTGCCAAACCACAGATGCTATCAGATCTCCAGCTCTGCTGCTGAAATCTGCTTAGAATATATCATTTTTTTTTTTTTTTTTTAGAATCTTATTACATTGAGTATATTTGTGTGTCATATCTTCAGACACTGTAAACAGTGTTAACACAGCTTTGCTTTCTGGAAGGAAAAAAACAACAAGAACAACAACAAAAACATAACTTTTTTTTCATTCCAGTGCACACCGTGTAGATATTGATCTTCCTCATGTTTTGTTCTGTGGATACTGTGCAAGCACATCTTTACCTCAACTTCCTCTGTCTAAATAGGTCACCTTACATTGGCAGGTGTCTGTGGGTTTTACATGAAAAACTAACACGATATTTGCCCAACACTGTTGAAATCAATACACTTACAAAACCGAAACATAATAATACAGGCGTCATGGTCACCACATATTAAACACCACGCTCCATTACATCTCACTTAGACAAATCTATATCAGCCCTAAGACCTCTGACATTTACACTGGGTATACCCCTGTGACCCCATTTTAAAATCCCGATTGAAGTCATAAAGCAAACTGGAAATTAACATAATTTTGTCACGCAAGACATTTTGAGCGAAAGAATTCTGCGTCTCTGTCACTGTGTCTCTTCAATGAGTGGAGTAGGTGTGTGTTTGTGAAGTTGTCACTGAACAAAGCTTCGCCAGCTCTTCTCCCACTCACTTCGCAACCCACAAGCGCAGAGAAGAACATCTGCTCTCACTGTGATCCATCAAACCTGCTGAATTAACAGTAAGTCTTTTTTTTTTTTACCTGATTAAAGCTATCATTTGCCCTAGATATGGTCAGCTGATACAGATATTGACTTCTATGACATTATTGATCACTTATCATTATAATATCATATGAATCATGCGACCGAACAGATTCTTTACGCAGCTATTTCACGCAGTGGAATTTATGAAGCAAAGGTTTTTACTGTATGTTTTTGTCTTTTATCCTTCAAGAACCATGGCCACTCAATCATCTCCATCAAATGAAAGTATCTCCAACCAAACCTGCAACGTGTTCACCTACAAGGAATCAGCACGGATTCTCTTTCCCATCTTCTACATTATCGTGCTCGTCGTCAGTGTCTCAGGCAACAGCCTGGTCCTGTACATCACTAGCCAGAAGAAGAAGAAGTTCAACTCCACCACACTGTACCTGATCAACCTGGCAATCTCTGATACCCTCTTCACTCTTGCTCTTCCCGGTCGGATCACCTACTACATCCGTGGTTTTGACTGGCCCTTCGGAGATCATCTCTGCAGGCTCACTGCTTTTATCTTCTATTCAAACACCTACACGGGCATCGCATTCATGACCTGCATCAGTGCTGACCGCTACCTGGCCATGGTGCATCCACACAGGTGTCTGAAGCTGAGGAGTCTGAAAGTGGTACGAGGCATCTGCATTCTGGTCTGGGCAATTGTTTTCCTGGAGACATCTCCTATGCTCTTCAGGAGCATGATTAATGAGTGGGAAGGTCAGCAAACATGCATGGAGTACTCCAACTTGGATGAATCTCCTAAAACCCCATATGTGCTTTTGCTTGCCTGTGTTATTGGGTTCTGCCTGCCCTTGGGACTTATCCTTGGCTGCTACTGCCAGATCAATTCCAAGCTTTCCAAGATGGCCAAGGAGAACCCCATGACCGGCAAGTCAGGAAAAAGTAGCAGGGCCAAGAACATAATATTGTTGATTTTGCTGAGCTTCATGTTGTGCTTCTGCCCCTACCACATCAATATCATGCAGTTCATGGTGCGCAGACTTCTCCATAAGCCTTCTTGTGAGGAACAGAAGGTCTTCAAGATGTCTCTTCAGATCACTGTATCCATGATGAACCTCAACTGCTGCCTGGATCCAGTCATCTACTTTTTTGCAATTAAGACATACAAGCAGAGAGTAATGAGCCTTTTTAAGGGCTACATGCCCGCGTCACTTTCCTCGAAGAACGTGCCCGATTACAGCACCAGCAACACTTGAAAGCATCTATTTGATCTATCTGAGTAACTAGATGATTGAAAACTGATGTTGAACTATTGAAATCCAACAATCTGAAAAAAAAGAAAAAGATTTTTTAAAAAAAACAAAACAAAACAATTTTGATAAAAAAATTATTTACGAATGATTCCTCCAATATTTTGTAATGAATTGGCATCATTGTCAACATGCTGATAATCAATCACATTCAGCTAACTGATGTATTTTATCCAACTGAATATCATTTCACCGTCTTTGAATCAATTCTCCTTCATTTCCTGTCGGTCTGTTTTAAAATCCACGATCACCATAGTATTAAGATTCTGATAAATTGTCCACTGAGGACACAAATGTATGCTTATAATCTTTATCCCGTGATTTCTTTTCTGGAAACCATTGTTTAGAGACGTACAGGAGAAACCATGACTAAGGGACTGTAAATCGATCACTGTTAGCGTGTGAATGATTAAACACATTGCTATTTAGAAGGTCGTTTAAAGACTTTAATCTTCTCTGAAAAATAGATATGGAAAGGATATGAAACGTTGTCCAAACAACAACAACAACAACAACAACAACAACAAAAAAGCTTTTATTGATACACAGCACGCTCAGCTTATATATTCCTACTATGTGCAGCTATACTATACCCCCACCAGCAGAGGTGAAAGTATATGAATAATGGGGTCAAAACCTTATTCGATTAAAAGCAGACGTATCCAGCAAAAAATTCCCTTTTTTTTGTTGAAAGTTGAAAGCCAAATACGTTTCCACTTTTCATTTTACTTTACAGTATTAAAGCTGAAAAAGTCACTGATTAAGCTGTGAAGTTAAGTAGGTCATACAACAGATGATGAATTGACACGATTCTTGATATTTTTTAATTTAATTGAATGCTTTAAATAGAAATTTACACACACACGCAAAAAAAAACAAACAAACAAACAATTTTTTAATGTTCAGGGGCTCATTTGACTGATATACAGCATACTGTATAGTCACTGGCTGGATGCTGGATGAGCGAAGAGACCTTCAAGGTTTGTAACGGGTACTTTGAAGGTTTAAATAAATTAAAAAAATTAAGCAGTATGTTTGTTTTCTTCTTCTTCTTGGAATTGTAATTAAGTAAGAGTACAACATATTTCATATTCATAAATATGCCCAAAATAATGCTTAAGTATAGTGAAGAAGTTCACTATACAGTTACTCAAGTGTTTTCCACTCCTGCCTCTATCAGCAGAAATCAGTGCCTGTCCTGAGAGGTGCTGAATCGACTTGCTTTCGCCATGCAGTGAAGGAACAGTAACCAAGATACTTTTAATTTCTTATGCGTTTCTTTTCTTTTTTTTTTTTTTTTTGTCATTGTCTTCTAAATCATACATGTGACATTTTACTACTGTATGAATAATTAACATTTCCTGACATTTCAGAAACAGCATATGAAAAAAAAAAAAGCTGATTTTACTGGTACTATGAGAGATGGAGAAATACACCCTTCTCCAAAGCTTCAGCAAAGCCAGTCGGTCTTCATCTGGATCAGTGGATCAGTGGATCAGTAAACTGTGAATAGGTTCAAATTTTAAATGTGCCATGAACCAGTGCTTTAATTTCTGCATTTAAAAAAAAAAAAAAAAAAAGGTTTTCTTTCTGTACACCTTTTTAGCGATGCTTGCAACTGTAGTAAATAAATAAATAAATAAATAAATAAATAAACCATGTACATTGTAACATATCAAAATGATTAAAGCTGATAGCTTGAATGTTGTTTGCGCATTTTGCTGGAGTTAAGCTGCATTCTGAATAAACAGTTTGATCATGTTAGGCTATTTAATGGATTTTTATTTTATTTATTTATTTTTTTCTGCGAACAGTCTGGCGATTTTTTCAGCAAGTTGGATAAAACGACACACACACACACACACACACACACACACACACACACACACACACACACACACACACACACACACAAAGATAGCTATTAACCAATAAGCTAACAAGTTCCGGTGATGGTCAGTCCCATTTTCAGACCATTATTTATGTGAAATATAGCATATATCATAGTATCATAGAAAAACAAACTACATTTATGAATTAGGGGAAAAACGTATCACTTTGAACTACAACCATCAGACAATTCTGCTGTTTTGCATCGTTCTGCTGTTTTGCAGAATGTGCTCGCTCTCTTTTTTTTTTTTCTCGGTCTGATTTGCACAACATGAGAGAGCAACGGTTAATATTACTAAGAAACTGACAAATCCATCAAAGCACACAGTTAAGACTTCAAGGAGAGAGAGCAGGGAGCAGGCATATACGTGCCAGGTTGAAGACTGGGGTATGTAGGTGTTAGAGCTACACGCTGGAGGCGCTTTTCTTCTTCCTGTCATATTTTCTCTTAACTCAGCTCTATGACAGGATGGCATGATAACCACAAAACACATGCTGCTCTCTATTTCATACATCCACAAAACTATATATAGGTGTGCAGTTCAAGTAGAAGTATGCCAAAGCCTAAAAAAAGGAGTGTGTGGTTAAGATTCAGGGTTACTTGTTACTTTTATGAAAGATATTATTCCAGATTACAGTCTAAAACTTTCCAAACATACTGCAAGTATTAAGCATTGAGAAAGTGGCACGAATGTCCCGAATATTCTTTATAGGATCAGGTCCTGAATATTCAATTGGCCTGTACACCAGAAAAATGAAAACTTAACACTATATATATATATATATATATATATATATATATATATATATATATATATATGGTGCACAGCCTTCAATGTTGTACAAGGGTACTGTGGTATTTTGGGAAACCTTACAACCAACCAAATGCAACTCAGAACAGCACTGTTATTTTTCAACCACAGTAATTAACGTAAATAAGTTATAACTAATAACTTATTTAAACTAATAACTCACTGTATACTGCACATTGTTTATGGCTATGATTACAATAATGATCTACGTACTTACTTACTTAACTTATTTACTTTACTTAACTGATGTTCTGTAAACCTGAGTGCAGAACACATTAACATTACAGAGAAAACATGCGACGAGGAGAGCAAAATCGACAAAATGTTCAAACACGATGCTCGAATTGAATAGCTATTCAATTCAATTCGATTCAGTTTTATTCGTGTAGCGCGTTTAACAGCGGACGTCGTCTCAAAGCGGCGTTACAGAAACATATAAACACAGGACGGAGATTTTAAGTGTGTGAATTTATCTCTATTGAGCGAGACGGTGGTGACGGTGGTGAGATAAAACTCCCTACGAGGAAGAAACCTTGAGAGGAACCATTTTCCATTGCACAACGATCAATGTACCTTACAGGATTATTTGAGTGTTATGTAACGTTGGTATACAAACTTAAAATAAACCCTAATTGCCCCTAATTGCTCCTCATTCCATTGATTGGTAGTATGTAGATAGGGTGCATCTTAGCTGATATATGACCTCAGTGTACAAAATTCACACAATTTCAGATTTGGCAACCCTGACACAGAACTGGCTGTGAATGACTACATACAGCAGGATTGTCAAGATGACTCACAGCAGGTCAGGAATATCATATTATTGAATGTTCGTTTTTCCCCTGACACGATTTTAATTCGTTTTTAACAACAACAAAAAAAAAGTACTGTCATATAAAATCAATACTTAAATGTCAAACACATTGGAACACAATGGCAATTTATTTAAAGGTTAAGTGTAACAGTGGAGAGTCAAATGCAGTGTAAGGATCCATTTTCAGAAGTTTTTTTTTTTATATATAGAAAAAAAACCCATAAAGTTCATAATCCAAATACTGTATCTTAGTCCAAATGCAGTCAGAAATCCCAAAGCCTCGGAAACTGTATTCATGTCCGAAGAGACAAAGTCAAAGTAAGAGACTAAGGGTCATACACGAAACAGGCAATATTAAGATAAATTACACACAACAAAAGGTCATTAGTGAATGTCCATGGTTAGTTTATACAGAGAATGGCAAGGAAGTGACCTGGAACTGTGCGTGATTGGCAGAGGTTATATCTGAACTCCAGGAAGTGAAAATCTGCTGGTTTTTAGGGGAACAGTCCTGAGTTTCTCTTACAGAATGTAAAAAGTGCACATATACGTGTCTATAACAATCTTTCAGTATATAAACTTATATAAGTTTGTTCTCGTATAGCAAAGATCATATTAAACTAGGATATTTGAAAGACGTCGGGCAGCTCGGCACAAAATGCCTGGTCTCAAAATCCAAACATGTGCAGAGCATAGTGAATCAGTTTACTGAATCGATCAGTTCTTCCTTCTCAGAGTAAACCTGAAAGCTCTTTGATGGGTTATTATGCAGTTCTTGTAAGACTCAGTCGTATTGCTTGTAGCAGGTTTTTGTCCTCGACGTAACCGTACAGAAGTCTTGGCCGACTCTTCGTCCTTGCTCACTGAAAGGCTACTTAAGGCGACGGTACTTATTAATGATTACTGTATTATGGCCTAGCATTGGTCATAACAGCATGGTGTGAATTAACACAAGTCACTCAATTAAATGTTGATGTTTTAGCCCAGTGGTTCCCAAACTTTTTCCAGGGCAAGGCCCCCCAAATGGCATTAACATTTGACCGAGGCCTCCCTTTTGCAAGATGTCTTTAAAACACATTAAAAATACAGACTTCTGAATAGATCCCCCTTTGTCTATATTAATAATTACATCTTACATCTTTACATTACATTAGGAATTGATTGTGTGTGTGTGTGTGTGTGTGTGTGTGTGTGTGTGTGTGTGTGTGTGTGTGTGTGTGTGTGTGTGTGTGTCTGAGAGTGAGAAAGAGAAAACATACATTTTTTTAATTTTTCACACCAAATTGTTGAGGCCCCCTGGGTGCCCCCTGGCAGCCCCCACTTTTAAAAACCACTGTTTTAGTATATGTAATATTCTCCTTATATCTGTTATCACCTACCTTCTCATACAAGCACGTTTTATAAAAATCATTTTAGACATGTTGAGAATCCAGATTTGCTTTTCTTTTTTTTTTTTTTCGTCCAGTAGGTGAAACGTGCTTACTGAAGATGAATTGATGAAAATGTACAGTACGTTTGTAGAAATTATACGGTCATGGAGTGAAACAAATTTTGAAGTGATTTACATGTAAAGGCCTGAAGAACACTGGATTGAAGAAACAAGGGAACGTTAATTAGAGTACTGCGAAGCCCCCTATGGTTTCTGTCCAATCTGAAGTGATTAAGTCTACAGCTTACTCTCTTCAAAGGCTATGCACTTCGCTGTGAAAATTTGTTGGTGTAGAAAGTAATAGCCATCTGTAATATTCAACGCCGTTTCCTGAAGCTAAAGACACAAACTTACATAAATGAGAATAATTATCACAATTTAACAGTATGCATATGGAAGGAGCTGCTAAACATTCCCATGCCCCATGCTACCACCAATTCCATTGACCATTTACAGTCACTGAAGGTCTATGGGACCATTTATATATATATAATAACATTAGAATGACAGAATGAACAGAATGATTAGAATGAACATTAACAGAATGAACAGATAATGTGTTCTAAGTAGAGGAGGTGCACTATTTTTCCCCCACAAGACTTCTGGGTGACTAGGTTCCCGCCAAAACACAAGAAAAAAAATCACACAAGGGGGAGGTTTTAATTTCACAATGGTTTAAATTAGGCTATTTATTTGCTTATATTTTAGGAAATAGACCCCTCTAAATTAATTAGAATAGATCATGGGCAGGAGCAAATAATAATAATTGGGGTCCCACTATGTCTATAGTGTAGACTGAGTAAAGTTGCTTTTGTGACCCTCTTGCTTAAGATGTCAGCCTGCAATGAATAATCACTTTCTGGTAAAAACCTGGCCAATGAAACTGCTTGGCGATTCTCACCAGTGTCATTTGCTGCTCAATGGGCCGGGAACAACCAACTGCTCACCTTCATCACTCACATGAAGCAGCTTGCCATCGTTAACTTTGTAGCACTCCTTGCCTCTGAGTGAAATTTTTTTCCCCTACAGAATTCTCAAATACTGTCTTTAGGTATGGGTCAGCTTTCTGTGCTGCCTCAAAATCAGCTGATTGCAAGACAACATACAGTTGCAATCCAAGCGACTCAACCCCCCATTGCAAATCAGGGTTATTGTCAGAAAGTACAGACTTTCAGCTGTTTGAGATGAACAAATCAAACAAAAGCGATTGAAACAGATCAACACAACGAATGCTTCAAGTGGTTTCCCCGAATTCAACTGAAAATGCAATTTATAATGATTTCTCCAGTTTCAAAATGATTCAACCGCCTGAATAGGATCTCTCACAACAGCACAAATATGCAAAGCAGGCGTTATCTCAAGCACACCTGATGAGTTCCGTTGACGTCGGTGAATTTACATATGTCGCAATTAGCTTTGTTAGTATGTTCGTTGAGGATACAATACACACAGTCACAATAAGGTCTTTCTCAAACCAAAAACCATGGGTGGAATAAACTATAACAGCTGCAGTGAATGTTAGCATAGACACGTACAACTCAGGGCTCATGTCAGGGAATATGATCTAGAACAAAGTGGCATACGCGCATGGAAAGCCGTTAAATTCCAGTACAGGAAGCGGGTGGAGTCTCATTTCCAGCTCATTGACTCATGATGCATGTGGAAGGGACTGAGGACAATCAGCGCTGTAGACGAAAGCAGCTCTGAAAGCAGCTCTGTTAGGAAAGCGGCCGGCCCTGATAGCATTTCCAGCCGTGTTCTGAGATCTTGCACGGATCAGCTAGCAGGTTTGTTTACTTCTAGTTTCAACCAGTCCTCAGCTGTGGTCCACACCTGCTTTAAAAGATCTGTTGTCATTCCTGTGCCAAAGAACAATAAGCCCTCTTGCCTAAATGACTATCGTTCTGTAGCCTTAACATCACTTGTCATGAAGGTTTTTGAGAGGCTTATCAAAAGCTTCATCTTCTCCTCCATCCCTGACACCATCGGCCAACTCCAGTTCGCCTACCGCCTCAACAGGTCTACTGAGGAACAAAGGGAACTATGTGAGGCTGCTGTTTATAGACTATAGCTCAGCCTTCAATACCATAGTCCCACACAGGCTGGCCTCCAAGCTCAGGGACCTCGGCCTTAATGCTCCCCTCTGTGACTGGCTCATGGATTTACTGACTGGTAGAACCCAGGTAGTGAGAGTGGGCCTGTTTACCTCCAACACCATCACCCTGAGCACTGGATCCCCACAAGGTTCTGTCCTGATCCCCCTGCTCTACTCTCTCTACACACATGACTGTGTGTCCTCTCACATCTCCACTTCTATCATCAAGTTTGCTGATGACACAGTATTTATGGGCCTGATCTCCAACAACAACGAGGCCACCTTCCTTGACCAGGTGGAGAAAGTTGCAGCTTGGTGCCAGGATAACAGTCTCTCCCTGAATATCAGTAAAACCAAAGACTGGTTGTGGACTTCGGAAATGGTCAGCAGATGAACTACACCCCATTCGAGATCACCGGGACCTCCATGGAGAGATCGAGCAGCTTCAGATACCTCGGTTTACACATCTCTGAGGACCTGAGCTGAGATGTGTCCAGGTCTCTGAACAAAGTCAGACAACGTTTGTACCATCTGAGAATGCTGAGGAAATTCAGGGTCTCCCCAGCAATCCTGAAAACTTTCTATACTGGTGATATAGAACGTTTACTGACTCAGTGCATCTCAGCATGGTACGGCTCAATCCAGGACTGCATAGCCCTGTGGAGAGTGGGGCACTTTGAGCACATCTCTGGGTTTGCTCTCCCCTCCCTACACCATGCGATGCAGTACGGGAACTGCTAAAATCTTCATGGACTCCGCCCACAGTGTATATATATATATATATATATATATATACACACACACACACACATACTGTAAATTTATATGTATATTTTTATGTTTTTTCATATGCATATTGATAATTGAAACCTTTGTGCACTTTTACGCACTCTTGTGCCATGCTTACAGAGCTTTATGCAGGGACTTTTAAAATATATGATATATATGTTCTAAAGACATCAAGGCATATTATTGGCAGAATAATAAATTTTTTTCAATGTTTTTTTTTTTTTTTCCCAGAATTTAGTTTTTCCTGGACCATAGAACATTTAGGGAAATAAAGGTCACATTATTGTTAAAATTTCTTTCATACTGTAGGTCACATCAT
Source organism: Ictalurus punctatus (assembly GCF_001660625.3). Lineage (NCBI taxonomy): Eukaryota > Metazoa > Chordata > Actinopteri > Siluriformes > Ictaluridae > Ictalurus > Ictalurus punctatus. The sequence goes on along the minus strand of NC_030421.2, from coordinate 1,620,814 downwards.
TATCATAATGCATATTATCATTACCACACCATTAATGCCTGTTGCAGGAATAAGAATTCACTGCCAATGCTGGCGCGAGCGCTCCCCGTACCAGTCCGAATCCAGCCCGGATATGTCAACAGCCAAACTAAATATTAACACACCTGTTTCAGATTTTTCCTCAGTCACTCTGTCTACTTCAACAGCTTACCCACGCACCTTCTTCATCAGGTTTTGCCATGCTTTCAATGTACAAATCCGAGTGTTATTTCTCCGTATGTTGCTCTGGTTTCAACCCTCTTTTATCCTATATTGCACTTAGAACTGATTTGTGATATTATAGAAATAATATCATCATTAAGATAGACACATATATAGATGAACAGTGATCACTGCACAAGAAAGAAAAGGAAAGCCGTAGCAAAAGTTAGTTTGAAGCAATCTAACGACAAGATTCATACCAAAGCGTTCATAGAACCAGAGAAGAAGAGAAAAAGACAGCAGACAGTAATGAAATTGGCATGTGCTGGATTTCGAGTCGCCATGTGAAGCTGATTGATGGACTGGCAGGCCTTGCATTTGTAAATCTCCTTTTTTAAATGGGGAAATAGAATAATGAAACATACAGTAAGGGTGGGCAGAAAATAAATACAAGAAATACAAATCACTTTAAAAAAAAAAAAAAAAGAAAGAAATCACAACAAAAAATATAATTACTTGAATTTCACAATTAAGGCAAGTTTTGTCTTGTGTTTTGATAATGAGAAAAAAGCATGTACGTCCAAGAATACGTCCTCCATTGTGTGTGTGTGTGTGTGTGTGTGTGTGTGTGTGTGTGTGTGTGTGTGTGTGTGTGTGTGTGTGTGTTTTGCAGAATATGATGAGTACTGTAAGGAGACTATATGTAGTTTTTTACTCCAATCTGGCTATAACGCTTGTATTCACTGACTTTTTCAGGCCACCAGAGGGTCCTCTATAACTGCCAGGGAAACATACCAGAGGGTCTGTTGTTGTTGTTTTTTTTTACAACACGGGTGCCAAATGTTATCTGCAAGGCTCCAGTGTGGCTGTAAGTGTTCATTCCATAATCACAGCTGATTCCAGTTGTTTAATCAGTTGCTCTTAGTCTTTAAATAACTGGTGAGTTGTATCAGCTGTGGCTCTTGTGTAGCTGGAATGAGAAGCTCCGAACACACTGATCCTTTGTGGTTACGTTTGGTTGTGTTAGAGCAAGACGCAGTCCTGGTTCCTGTATCACAAAGCAGGATTCACTGGTTAGCTAGCTTGATCTTGGACCTTCTTGCTTGATTTCTTGCTGAATCTGATTACCATTTATTTATTTATTTGTTTGTTTACCTGTGTTGAGACAGAGTTCTTCACCGCCACTAGAGAGTGCTACTGTGTAAATCTAAACCAAAGAACATTCTACAGTACGTACTACTGTCAGTCAAGTGCATTCAAGTGAACATTTTTAATCATCAAGCCTGATAAACATTTGTAAATGTTTGCTCGATAGAACGAGCTCCTTAAAACCGATTCTGAAAGCCGATAGCATTCCGGCTCCTCGCCGTAATTATTCATTGTTCTAAAGTTACAGTGATGATTGGATGTATAATTCTGAGCAAAGCAAAACAATATATACTGAGACTGGCGTTTGGATATCAGCACATGGTATGGCGTTTTCTCAAATGTCTTGAATCTTCATGAAGTCAGCAGAAACAGCCACAAACATTTACTTCCTGCTGAGGTGTTGCCACAAGTAGTTGCAAAGGCACAATCTGTTTTGTTTTTTTTTCTGGTCAAACTAGCAGAGATGCACTAGCGGAGTAAGCGTAATTCAACCTACTCGAATTCACACTCCATTGCTAGTGGGGAGTGACGAGTTCAACATGGCCCAGATAAACAATTCATGAGTAGCAAAACAAAATGCAAAGCTCTGTTACTAAGCACCGAAATTAGAAGAGAAATGTAAATCTTCCAGATCCTCAAGCACGAACAGCTGCACATTTTTTAAACACATATTGGACAGGATATCCTTTGCTTAACGACATCCTAATCTCACAGGTCCTTGATTCCATCCTGTATCTTTCAACACTTGGTTACAGATCGTAGAAATATCAGATAACTTCACTCTGCATTGCATCAATACATCCTAATGAAGCGCAGTGTGTTCCGTTGTAGTATTTCTGCTATTAAAACTGCTAAGATTACTGTTTTATCCTAAAAACACAGAAAGAAAGGGGGGAAAAAATGTAAATGACTAGAAAGTTAAGAATGTTAAGGCCGAAGAAAAGCGCTTCAGCATGATGCATGATGCAGGTTCGGGACCTTACACATGCTGTAGACTGTATGTCCATCTGAGTGTCTGTTTGCCACTCAACAGTACATCAACCACATTAGTCTGGAAGTGCAAAACTAAAGAAGACAAACAAATCGCGTCTCGGTTGATTAACCGCGCTTAAAATATTTGACATTTTTGTGGAAAGTGGAAAGTTTCTGTCATTTTTTTCCCCCTTTGATTCATCTCTTTAAAGCATCACTATTTGAGTTCTTTCCATTTACTCTTATAACCAGAGTGGAAGATGAACGATTCACGTGTCAACACCATGTGGGAGTGAGTTTAAAAGAAAAAAAAAAGATTTAGTTCCCCAAATGGCTGGGCCTGCAGGGCACAGAGGTATTTGTTGTCTCATTTTTCAGTGACTAATGTCGGCTATGTTACAATAAAAAAGTGGCCTGAACCTCAGTAATTAATGTCGTGCTGCTGTTTATGTGTTTGTGTTTTAGCGCCATTTCACTTGCCATGGTGATGCTATCAAAACATCTTGCAAGGGGGTGGAAACAATACTTACAAGTTTACATATCTTGAAAATCTTGCAGCAAACTGTTAAAACCGCTTAGAGTAGACCGCACTTTCACACACATACACACACACACACACACACACACACACACACACACACACACACACACACCCTTTTGTCTTTCTATCCTTGTGAGGACTTTTTATTAGCATAAATATTAATGCAGATAATAATGTTACTACTACTACTACTACTACTAATAATAATAATAATAACAACAACAACAGTAATAATAATAATAATAATAATAATAATAATAATAACAGTAATAAGAAGAAGAAGAAGAAGAAGAAGAAGAACAGTAATAATAATAATAATAATAATAATAATAATAATAATAATAATAATAATAATAACAATAGCAGTAATAATAATAATAATAATAATAATAATAATAATAAGAATAAGAATAACAGTAATAATAATAATAATAATAACAGTAATAATAATAATAACAATAATAATATTGTGCACAAAGTGCTTTCCATAACCAAAGAAGGATAACAACGAAAGAGAAAAAAAGGCAAAGTGGATAAAAGAATTAAGCACCCCAGATCAACTAAAACTGAATTAATAAAAACAAAGCATGAAATAGGAGATGATCAGCACAGTCAAGATTAAATAAATAAATACACAATAAATAAAGTCAATTAATTTATACAATATATGGATTAAGCAAGAAAAGTTAATGAAGATAACATAACTAAAAATAAATAATAACGTAAAATAAGCATAATAATAATAACAAAAAAAAGAGAGGTAGTCTAGAGCTGAATACCAGAACGTGAAAAAAAGCAAATGTAATGCTAATGCTACGCCTGCACTTAAATCGAACCCTAACCTTAACCTCACTTACCAAAAGGAAACCATCTCTCTCTTTCAGTTATTTTTTTTGTTTGTTTTCTTAAAAACGAAACACACAAACAAACAAAAATAAACACGGGAACTCGATAAATTACCCCACAAGGTCCCCACACTAAGATCTAAAACCGTGCATGGACACCCACACTCACCCACACATGTGTGTACAGCCCCACACATCACACATCAGACATGAGACATGGCACATACATACATTAGGACACTTTCAGTGATACTCATCATAAAAGTCTGCCGCTCAGACGCAGCCCTTTGAAGGAGTCTCGATATGACTGTGTATAGACTGGAAAGCCACATCACTTGGGGAATAGAGCTAAAGAAAAGCACCCTTTTCAACAATATCCTTCTGGTCAAAAACGTTGAATTCTTAGCTATGTAAAAAAAAATATATATATATATATAAATAACTAAATAAATAAGTAAGTAAATAAATAAATGAACCCATGAATGAATCCATTGTATATAAGACTATTATAGAAACAAAGGAATGTTACTTCAGTTCCCAGCATGAAATGAAGCCAGCTTCCTGTAACTACTTTCCCGAAGCATGTCTATGCCAGCTATTATTCTCATTTACCTACACAAACACACACAAACACACAAGCTATGACATGTTTCACCCTCTAGCAATAAAAACATGAAACATCTACCAGAAGGATTCATTTCTACCGCAACACTTTGCATGTTTTCATTTATTGGCTATTAAGAAATTTCATATGCGTCGTAATGTTATGATCACAGGTCGCTATGGACATTTTATTTATTTTAATTTAGAGTATAACTGTACTCAGAATCTCTGAAGTGTCTATAATGACCAGTTAAAGGGTACTTTTCTTACCATTTCAGTTGGTACACATGAAATGACTGTCAGTAGTGCTCTCATTTCGACGTTTCCTGTGTAGGATTAATCGCTTTGATCCAGACCTCACCGTATGGCTGTGTTCGTAACGGCAAACTATACCTGCTGTTCTTCCTAAATCCCAAACGATAGCGGTGTGAAGTGCACAAGTTGTGAATCACATTGATATTCTCAACTATTAGATGATTAAGAAGCCAGATTGTAGAAAATGGAAACAAATAAACCAGTAGAAGTGATCTGTTGGGAAATGGGAAGGGAGGGGGGGGGGGGGGGGGCAAAGGGTTTTTGAAATGCTTCTGAAAGGAGATCTGAAAAAAAAAAAAAAAAAAAAACTAGGCTTGGTTAGTCTTAGCTTTAACAGTAAGGCTTTGATAGAGAGTTTAGAGAAATTTATTAAGCAAAGGTGGTCAAAACATTAGGACGAACTGGGCTGAGGTGATTGGAGGGATAATATAGATGTCTTCTGTATGTACCTTGTGGAACAGGTGAGTGCACAATGTGCTGCTCAGCAAATCCAAGGTGTTATTTATTTATTTATTTTAACTGTAGTACATTTCTTCATATTTCTTAGCGTGAGTCCACCAAGCCGCTATGCATATTATCTACTCTAGTAGATCAGTTTGCAAGTTGAGATACTCTTCCTGTACGTGTCCTGTAGCTGAATGTTCATATTCGTTAACTTACAACCATCATCTGGACAATTCTTTATTTATTATATCTTTCTCAAAGCAGCTGTCATTATTTCAATCATTTTTAACACATCAAATATTTCATACATTTCAAACGTTTCTTCAAATAAACACTTTGCAGTGTTTCAAGTGCATTTTTGGTTGTTGTTTTTTTTTTTTTTTTCGATACGACCTCTCGGTGATATTATAACTTTTGTTATTGGTGTAATTGACTCATACATCAAAGTCAATGTCAAGGTCAACTTTATTATCATTCTGTATATTGCACCATGAAATGAAGTCGTTAGTGCTCCGGTACTACTGTACATGATATACTTCCAATGAACTTGACAAACGCGTTAAAGTAAGTGAAGACAAAACCCAAACTCACATCAAAAGCAGAAACCTAAACACAAAACACGATGTCTAGGATTTGTCTAAGACTATAATCATAATCTATAATACAGTGTATAAAAGTTCATCGTAAAAAAAAATCAAAGCTCCCTGACAGTCAGTGTTTGCCCTGAGTACTGTGATTAAGGTGCTTCGGCATAGATTGAAGTCTGCGCTGAAGTCACCGGGTGCCCACGTGAGGTTTAATTTTATTTTAATTTTAAATGAATAATTTAGGTAATATATAAACATTTAACATTTAAAGTCTCTGTCAGTAATACGCATACAATTGCACAAGGATGTGCTGAAAACCTTTTTTCATGAACTTTACTCTTTATGAACTTCATGAACTTTACTGTCTTTTTCTCTTTAAAAACAGGATGACATCCACATCACAAGAAGCCATTTGATGTGGTTGAGAGAGCAAATCAACAGGTTTCACCCTTAAGACAGCTGAAGTTATTTGGTGAATTTCACATCTGGCGCTTTCCATTTCAGTCATAGGTTTCAGGTCAGAGGTAACGGGCTTCACCTACAAAACGTCTGAAGTTCAATAGTTATACAAGAGGGAACAAAACTTGCCACAATAACCTCATTTTCTGATCAGAGTTGATGAATACTGGATTGCTACAGTGTATAAGCAGACGGGTAATGCGGTACTAAAATCAGTGCCGAAACTACTGCGGACATACACTGATTTTCGTTTTTAATGAGGTAAATGTGATATCCTGTTCACCTTGCCATAACCGAGTATAGGTATAGAGTATAGGTATAGAGTATGGGTATAGAGTATGGGTATAGAGTATGGGTATAGAGTATAGGTATAGAGTATAGGTATAGAGTATAGGTATAGAGTATGGGTATAGAGTATAGGTATAGAGTATAGGTATAGAGTATGGGTATAGAGTATAGGTATAGAGTATGGGTATAGAGTATAGGTATAGAGTATAGGTATAGAGTATGGGTATAGAGTATAGGTATAGAGTATGGGTATAGAGTATGGGTATAGAGTATGGGTATAGAGTATAGGTATAGAGTATGGGTATAGATTATAGGTATAGAGTATTGGTATAGAGTATGGGTATAGATTATAGGTATAGAGTATGGGTATAGATTATAGGTATAGAGTATTGGTATAGAGTATGGGTATAGATTATAGGTATAGAGTATTGGTATAGAGTATGGGTTTAGAGCATAGGTATAGATTATAGGTATAGAGTATGGGTATAGATAATAGGTATAGAATATGGGTATAGATTATAGGTATAGAGTATGGGTATAGATTATAGGTATAGACTATGGGGGCAGTAGTGGCTTGCTGGTTAAGGCTCTGGGTGACTCATCAGAAGGTCGGGGGTTCAAGCCCAAGCACTGTCAGGCTGCCACTGTTGGGCCCTTGAGCAAGGCCCTTAACCCTCTCTGCTCCAGGGACGCTGCATCATGGCTGACCCTGCACTCTGACCCCAGCTCCTAACACGCTGGGGTATGCGAAGAAATGCTGTAACATATATGTGATCAATAAAGACTCATTATCATACGCAACTTCTATACTACGCAACTCCAGAGTCGCTTAACACCATGTTTAAACTCTCCTCCTCACTCTGTCTGCCCGCTGTAAGTGACTCATGAGTCATAAACGCATGAGTATCACTGTTTCTTGCAGAACCATTTCTTGTATCCAAAAATGTCTTACACACTACTATTGTTTCTTTGTTCGATGTTCATACGGCAAGACCTGAATAATGTTTTACAGCGAGAGAAATTTGTTTAGCTTTCAAAGTGTCATTTTGAAAACGTATGCATTCTATGGAAAAAAGAAAAAAAGAAAAAAGAAAAAAAAAGGCAGGCCTACCAACAGGAAATTATGTCAGTCACCATAGTAACAGTACCACACTGGAAAGAGAGTTCTCTTTTTCACTGATCATTTGCTCTGTAGAAACGTGGTCCAGGCAGAGGCAGGCAAGGCAACACCCATCACTGCAATGCCGACAGAAATAACACACACACGCTGACCATTTGTCAGGGGCACAAAGATTCGGTGAGTACACTTCTCAGAGTAATATTAGTGTTATATCCACTTATTATTATTATTATTATTATTATTATTATTATTATTATTAGTATAATTTTATTGGTTAATTTGATCAAATTCAATAAACTTTCCACAACCTAATTAACAAAAGCTTAAATTTGCTTTAAATTATATTAACTCTTGATACATTTTAATTTTTAATATTTTGCTGATCCAGCATTCTAACAATGTATTCTATACGCACGATGAAATAAAAATTTGAAGAAAAATTCTAGCAAAATCCGTTCGTATTGTGTGCTCAAATTATTACTCAGTCAATTACGGTCCCTGAGGTACAAGCAGGGCAGTAGTAGTGTGTGACCATAGCGACAGATCCCAACCTGCAAAACACATCTCTATGACTGGTGCAGTTGTTACACAGAATGTAGACCAATAAGAAAATCTCTGTCGAATATGTCTTTACATGTACACAGGTAGGCTATAGTAAAGATTGTGTACGTTTTATAGACGTTACACAAATGCATGTAGCGTTCAGGTTTATATTAGTTTCTCGTATGGCAACGTTATTCACATTGTAACAAGGACCTTAGAGTCGAAGCAGAGTTTGCTAATCATGCAGGCGGGCAGGAAACACATTTCACTTGCACCAGAGTGTACTTGGTTGTATTGGGACCACCAGTCATTGTGTGAATCAGCGATGAGTGATGCGGAACTGCTATTGTACTATAGACTTCCTCCAAACCGTGCTGTGGACTTCCTTCACCTACTAGTAAAAAAAAAAAAAAAATCTAAAAAAAAACTGCCAGCCAACTTCAGCTTCCCTTTACCATGTGTGAAAGTTGAGGTTGATATTGTGAATGTTGAAAAAAAAATATTTCTTTGCCTCCTCAGATCTGTTTCCACAATTAGACCTCATGGCTATGATGGCAACTCCAAACAACAGCAGCATGGCTGTCTCCATTGCTGGCAACTGCACCAACTTGTATGATCATCGTGGGTGGGCGCATGTACTCCTGCCTGTGGTTTACACTTTCATTTTCGTAGTGGGACTGTTAGGTAATGTTTTGGCTTTGCATGTCATCTGGCCCAATATGAAGAAGATCAACTCCACCACTGTGTACTCTGCCAACCTGGTGGCATCGGACATCCTTTTTGCACTTGCCCTCCCTCTGCGAGTGGCCTACTACGGGTTGGGATTCCACTGGCCGATGGGAGAGGGCCTGTGTAAGGCCACGGCTCTGCTGTTCTACATAAACATGTACGCGGGAGTGAACTTCATGACCTGCTTGAGCGTGGACCGCTTCATTGCCGTGGTGCTCCCACTGCGCTTCAGCTGCTTTCGTAAAATTCACAACGTGCGATACATCTGTGTAGGCGTTTGGATGCTGGTGCTGGCACAAACACTGCCGCTCCTCTCCATGCCAATGACCCATGAGGAGCATGATGGCTACATCACGTGCATGGAGTACCCCAACTTCGAGCAGGTAGATGGCTTGCCCTATATTCTGATCGGGGCCGTGTTTCTGGGCTACGGCGTTCCTCTGGTAACCATCTTGGTCTGCTACTCAGCACTTTGCTCCAAACTTCGTGAGCTAGCCAAGACAAACCAATTGACCGAGAAGTCAGGTCTCAGTCGCAAGGCCATTGGCGTAATATGCTGTGTCATACTGGTGTTTGTGGTTTGTTACAGCCCCTATCACATAGACCTGCTACAATACATGATCCGAAAACTGCATTATCAGCCAGACTGTGGCGAGCTGCATGCCTTTCAGATCTCCCTGCATGCCACTGTCAGCTTTATGAACCTCAACTCCTGTCTGGACCCCTTCATCTACTTCTTTGCCTGCAAGGGCTACAAGAAGAAGGTGATGAAGCTGCTTAAGAGGCAAGTGAGCATGTCGTTATCTAGTATGGTTAAGACATCGCCAGATGAATCTTCCAGAGACATTGACAAAATCACCATGGGCACTAGATCCTGTCACAGGGAGAGGAGCAGCATGTTAATGGGTGACTGAGAGACACACAACTTCTGGACTAACTTCAAGATCATTAGGATAATTATGGATCACCATCAAACAATTCATACCAGACCAGAACACAACACGGTGCCTTGTCTGAAAATCTGGAGCATTTCATATCGTTGCTAACGACTCAATGCGGTATAATTTACTGTTCTTTCTTGAGTCTGTAGATATTTCTTGCTTGTCAATCAGGTCTGTGCTTTGTAATTAGTTTGTTTTCTATTATTCCTTTGAATAGCAAGCTTCATTAAATTGTTTAAAGACAGTTAAATGTTTCTCTTTAATGGTCTTCAAACTAAGAGCACCACCTTCTGTCAGATATCTGCAATCGTTTCAAAAGTGAATGAGTCGGAGTGGGTGGCGTTGTGGCGCAGCGGGTAGCTTGCCACCTCACAGCTCCAGGGTCCTGAATAAAGTGGTTACTAATGGTCATGAATGATGAATTAATGAGCTGGAGACCAAATATATAGCATGTAAGATATGAAAGCAATATAACCAGGATTAAACCATATTGAAAACTTTGCTTTGCTTTTCAGCAATTAGGGACTGTATTTGCCTATTTGGAAAAGTGTGAAAAACTTACAAGGCAGGTGAAGCCCTTTTCTGACATATGTTTAAAAAAAATAATAAAAATTCAGAGCAAGACATCAGATCAAATTAAACTGTGTAGGACGTACATTGTGAACCTGTAGACACAGTGTAATTTAATGGAAATGCCTCAAGAGGGCACTATAACACATCTTAACATAGAGTGTGTTCGTTGTTTACAACGTATTGACAATTTACAGTGTCAGAAATGTAAAGTCTACAACGTAAGAGTGCAGACCATCCGAATGTAAGTACTTTTATCATCTGATTTCCCTTAGAAACCAGCATCTGATAAATAATAAAATAATAATCAGAGAATAATAATAATAATAATAATAATAATCAGAGAGTAGACTGACAATATTCAGACATATTCAGAATATTTAGTCAGGGGAATTTTCTATTAAAAGTAAAAATAAAAAAAAGAAAGAAAGAAAAATGTTGAATATCAGTCTTATCTGTGATTAACAACACGTCCCAGATTTAAAAGGTAGCACCTGCTCCAGGACGGATATACAATAGCGTGAGTAGTAAAATTACTGACAGTTACAGGAAGTGAAAGTTAATGGTAGTTCCCGAGTTGAGACAATACCTCTCAGTTCAACAAATGTCGGGTAAGACACGCAGACAAAATACTTTCAATTCTGTGTGTACTGTGTCAGGCCTTACATGCACTATATGATGGGCAAGCATTCAGGATTGGCACTGACAAACAAAACAATCAAAAAAAAAAAAAAAGGAAGGAAGAAAGAACATTATGAATGATCTTTATTTGTTTTCTCTATGGTTCAGCTGGCAGATCTGGTATAAAATCTAAAATACTGGGAGAACTCTTGCCACATTGGTTCATTGGTTCCTCTGAATATTATTGTGCCGGAATGTTTAATAAGCATTAATTTTTGTTACTTTTGCCTAAGATATACTCAGCAAAAAAGACACGTCCCCTCACATTCAACTGCTTTTATTTCCAGCAAATTTCTTAACATGTGTAAATATTTGTATGAACATAAAAATATTCACCAACTGAGACATGAACTGAAGAAGCTCCACAGATGTTTGAGGAACAGAAATGGAATAACGAGTCCCTGAACAAAGTGGAGGTGGATATCAGAAGGAACAGTCAGTATCTGGTGTAACCTCCAGCTGCTTTAAGTACTACAGAGCATCTCATCCTCATGGACTGCACCGGATTGGTCAGATCTTGCTGTGAGATGTTCCTCCACTCTTCCACCAAGGCATCTGCAAGTTCTCGATCATGTCTTGGGGGACACACACGCTTACATGTAATTTTCCACTGCGAGGACGATCAGCTGTCCTTCCTGTCTCCCTGTAGCACCGTCTCAGACGTCTTACATTACAGACATTACAGTTTATTGCTCTGAACACGTCTGCAGTCCTCACGCCTCCCTGCAGCAGGTCTATGGCATGTTCACGCAGGAGAGCAGGAACCCTAGACATCTTTCTCCTGGTGTTTTTCAGAGTCAGTACAAAGGTCTCTTTAGTGTCCGAACTTATTGTAACTTGGACATTAATCACTGAGCGCCTGTAAACTGTTCGTGTCTTAAGGACTGTTCCACAGCTGCATGTGCAATAATTGTTTACGGTTCATTGAACAAGCGTGAAAAACATCCTTTAAACCCTTTCCGATAAAGACCTGTGAAGACTATGCGGATTTTACAAAATCTTTAAAATACAGTCTCCTGAAAAAGGGAACGTTTCTTTTTTTTTGCCGAGTATATCAATGATTGTACATTGAACTGATATAACTAATGCCGATATGTGTATAGTATGTAACTTTATGGAAGTTCATAAACATATAACAATTATCATTCACCTATATATAAAAACAAGCTCGAAATGGCTTTAAATTATGTTAAACAAAGAAAGTTTTAGATTGAGCCCTTTGAATGATAAAGTTTTGATTGACAGTCCTGTGGTTTTAATATATTGAATAAATACACAAAGTTTTGACACCCAATATGATAGTCTCAGATACAGCTTTTTCTGCTTTTCATGTTTTGGTGTAAAACCCATGTACATATACCCTCGCCATACTAATAGAGGCAAAGTTTTTCCAATCTTCAGCTGTCCGGCCTGTGCATATTGTAGTCTCAACTTCCTGTTCTTGGCTGAATGGAGTGAAACCTTATGTGGTTTTCTGCTTTTGTAGCCCAGCTGCCTCGGGTTTGGACCTGCTGTTCTTCTGAAAATCCCAGGAGATCAGCAGTTTCAAGTTTCATGCCACGGTTGAAGTCACTGAGATCACATATTTTCCTCATTCTGATATTTAATTGGAGCATTAAATGAAGTGCATGGTCCGTATCTGCATGGTTTTATGCATGAAGTTGCTGTCACGTGATTGGCTCTTTGGATAATTGCAGAACTTTTACAGGATTTCCTAATAAATCGTCCATGTTAGTGTTATATTTAGTGTCTTAATCTGCTGTAGTAGGACTATCACAATGCTGATCTGCTAAAGTTATTGTGCTAAATGAACACTTCATAACTTGTGTGTGTGTGTGTGCGTGTGTGAGTGTAGGTGTTTAGGTCCATATACACTGAAATTAAAATTCTAATTTAATAGTAGGCTGAAGACAGAAAAAAGTTCTATATATATCTTTTTGGTGGTACTGGTGGTCTGGTGTTCCGGGATTTGTTGCTGCAGTCTTCGGGCTGAAATCCCCTTGTGGCATAGATAGACACTCAACAGGAAGTAACGGGGGTGTTTTGTAAGAACAGAACAGACAAGTGGCAAATATGTACATGAACATGAATGTACATTTACATGAGCACCTCTTGTCCTTACTCTACACTACGTTTAGAATTGCGCCATTTTCTTGGCATGTATTTTATGGGGCGCTAAATGCAGAACGTTGAATACTTGAAGGCCATTCTGACACATTTAGATGGCGACTCGTGAAATGATAAACTTTTGGTGTAAATATTAAATGTACTGTAAAAGGTAAATATAAATGTTAAATGTAAATGTAGAAGTTACGGTCAATGTTTTTGTTCGTATGCTAACTGACGGCGCTCTCTGAGAAAGTGGGTCATGGGAAAACACAGCACCGGTAGGGTTGCCAGGTTTACACCGTACTGTGCTAGGTTTGGAACACGGTTGAGGCTGGAAAAAGCTGGTGGCATTTTTGCTCTGGTTTACGAAACAGTCCTGTTGTAAGGCGAATAATTGGAATGAAATCATTTCATTTACATTTCTGGCATTTGGCAGATGCCATTTATACAACTGAGTGATTGAGGGTTAAGGGCTAAGAGCCTTACCTTAAGGGCCCAACAGTGGTAGCTTGAACTCCTGACCTTCTGATCAGTGACCCAGAGCCTTTAACCACTGAGCCACCACTGCCCCATGTTGACATGATTGCATCATGCAGTTCCTGCAGATATTTCTGGTGCATTTTCATGCTACAAATCTCTTGTTCTACCACATCCCAAATGTGATCTACTGGATGAAGAGCCAGTGACTGGGAAGGCCACTAAAGAGCACTGAACTCTGTCATGTTTATGTATGAAACCAGTTTGAGACGACTTTTGTGACATGGTGCATTATCATGCTGGAAGTAGCCATTAGAAGATTGTGGGCATGAAGGGATGCATCTGGTCAGCAAAAATACTCAAATAGGCTGTGGCATTCAAGCGATGATTGATTAGTACAATATTAACAGGGTCAAAGTGTGCCAAGAAAACTTCCCCCACACCATTACACCGCCTCCACCAGCCTGGACTGTTGACACAAGGCAGGTTGAGTCCAGGGATGCATGCTGTAGACACCGAATTCTGACGCTAACAACATTCTGCCACAGCAGAAATTGAGATTTATCAGACCAAGCTACATTTCTCTCTTCTTCCCAACTGTCAGGTTTTGGTGAGCCTGTGCCCTCTGCAGCCTCAGCTTCCTGTTCTTGGCTAACAGAAGTGGAACCCAATGAGGTCTTCTGCTGTTGTACCCGATCTACCTCAAGGTTTGTTGTTAGCTGCATTCGAAGATACTTATCTGCTCACCACAATTGTACAGAATTGTTATCTGAGTTACTGTAGACTTCCTGTCAGTTCAAACCAGTCTAGCCATTCTCCATTGACCTCTCTCATCAACAACGTGTTTCCATCCACAGAACTGCCAATGAGTGGATGTTTTTTTCTTTATTGTACCATTCTGAAACTCTACAGACTGTTGTGTGTGTAAATCCCAGTGGATCAGCAGTTATAGTAGAAATACTCAAAACAGCCAGTCTGGCACCAACAATCTTGCCATGGTCAAAAACACTGAGATCACATTTTCCCCCCCATTTTGATGGTTGATTACCGGTGAAGATTACCGGAAGCTGGTGGCTGTTATCTACATGATGTTATGTATTGCGTTTGCTGGTTGTGCTGATGACACTGTGGTCCCAAACAAATGGTTATTTGCAATATGTCTGAAAACAGCAATTTATCTGTTAAAAATAGCATTTATATACTTTTAATATTTAATATTTACTTTTAATATTTATGCCGAAACTTAAAACTATGATGGGTCGCTATCTAAATGTATCAGAATGGCCTCAAATATATATATATATATATATATATATATATATATATATATATATATATATATATATATATATATATATATATAAAAACGTGGAGAGAGAAAAAAGTATTCAACTTTTTACATTTTGCACCCCATTGTATTGTTTGAAATCATAGTGAGAATATGCCGTGTGCTAATGAAATCCCACAATGCACTTCAAGTAAGTTAGTGTCCATACTGTATAATGTATGGCGGAGGGTACAGGGCACCCATAATACACTTTGATATTGATAAGGAATACTGTTTAGAAAATAGTTCTGAAGCAGTCCTGCAATTCTTTCCCCACTATGGAGTATTCCAGTTTGGGGGTGAGCTTTAGTTTGATTTATTCCTTGTTATTTTTCTGACCGAAGGGCCGATACTGACAAGCTCTTCACCAAGAGCAGTGGTTTTTGATGTTAATACTAATTAGGCCAAATTAATTTGCTTTATTGATTTTTTTTTTTTTTTTCATGTATTGATTCCCTTAATGCTATAGTGGGTAATATTTGTTGGGATATAATGCATATATATATATATATGAAAATATCTGCCAGACACATGGTGTTTTCTAATCTGTCTATTTATATTGATCAGGATAGGTAAGTGAAAGGAGACAAAAGAGGCTAAATGGAGCTTTGTGAACTAGTTGTAGTTGCAATGCGTGACTAGACTAGACTGGAGGGGAAAGTACGCATGCTTTCATTTCTTCAAACTGCTCATGTTTGAAGAACATGTGTTTCAAATTTGGACCTAAATTCCCTATTTAGTTGTCACTTCCTGGTACCCATTTTATCGTTTTTATTATTATTATTATTATTATTATTATTATTATTATTATTATTTTATTATTTTTTTTTTTTATGAAAACAAAACGGCAAAAGCTCTCGACGGTCTCACTTCGATCGGGTGTTGTAGATAATGTCAGTTTTAAAATGTGCCGTTTTTATTCTGCATTTTACACTTGAGAAAATTAGACTCATGAGCGTGGTGTTACGGGCAGAAATGTCAGCGCTGTTGAGGCTCTGTGTTCGTTAGTTCTCAACGTTTTCATGTTGTGCCCAATGGAGAGGTGTTTCAATGCTGCAATCCTCGTCTCACACTTTTTCACCCGTTCCTATGTTCAGTGAAAGCGCAAAATCAGAAGAAAAACTTGTAGTAGGAGGCCTGATGTATAACAGATTCGAATCCCGCCTTCGCCCTGTATGTATGTTCTCCTTGTGCTTCTGGGGTTTCCTCGGGGTACTCCAGTTTCCTCCTGCAGTCCAATGACGTGTGTGTGTGTGTGATTTCCAAATTGTCCATAGTATGTGTGAATTTGTGCGTGATTGTAGCCTGCGATGGCTTGGCGTCCCTCCACAGTGTCCCCCACCTTGTGCCCTAAGTTCCCTAAGATAAGCTCCAGGGTCCCCCATGACTCTGTGTAGGATAACCGGCATGGAAAATGGATGGATGGATGGATTTAATATGTGTTTAACTAGTTCGCCATAGACTCTACAGTATAATGTAGCTACTACAACGTATATGCTTTGCTGTAGCCCACAAGAGAGCCAATGGAAAGATAGCTTAAGTTATCGACTTCCACTTTCTAAATCCATCTGGATTCCTTTTCTTTTCTTTTCTTGCTTTTTCAAATTCCACTCCTGTAGATATTATGTATAATACCTATTAAACCATGCATATTTAGGGCAGCAAGGGCAGTCCTGTGTCCTGAGGCAAACTGGCAGAGAGCAAGGTAATGAGTGCGTGGTTACACCTGGGTGTACAATACCAGAGAGACAGTGATGGTGCTTCCCTACAGTATATAGCCAGAAGTATGTGGACCACTAATCATCACAACCATACAGTATGTGCACATTCCAAAACCATGGGCATTAACACAGAGATGGTCCCCCTTGCTGTTATTACTTCTGAGAAGGTTTAACACTAGATTCAGCCACAAGGGCATTAGTGAGGTTGGGCACAGATAACGAATGAGAAGGACTGGTGTGCAGTCAGTGTTCCAGTTCATCCCAAAATGGATGCGAGTGGGGTCGAGTTTAGGGGTCAAACCGTGTCTTTATGGACCTTGCTTTGTGCACAGGTGCACTGTCGTGCTGGAAAATGTGTGTGCCTTTAAGTTTCACTGAAGGTAAATAATGCTACAGCATACACAGACATCCTATGCAATTGTGTGCTTACAACGTTGTGGCAATAGTTTGGGGAAGACCAACATATGGGTGTGGTATCCACATACCTTTGGACCTAAAGCGTAAATCACACAATGTTGGTCAGTATGACGCTATCTGTGTATTTATCAGTGGTTTCATTTAAGTGAAGTCATTTATGTTGGCACAAACTGGGCTGAAGTATACAGTCCTTGAAGTAATAAAAGCATTCGTTTCTTCTCTCTCGTTAAAGCCTGCCTCCAGATTCCTCACACAGTAAGTAGGTTATTAAATGGAATGTCTGACCGAGTGGAATTTGAATCTAGTGATGGCGAGGCAATGCTTCATGAAGCATGGAGGCTTTCCAGCTGTGCTGAAAAATGCTTAATTCCTTGAGGCTTCAGAGTGCCCACTCAAGGACTCATGTGGTAAGAAAAAAAAAAGGCTATTTAGCATGTAAAAACCTGTTCAGATAACCATATACCGTGTGTAAAATGTGTCAAATCTGAATGGCTGATGTAAGTCATATTCATGAAAGTATTCTGTCATAGCCTTGACATGAATATTAAATAATATTGAGCTTATAATGCTATTAGATGCACTTAAGTCGGTCGCTGTAATAAATAAATCTACAAAAGACGCTCGGTAGTTTGATTCACCTATAAAGTGTTTCATTAAACGGTATTGGAGATGGTCAGAGTACAGACTAGTAGAAACAACCTGCCAAAACCCGACCTTTCTGAAAGAAATGCCTAAGTGAGGCTTCAAGACCTCGATGGTGACGCCATTAGAGGAAAGCAACACAAGCATCAATGCAGAGCTTCATTGATGCTTCATTTCCAGATGTTCCTGGAAACATCCTTCCTTCTCCACACACATTTTGAAGCTGAGGTACCAAGTATAAAATCTCTATTTGAAATAGTAGATCTTTAAAGTGCATCATGGTGCTGCTTCAGAGTTCCACAGTCTTGCGTTCGCGCCTGAGTTTGGATCTGTGTGGAGTTTTGTGTGCTTGAATGGGCTTCATCCTGGTTCTCCAGTTTCCTCCTACTAAGTCATGCAGGTAAGCAGATTAGTAATGCTAAATTGTAAATAAACTTATAAGCCTCCGGAAATGTGTCCATGAAGTTGCGCTCTTTTTTTTTTTTTTTTTTTAAGTATACCCTTTAAAGAATGGGTTTATTTTTTACTCGAGCTATTCCCTCATTCCGAAGGACAACAAGTCATCAGCGACTGGTTCAGAGAGTGTACAGAACTGTACATTTGTTTTGGGGTCCTTTCTGAGACAAAACTTAAGGTGCTGCAGTGTACTCATAAGGGAAGGAGCTTTGTTGCTCACTGACATGTATTGTATAAATGCCTTTGAGAAACCTCCTCATATATTCCATATAGGAATCACCGAATTATAGTCAGATCCATTCCTGAATCAACAGCCAGACATCATGGAAGCACATATATAATCAGAAGATTCAGCAGAATGGGTTAACACGGCAAATTATACACAGGAACTACAAACTAGGACAAACCGAGCGGGCCTAGAACACAGACATGAGGCTCACAGCTAACTGGCAAGACAACACCTACACACACTACACTGAAACTTATTATGAGGAACAAGAGCAAACCACGATCAGAGGGCGTGCACTTGCTCCACTAGCAAACATGACACAGGAAGTAACTATAACCAAAAGGGGAAAAAATAACTCATTTAAGTCAAGTCATTAGCTACATGACTTCCTGTGAGCTATTTGAGCAGAGCTTGATGCGAGATGGTTTGACACCACATCACACGTCTTTGCATGAGCCAGAAGTAGCATCCCCACGAGCACACGATGATGTAGATCACTGCGGTAGGTACGCTTTTGACTGTATACAAGAATGTTCTGTAATCATTTACTTTTAAACTGAGATTTACAACCATTTTATATTACTGTAGAAAGTTTTACACACGTTCACTGTAAGAGTAGATTCTAAATAGAATATCAATTACAACTATATGTGCCTGGAATTCATTCATCATTCAGTCTTCTCCAGAATGAATATGTGGGTGAATTATTATTTTTTTAAAGGTACATAAACAACAACAACAACAATAATAATAATAATAATAACGTAAGCAATAAATCATATATACACTAACACAACACTTTCTTGTTATTTACTTTTATATCTTACTTGCTAATTGCATCGTGTCATGTTGTCATTGATCCTTGCCTTGCTGTCATTATCACCTTCCAGCCCCAAATTCACCCACATGGAGAAATCGTTACTCATGTGGAGAGTTGGAACTATTCACTACCTTTTCAGTAACATGAAGTGTAATCAAAATGACTAAGCCTTCAGGCTTGTTTAAATTGCTTTGATAATATACAGAGATATTACTTTAAAATGCTGAAGTGAAACTTTTGTTGGTGGTCTGACAGGAAGGTCTAAGAGCATGTCCTCTGACACTGACACTGACAACAACACCACTCGCTGCACTGTTCTTTGTCTATATATATATATATATATATATATATATATATATATATATATATATATATATATATATATATATATATATATATATATATATATATATATATAAACCCGGATGTTGTCTTGGACTTTTGGACTGTTTTGTATATAGAGTAGTGTTATGTACATGTGTCATTGCTTTACCTCCCACTGAACAAGTTCTTTTTTTTACATTAATGCTCTTTGTGCTGTTATTTTTCATATCAGGTAATTCATCATGGAACAGAACACATCTTTGACCATCAACCCTGAGGGCTATCTCCCTCCAGCATTCAAAATCGTCAGCCTAGTGTTCTACAGCATCATATTCTCTGTAGGCTTGGTGGTCAATCTCACAGCCCTCTGGGTCTTCGCTCTGACTACAAAAAGAAGGAGTTCTGTCACCATTTACATGATCAATGTGGCTGTGGTGGACCTCATCTTCATTCTCCTGCTTCCATTCAGAATGGCCTACTACAGTGGGGATTATTGGCCTTTTGGCGATATGTTCTGCAGAATCAATGCAGCACTAACCGTACTCTATCCATGTCTGGCTCTCTGGCTCTTTGCTCTCATTAGTGCTGACCGCTACGTAGCCATAGTTCAGCCACGGCATAGCAAAGAGCTAAAGAACGTACACAAGGCCTTGCTGTCGTGTGTGGGAATTTGGGTCATGACCCTTGGTGGTGCAGCATCACTTCTTTTCCTGGAGGAAGATCCAGACCTTTTCTCAAACCACACCACCTGCCTGAAGATGCATGACATTGTCTACCTGCGCCGTGACAACTCTGTCCACTTTGCTCGTCTGGCTTTCTTCTTCTTAGTGCCAATGCTTATCATGGTGGGCTGTTACATCAGCATCGTGGACAATCTGATCCACGGGCGCACATCCAAGCTCAAGCCCAACGTAAAGCAGAAATCCATCCGTATCATCATCACGCTCATCATGCAGGTGCTGGTGTGCTTTGTTCCCTTCCATGTCTGCTTTGTGCTCCTGCTTTTTGAGAATATCGGCCAGGACTACAGCACCTGGGGTGCGTTCACAACCTTCCTAATGAACATGAGTACAGTGTTGGACATTATACTGTACTACATAGTTTCTAAGCAGTTTCAGGACCGAGTGATCAGTGTGATCCTCTACAGGAACTATCTGAGAAGTGTGCGAAGAAAGAGTCGTCATACCGGAAGTGTACGCTCTCTCAGTAACCTTACCAGTGCCATGATCTGATGAATCTGACATGGTTTGAACACATGAACGAAAAGTATTTTAAATATGAGAGGACTGCGAGCTAGTCTCGAAAAAAAGAGGAACATACTGAAGCTTGGACACTTTCACTTTCATTTACTGCAATAGTTTAGTACTTTTCTAAGCGAGAGCTATCTTTATCTTTATCTCGTGGGCATGTTTTGCGAATGTTTTTGCTTTCAGTTGACTCAGAAAGTGAAGTAAAGGTGAAGAACGAGAAATATGAATTATCCCTCCTAGACCACTGCTTGAAAGAATAATAAAAAAAAATCGTTAAACGCCCCAAAATGTATAAAATACACAGTCTATGTAATGCAGAATGTTTGTGTATGTTTTCTTTATGGATTGTATGTTGTCTTCAGGGTTAAATGGGAAATCCACACATTTCTGGGGGGAAAGTACACTGTTATATTGTCTTGTTGAGAAGTGAGATGAGTGATTCAGACTGCTTTGTTTATAAAATGGCTCCATTCTACAGGATGGACAAATTGCTATCCCAGGTTCCTGGGACAAGCAGATTACTATTGGTTTTTCATTCACACTTACCCAGTGGACAAGCAGGTTCAGCAGGCTGTTGATAATATAACAATCATCAGCATTTTTTTTCCTTCACTCATCATCAACAAATGGAAAATGGAAGAAAAGTTCCGCAAAAGAAGACCGCCCCAATTACTTCATTACTGTTTTGCAGATCTGCTGCACTGTGTAAACGAACCAAGGACGTGGTCTGGCTGTTGGGACTATTTTTACGCGCCATATTAAATAGCTTGAATGCATGCTAGACAATCTTTCCAGAATCAGGAATAAAATGTGATGTTTAACAGTGAATAAATACATTACAGTACTGTAACTGTAATTCCGGCACTACATGCAGTTACCTCACATTTATACACTTCATCGAGTGAAAATGAAGGTGCTAGTTAGCGTCAGATACAATCTAAACTCAGTCAAAACATTAGCCAAGGATTGTCTGCCATTTCTGGAGTTTATCAAGGGTGCACACGGACATTTTCAGGATATGATGAAGATATGGACCCAAAAGAACCCGTGTCACACCCCTCTTCATCTCCCTCCACTGGCTCGCCCGCATCAAATTCAAGGCCTTGATGCTCACATACAAGACCTTGTCTGGAACAGCGCCCCCTACCTCAACTCTCTCCTGAAGGCTTACGTTCCCTCACGCGATCTGCGATCGGTTAACGACCGACGCTTAGTAGTGCCTACTCAGTGTGACTCAAGATCCCTTTCCAGAACCTTCACACTGACTGTCCCTCAGCGGTGGAATGAACTTCTGTCCTCAAAAAACAGCTAAAGACCCACCTCTTCCGTGAGCACCTAACTAGCCCCTAAAACACCAACCCCCACATTATTTATAAACAAATAAATAAATAAATAAATAAATACCTCCCCTGGCTCTTACACCTCGACTCTGTGCACTTTGCTTCTCTAGAACTCAATGAAAAGATCTTGTACGGTAGCACGACTTGTATTGCTCTCCGCTTGATATATCGCTTTGCTCGTATTTCCTCATTTGTAAGTCGCCTCGGATAAAAGCGTCCGCTAAACGAATAAATGTAAATTTATAAATGAGTGTAGTTACGTAAGGTCACCCTTCCCATGGAGTCACGTATTGAAGTGCTTATTTTCCTTAGTCTCTATTAATGTACACATTTAGCCTGTCAAACTTTATTAGTCACATTAGTTGCCACTTTTTTAGCCTGGTCTGTGCAAGCATACCATGGGACTGGGCAAGCACACTGACTAATTTAAGACTTGATCCCTGATTCTGGAAATGTATCTTACCATGATGGAACTGTCCACATTAAGCACGCGGTATGTGTATAGCTTCTATACGCTACCACACAGTAAGGTATTGCACAAAATGTTCACAAATATATTGACTGTTTTCAAATAGTGCAATTACAAGGTAATAACTTACAACAAATTTCTTTAATCTAGGACCGTGGACTATGACTTCTGTGTTGTTGTTGTTGTTGTTGTTGTTGTTGTTGTTGTTGTAAAGAAACAGTGGGAACACAAAGTCTATTTCTATAGAAAAATAAAAGAGGTGAAACATTCAAAATGAACATTTGATTATAGTTTTTACACACCTTTTGTAATCTGTAATTTCACTATTATCATTGCAAACATGTCTTAACTACTGCAAATAAATTTAGATTGATGTTTATACTATATTTATATTTGATAAAATAACAAACTGTACCGGTATCTGAACTTCAACTCACTTTATAGCTTTTTGTAGTAATGTAAGAAGTGTGTGTGTGTGTGTGTGTGTGTGTGTGTGTGTGTGTGTGTGTGTGTGTGTGTGTGTGTGTGTGTTTTGTAGGAAGTTCCAGTCATAAAATAAAAATGTTATATGCAATACTAAATTTGTTGTTGTTGTTGTTGTTTATTTAGAAGCCTGATTAAACGCTCTAATGTTACTAATCCAAGAACATTTCAAAGATCATTGCCAAAAAAATGAATACTGGTTAATAATATTGTTTCTTTCAGTTCTTTCAGCTTCTGTAGATATATATTTTTTTAGGTAGCACATTGTTTAGTTCGCCAGAGAGCGGCGCTATTGCACAGATCAGGTCTTTATTAACGGAGCACTGATTTACCTCATTAACGCCAGCAGGTGGAAGCAAACGATGGCAGATGTCTGAACAAGCTTTAAGGAGCTGCAAGAAAGGACGAGAACTTGCCTGAGAAGGCCGTGTAATGTTCCTGCTCTAATACGCCTGATCCAAGCCATCAGTTAATGACTACTTTTGAGGTGTATTTTGAAGAGGAAGGAAACCTCCATGGACGGACAGGGTATCAACCGGGGCTCATGGGTCACGGGGAGGTCTGAAGCGGAGCATAATACTATTGTATGTACTGTATTTATGGTTTATTTATTTTTTTTGGAGTAGATTGCATATCTATCGACATTATTTCTTTATTATTAAAAGAAAATGCGGTGTATTCTTTCTACTGAGTGTATAAAATTTACAAGAGCCATTTACAAGAACAGAAATGGACGCAATTAATACTATATCTGTACAGCCATGTATGATATTTAATCCATTCCAGAAACAGATAAAGGTGTCTCATACTGAGCTATCATCAGTGCTATAGCTAATTAAGCAATGCATTAATCTACGTCAGAACAGATGAATATATATTTGGAAGCTGTGGAAAATTCCCTTGAACCAAGCAGACTAAGCAGAGATGAGGGAATACTGTAGTTACTATAAGGAGACCGATAAGCAAAAGATGAATAACATTAAAGACCGTATAGAGACAAACAACAAAGATTATCAGCTATGGATGAATAAGATGGCACTTTATTTCAGTGTAATATATAGAATATTTCCAAGCAAAGACACTTGGGAGTTCTTTGGTTGTTTGATTTTTAAAGGCATTATAAAAAAACGCACCATTAGACCATTAGTCTGAATATACCAAGTAAATACCCTTAGTCAGAGGATGACTGCTTTACTCACTGCTCTCTGATGTTGAAAAAAAACATCTGTGTGCATTCAGTAGTGCGAAGACCAGCTAACATCGCCATCTGGGAATTGCAACTCGAGCTCTGTTAAGTTCCGTTAAACATCCACATTAAATATATCTGTCACATTTAATACTACTGGAACACAGCCTTCTTCTCAGTATATTCACACGAGGTCTGATAGAATGTCTGATTTTCGCACATTTGAAAAAGGGTGCTGGAGGAAAAAAAGCAAAAAAAAAACAGGATAAGCAGGCCTGGAAATGGTTTATGGAGCGTGTCGGCCACTCAGCCCTCACATGGAATAAAGCACAAATAGTCTACTGAGGCTGTTTCTCGTGCAGTTCTCACATTCTGTACACTGATGGAAATGTTAAACAATGTTAAACAATGCAAAACAAAGTAGTTGTCACTTGGTCAGAAGGTGTTGATTAACCACCATATTTAACCATGGGCAAGATATACTTTTCCTCTATTTTGGTTTCATCTGACCGTAGACCCCGATCCCATTTGAAGTTCCAGTCGTGTCTGCACACTGAAGACGCTCGAGTTTGTTTTTGGATGAGAGTACAGGCTTTTTTCTTGAAACTCTTCCAAACACCTTGTGGTGATGTCGGTGACTTCAGATTGTAGTTTTGGAGACTTTCTGACCCCAAGACACAACTAACTTCTGCAGTTCTCCAGCTGTGATCCTTGGAGATGTTTTATCCACTCGAACCGTCCTCTTCACAGTGCGTTGAGACGATACAGACACCCGTCCAGTTCCAGGTCGATTCATAACATCTCCAGTTGACTGGAACTTCTTAATTATTGCCCTGATGGTGGAAACGGGCGTTTTCAATGCTTGTGCTATTTTCTTATAGACACGCCCCATTGTGTGAAGCTCAACAACCTTTTGCTGCACATCACAGCTATATTCCTCGCTCTTACCCACTGTTATGAATGACTAAGGGGATTTTGCCTATGTGTTACCTCATATTTATACCCCTGTGAAACAGGAAGTCATTGTTGAACAATTTCCTGTTCCTAGTCAGCCAGGTGTACTAAAAATGTAAAATATCAATGGGAATAAACTTCAAAAATATTTTTCTCATATGAATTCTTAGGGTTGCCAATAACTGTTGCACACCTATATTTAGCAAAGATGTTGTTTTTTTTGATAAACCTGTGTTGTTTGATATCCATGACAGCAGAGTATTTTTGTGATTTTTTTAACAAAAAATCAAAAGTTTAAACAATGAAGACAATTTTTCACAGCCTTCTTTGCTCATATTTACCAAGGGTGCCAATATTATTGGAGGGCACTGAAGTACTTCTGTATTTTGTGTTTTCAGGTTGCTAGGTCATTTGTAACAATCAACTTCTTTTTTTTTTAAATAATGGGTCATGATGTGTATCAGGAGCACTCATTAGTAAATAATGTACAGTGCTGTGAAAAAGTATTTGCCCCAGCCTGATTTTGTCTTTTTGTGTATATCTCGTATTAAATAATATTAGATTTTCAAACAATGTATAACATAAAACAACGGCAACCTGAGTAAACACAATACAGTTACAATTTTTTTTATTGAAGCAAAAAAAGTCTAAAAATTCTAGCAATTTTGTGAAAAAGTAATTGCCCCCTTAAACTAACAATCTAGTTGTTCCACCTTTAGCAGCAATAACTGCAACCAAACGCTTCCAATAACTGGAGATCAGTCTTTCACTTATTTCTAGGACTAGGATTTACTCCTGTGCTTTGGATCGGTGTCTTGCTGCATAATCCAGTTATGTTTGAGTTTCAACTTCGGGACTGAAGACTGGACAATCTCCTTTAGGGTTTTCTGGTAGAGAGAAGAATTCATGTTTCTCTCAATTACTGCAAGTTGCCCAGACCCTGAAGCAGCAAAGCATCCCCACACCATCACACTTCCTCCACCATGCTTGACCTTAGGTATGATGTTCTTTTTGTGGAATTCGGTGTTTGGTTTACGCCAGATGTAGCGGAACTCCTGTCTTCCAAACAGTTCCTCTTTCGACTCATCAGTCCACAGAACGTTCTCCCGAAAGGTTTGAGGATCATCACGGTGTGTTTTGGCAAAATCCAGACGAGTCTTAATGATGTTCTGGGTTAGCAGCTGTTTTCACCTCGCCTCTCTTCCATGGAGCCATTTTTTCCCAATGTCTTTCTGATAGTGGAGTCATGAGCAGTGACCTTCATTGATGCAAGAGGGGCCTGTAGGTCCTCTGATGTTGTCCGAGGCTCCTTTGTGACTTGCTGGATGAATCGTCGCTGTGCGAGGAGGAATTTGGAAGGTCGGACACTTCTGGGAAGGTTCACTACTGTGCCAAGTTTTTTTGAGATAACGGCTCTCACTGTGGTTCTTTGGAGTTCCAGAGCCTTTGAAATATCTTTGTAACCCTTCTCGGACTGATGTATTTCAATCACCCTCTTCCTCATCATTTCTGTAATGAGTGTGTTACTGGGTAAAACCTTTTAACCAACTTCATGCTGTTGAAAAGTTCTATTTAAGCGTTGATTTGATTGAAGAGGGTTTGCAGTAATCAGGCCTAGCCCAGCTGAACCCCATTATGAATGAAACTTAATAGATTTGGGGAATTAGTAACTATGGGGCAAATACATTTTCACACAGGCCCAGTTGTTATTGGATAACATTTTTGCTTCAATAAATAACATTATCATTTAAAAACTGTATTTTCTGTTGACTCAGGTTGACTCAGATTTTATCTTAGATTTTGTTTTCATTTCTGAAGAAATGTGACCCTTAAACAGGCAGTGTGCACCACAAGATACATACTCTTTAGTTTCTTGTTGAGAGCATAAGAAAGAGTGTTTCACCTAATCCTATCATCATTTATCAATATTGGGTCTGTTTTGAGCATATGGGTCACATGACTTGCTTCAATTCTTCTGTGACCGTTTAGTCAGCCTGAACTAAAACCAGCATGGCCGCCCATGGTGCAGAACATGCTAACTATGTGGTAAGTAATTATATAATAATCTAACTTTTCTTCAATTGAAAAAAAAAAAACTGATATTACTACAACCACAATTCTGAATAAGTTGGGAAAATGCTAATAAGAACAAATAGGAGTGATCTGTAGATGTACCTTGACTTATATTTAAAAAATGTATAACGACAAGGTATTTGATGTTTTACCTAATCAACTGGATTTACCTAGTCAACCTAATCATCTAGTCCTTCAAGAGCAAGGACGGGCCGAGTCTCGCCGATCTGACAACAGATGCGTCAGAGAACAATCCATCACTTTGAGAAGAACGTTCCCCAAAGACAAATCGGTAGGATTTTGGGCGTTTCACCTTCTACAGCGCACAATATAATTAAAATATTCAAGGAATCCGGTCAAATCTCGGTGCGTAAAGGGCGAGGCCAAAAACCACTTCTGAATGCGTGTGATCTCAGACGTCACTGTCTTAAAAACCATCATGAGACTGTAATGGAGATCCTGACATGGGCTCGGGAATACTTTGGTAAACCTTTGTCGGGCGACACCATTCGCCGCTGCATCCACAGATGCAAGTTAAAGCTTTACTATGCAAAGCAGAAGCCGTACATCAGCACTGTCCATTAGCTCCGCCTTCTTCTCTGAGCTCGGTCTCATCTGAGATGGACAGTAGAACAGTGGAATCGTGTTTTGTGGTCCGACGAGTCGACATTTCAAATAGTTTTTGGACAAAACACCCGTCGTGTTCTCCGGGCCAAATAGGAAAAGGACCGTCCGAGCTGTTATCAGCGTCAGGTCCAAAAGCCAGCGTCTGGCATGGTATGGGGGCGTGTCAGTGCCCATGGCATGGGTACCTAGGACATCTGTGAGGGCAGCATTAATGCAGAAAGATATGTAGACATTTTGGAGCAACATATGCTTCCATCCAGAGCAGGACAACGCCGAACCACATTCTGCCCAGATTACAAGAGCATGGTTGCGTAAGCAGAGAATGCGGGTGCGAGCATGGCCTGCTGCAGTCCTGACCTGTCTTGACCTGACCTGTCTGTCCATTGAGAACATGTGGCACATTATGAAGCACAAAATAAAGCAATTCACTTGGATGAACTTGGTTTTGTCCAGTGGATATAAAAAGTCTACACACCCCTGTTAAAATGGCAGGGTTTTTTTTAGGTAAAAAATTAAACCTGTATAAATCATGTCAGAACTTTTCCCACCTTCAATATGCACACCCTTTTATAATTGGGGATGTGGCTGTGTTCGGAATGAACCAATCACATTCAATCTTATGTTTAAAAGTAATTATCATACAGCTGTCATCAATGAAATTATTCAAATGGACCCCAAATAAAGATCAGCTGTTTCTATAGGATGTTCTTTACATCTTCTTGGTTTCATTCGACTCCTGAAGCCATGGGGCACAGAGAGTTTACAAATCATGTATGCTATCTCATTTGTTGAAAGATATTGATCAGGAGAGGGGTATAAAAGAATTTCCAAACCATTAGATGAACCATGGAACACCGTGAAGACCATCATCAACAAGTTGAGAAAATGGAGCACCACAGTGACATTACAAAGAACAGGACGTCCCTCCAAAATTGATAAAAGGACAAGACAAAAACTTACCAGGGAGGCTGCCAAGAGACCAATGGCAACATTCAAAAGAGTTGCAGGAACATCTCAGAAGCACTGATTACTTTCTGTGTGTGACAACAATCTCCCGTATTCTTTACATGTCTGGGTTATGGGGTAGGGCGGCTATACAGAAGCCCTTCCTCACAAAAAACAAATAAATCCCCCCAAACCACGTGGTAAAATGTGTTATGGTCTGATGAGACCAATTCCGAAAGGTATAATAATTCCAAAAGGTATGTCTGGGGGAAAATAAATGCACACCACCAAAAGATCACCATACCCCTGGTGAAGCATGGTGGTGGCAGCATCGTGTTTTAGTGCTGCTTCTCTTCAGCCAGAACTCGGGCTTTTTTTTAACATGGAATGAATCATGATAACTACAAATACCAGTCGATTTTAGCGCAAAACCTTTAGGTGTCTTGTAGTAAGCTGAAGATGATGTTCAGTACAACAATGTTCCAAAGCATACATCCAAATCAACACATAAATGGCCTAACCAAAAGAAGGTCAATGTTTTTGATTTGGATTCAGACCTGAATCCAACTAAAAATCTGTGGGGTGAATCAAAAGGTGCTTCAACAAGGTATTAGTTAAAGGCTTATGCAGCAAGGTTATTGTAAGGTTTATATATATATATATACATCCCCTTTTTTCCCCAAAAAAATGTTTGTGTCACTTTTGTATACATTGTAATTTCACATTGAGGGTGGAAAAAGTTCTGACATGATTTATTTTCTTTATATAAAAAAAAAAAAAAAAAAAGTACATCAGAAAAAGCTGATATTTTAACATGGTGTGTAGACCTTGTATATCCACTGTATAGTATTTGAAATAAATGAACATATATGTATGAAATGTTTTAAAAGAAGTGGGGAAACTCAGCATTTTTTATTTTTTTTTTTTGCATCATATAAAACACAGAAATAGGGATGACTCTTACTTTTTGCACCTTAATAAGGCAACGTATCCTGGGAGATACAACCCATAAAATCCAATATATATCATATATATCAAAAAATTCCTTTGGATATGTTTTACTTCAATCCAAATGATATGTAAAGTGAGTTTCTTTTTTTTTTTTTGCTAATCATTTTCCACTCTTGTCTCTTTAAGGCTTAATATGAGGTATACACCAAAACCACAAATCAAGATGTGGGCAAATACTTTTTCACAGCACTGTATGAATTCACTCCCGTGTCTCCCTCAGTACAGTCAAATATAGTGCTCTAATATACAGGGTGTCCAAAAAAAATCAAAATTAAGTGTATGTATTTTTACTCACATTGGTTCCTGACTTTTTGGACACCCTCTAGAAGAGTCTATAAGGAATAGTTTCGCAAAAACTTCCCAGCATGCACTGCATTCAGCTTAGTTGACATACATACTTCAAAGCAGGTAAACACTCCCTGATGCAGATAGACACCGCACAGCCCAGCATGCATGATGAATTATCACAAAGCTTTGTGGATAATTTTGAATCTTCATAACAAGTGCTTTTGTCATAGAAAAATTAATGAAAACAAGATTGTCTTTCATTTCAGCTGATTTAACCGCCTCGGCAGCCAGATGCTCCTCTCTGGATATAAAACCAGTCAGCACTAAACAAAGACCGACAAAAAAACTAGCGTTTTTTTCTCTCTCTCTTTTTTTTAGCAGCTCATGCTGCAAATAAATCAGGCAGCGCACAATGGCCATCTGTTTGTTATTTGATATGTGTGAATACGTGTTGTAATGACTTTGTTTGTGAATCAGTCAGTGCACTGGAACACACAAGAGCTCTCCAAGTGCCGGAGTGTTCAAAGCTAATCATATAATTGGACACAATAGTCAATGACAAATGGAGTTGCATGGAGCCAGCCAGCTGGGAAGTGAATATGTAATCATTGTAAAATCATATCATTTTGCATATTTGAAGACAGCTTAATAGAGTTTGCTTGTCACCACACTATCAAGTGATGATCAGAGAGGGCCACGTCGTATTTGTTCTCTAGGAGCAAATTTGCATCTGCAGTGAGTTAAATGGAATGGAAACAGTGTTATTTCTTTGCTTCGCAGATGCCATACGTCTTCGCATGCGCCGTGGGAATTATAATGGAATTGTACTGTTAGAGTGAGAAGCATGCACTCGGTTGCCAGTTTATTAGTTACTAGATTGCTATACCTAATAAACTGGTCCGTGAGTATGTGTAAAAACCTGAATGGAGCTGTAAATGTCACGTATACTTTGTTGAAGCATTATCAGACAGTACAGACATACAGTACGTCCATCCATCCATCCATCTTCTATACCGCTTTATCCTTTTCAGGGTCACGGGGAACCTGGAGTCTATCCCAGGGAGCATGGGACACAAGGCGGGGTACACCCTGGACAGGGTGCCAATCATTAGAGGGCACAATCACATACACACTCACACACCCATTCATACACTACGGACACTTTAGACACGCCAGTCAGCCTACCGTGCATGTCTTTGGACTGGGGGAGGAAACCGGAGTACCCGGAGGAAACCCCCGCAGCACGGGGAGAACATGCGAACTCCGCACACACAGGGCCACGGTGGGAATCGAACCCCCGACCCTGGAGGTGTGAGGCGACCGTGCGCCCCATATAGTACGTACCATGCTCTAATCATACTACTGATTGTGAACTCCTTCTTTTTAAGACTAAACGACAAATTCAGTTTCAGATCAGCTCTGTAACTAAATGCTAAACGTTTAAGATGTCACTGAGCTCCGGACTCGATTCCCTAAAGAGTCATCGCTTGCTTCTTGTAAATTGCACGGATTTGTAAACAAACTGAGGTCTGAGGCCAGTGAGCAACTTTGTGTGTCTCTGGGGTGGTCCTCCTTGTGCTAGTCAATTTTTACTGTTTACTACACCGTCCTTCTTGTATCCAAATTCTTCGTCTAAAGTTATACTTCTCGATAGTTTTTCCATCCTTGGTTATTGTTTCTGCCGGGGAAACATTCTTTCCACTGGGTCTTTTTTTTTTTTTTTTTTTTTTCCATCAAATACTTTCCATGAATGCAGTTGGAAAAACAGCGTTTTATACCCTTCATTAGTGCTTATTTACAGTGTTAAAGCTACAGTGTTAATGCTCTGTGCAGTCCCCGTGGTACCAGTATTTACTCACAGTAGCTTATGCTCAGAAATCGTATCTAGGCAGGGAGACACAGTCTCTACCTTGAAATGCTTAATCTCTATTAAAAGGGATAATCTCTCGTCAAGAATGTGCTCAATGCAAAGACGACTCCCATTGACCCCACGCGGGTTAGCAGAGGAGTACGGAGGATGAGAATGTATGGCTTTGATTACAGCTGTGGCTGTTTTAGCGCATTATGTTGTTGCTGATTCACACACAGAGGATTGCGGCACCATTAAAGGGTATAAATAATGTAAGGCCCTTTTCTACACTACTCAGCTAAGTGCTTGGAAACTTTGGGCTCCTTTTGTCAGGTTCTCGATAGATTAAGCCGTGATTTATTTGAGGTTTATAAAGTTGCATGTTCCTGACTGTGTCCAGCAGAGAAAAAGTGTTAGGTGCTCCGGTTTTAATTGTGCAGCAGTGTGTAGACAAAGGGTGGTGGGGGGAGTGTGTGTGTGTGTGTGGGGGGGGGGGGGGTCCTATGTCAGATCAGGTTAATATTTAAATTAACCTCACTTAACCATCCGTATGATACATTGGATCCTGGCGGCAGGGCAAGGGCTTGCGTTACAACTGCGATAAGATGCAAAAGGTAACATTTCCAAAACATGGCTCTAGTCCTGCCTCAACAAGACATTCGCATTAAGATGAAACGGATACGGCGTATCGCTCGGTCTCTCAAGGCCCATTTTTACCTCTCCGTTGAAGCATAATACTCTCTCCCCTGCTTCTGTGTTACTTTATTGAAGTCACCACTGAGAAAAACAATTAAAAACCAATTGACAACTTGACTGCATGTCCGTGTCATGGTTTGTTATGGCGAGATTCCCTGTTATTCAGGAATAATTAAAATGCAAGGCGTGTAGCTGGCCCACTATGGTCCCATCTCAAAGCCTAAAGAGCGAGAGTGCACTAAGAGAGTCGTGGCTGGAGGAGGAGGACGCGAGGAACAGCTCTTCAGCATGACAGCACAGGGGAACGCTGTCTAGGGATCTGAGAGCAGAGAGCATGGTTGTGTGTGCATGTCACGTAGCTAGCTCCGAGAGCTCAATTACAAGATTGATACTCGGAGAGGAAACTTCATTTTGCTTTACAGATGTCGACACCGCTAGAGAAAAACAAGGTTGTTGTTTAACATTAGACGGTTCGGCAGAATGAGAATAAGCACAAAAGCTGAGGACTGAGGCGGTTATTTCTGACTAATAACCCGAAAGTTTTGAGGTCTATTAAACCTTCCTGCTGATTACAGCCTGTCAGGCGCAGGCGACGGAATTGTAGGATAGATACTGTG
This sequence comes from Ictalurus punctatus, assembly GCF_001660625.3. Classification (NCBI taxonomy): domain Eukaryota; kingdom Metazoa; phylum Chordata; class Actinopteri; order Siluriformes; family Ictaluridae; genus Ictalurus; species Ictalurus punctatus. The sequence goes on along the minus strand of NC_030421.2, from coordinate 1,587,537 downwards.
CGGCGTTTGAGCAGAGGCCAATATTTGATGAAGTTCTGAGGACATCTCTGTTTCGTTTCAAATGCATAAAGAACCTGAAGGGCTTTCTCTACATTTTCATCTTAATTTGATTACATGGCATCTTGTCTGTGTGAATGATCTGTTTTGCCTCAAGAGGACACCTTAATCACTTTTCTCTCGTGGCTTCGTCCCTCTAAACACGCTGCAGCAGATCTGGACTTTTACCAGCCCCATTTGACTGAGCGGTAAAGGTACATTTGGGGAGAGAAAAGGAGGGAAATTTTTAGCACACACATAAGAGTAATTTGACGGTTAACGAGTGTTGCTATTTTGGTTGGGCGCGAGCCAGCTTGTTTTATTGTTTGCACGGTTGTTATTTTAGGTTCTCAAACAAATGAACGTACAGCCTTGAAATGGGTGGAGCGGCACAAATCAGGTTTCGACATTCAAAACTTGCAGAGGCAGTGGCAATTTCTCGCCCAGAAACTCATGTGTGCTATTGCATCCCAAAACCCTCTCACAGTACAGATCCAGGGATATTTCGCTGACCACAAGCACGACGTGTGCATGTCCGCTATTCATATTATCCCACTTCACCTTAAGACACTGACCATGTCGCCAAAATACTAACTATATATCGACTTATACAACTAAGAACAAACAAGTCAGTTGTGCTTAATGGTCAGCACGTTCTCCTCACACCTGCAGGGTCGGGGGTTCGATTCCCACCGTGGCCCTGTGTGTGTGTGGAGTTTGCATGTTGTCCCCGTGCTGCTCGGGTTTCCTCCTGCAACGACTGCGAAATTTTGACTGGTTAAAAAACACATGCACTTGATACAGTCACATCCAAGTCCGTACATTTATTACAGTGCCATTAAAGCATCGACATAGAATCAGTCGGCTGGTCACTGCGCCTCTACAAAAAAAAAAATCGATATAAAATCTGTAAGTGAAATCTATTTGTGTCATGATGAAAACATCACCGTGCTGCAGTGCACAAAGTCCGTTCTTTAATCCCAGCAGCACACTTAACCACACCTCTTAGTAATATACCGTATCCACTCAAAACTGAGCCCTTTTTACATTTCCATAGAGCCCGGAGGGACAGAGGTGAAGAATCTAGAAGTGTGCGCTTGTATGTCGTTTGAAGAACCCACAGTTTGTTTCCGGTGACGGCACTAAGGCACTGCGGTCTGGTCTACCTACACGTTCACCGTTAAGAGAGCTGTTAACGGCAAGACAAACAGATGGCTGCCGGCCTGCTCTGTCCTGCATCTCCTTTACAAGTGCCACCCATCCTTTGTGTCCATTAATCTTCTATTCCTGAAGCACAACTATATTAAACAGCTCAGGAGAACCAGAGAGAGGCAAACAAGCTAGCACAGCTGTCACGAAACTGGGAGTGAACCATCAGTCGAGAACCACTCTTCTCTCCTCTAAACGCTCCTGTAGAACAGCGCGGAGAAAATCATTTCGCCTTGAACCTGACCCTATAAAAGTAGTATCCGTGGCTGGGGAAACAATAAATGCTCATTATAAAGCAGCTGCCTGAGCTGCTGAGGACTTCTCGGACCCGGCTGGAGAAAAACAAGCACATCTGATTCCGAACGTAATTGAAGAAGACAACTTTCCTCCAGACCAAAGCATGGGGACTTTACAGTGCTGATGGCTGGGCTTGTTAGAGGCAGGTGTGCACAGTAGCTGAGGCCTGTAAAACACACACACAGTCTTAGCCAACATCACTTATTTCCCTTAGCAGTCAATCAGTTAAGGGGGGATTTTTAGATTAGTTTAGATTTTAGATATTAGTTGACAAAAATGTTTTTACATCTCTGTAGGATCTCACAAAGCTAAGAAACACTATCTGAAAGGACATACGGTGTGTGTGGGTGTTGTTATTTATTGTAACTGATACACTTCATACGGTGGCTTAATTCAATTCAATTTTATTTGTATAGCGCTTTTTACAATAGACATTGTCTCAAAGCAGCTTTACAGAAATATCAACACGGTATACAGATATTAAAGGAGTGAATTTATCCCAACTGAGCAAGCCACTGAGTGGCGACGGTGGCGAGGAAAAACTCCCTAAGATGTTTTAAGAGGAAGAAACCTTGAGAGGAACCCGACTCAGAAGGGAACCCGTCCTCATCTGGGCTTAGTGGTTAGCACGTTTGCCTCACACCTCTGGGGTCGGGGTTTGATTCCTGCCTCCGCCCTGTGCTTCGGGGGTTTCGTCCAGGTACTCTGGTTTCCTCCACCAGTCCAAAGGCTTGCCTTGAAGGCTGATTGTCATCTCTAAATTGTCGATAGTGTGTGTGTGCGATTGTGTTGAAACCCTGACTAGGGTGTCCCCTGACTTGTCCCCTGGAATAGGCTCCAGGCTCCCCTGCGACCCTGTGTAGGATAAGTGGTACAAAAATGGATGGATGGGTGGATGGATGTATACCCTACCCTACATGGAGGGGGGAAAACAACTCAAATTTCTTTCACCATACCTGGCTCAAATCTATTCTCTGTTGTGGCGTCCTAGAAAGCACATTAAAGTGCGCATGACCACCGTGAATATACGAGGGACACATCACCATGACAAATATTTCAAAATCCAACTCTATTTGAGCCCCCTATTTGGTGTGTCCATAGCAGTCAGTGGCTAAATTGAAAAATCAATTCCAATTTCAATGATTGGAATAAAGAACACCAGGAGTTGGAGATAAAAAGGTTTTTTTGTGTGTTGTTTTTTTTCTGCTGGATCCCCTTTAATTGGAAAGTCATTTCTTCAGGGTATTCTAATGGTTCTGAAGGAAGATTGCAAAATAAAGTTGATGAGCTGGAGGAAGGTTAATAGCTTGTGTGTATGCGTGTGTACACATGTGCGTGTGTGTATGCGGCCGAGCGTGTGTGTGTGTGTGTTTTCTTCGCACAGTATCTATCCAGCCATTCCTTCTGACAGAGCCATGAAAAATCCAACGCTCCGTCGTTGTCGGGTTCAGGTTTTGCACTCTCACATCTTCTCTGTGAAGAAGTTTGATTCTGAGAAATGACTGTGACTGTAGCTAGCATGACAAGGCCATGGTGGTGAGTATCGACTATTGTATTATCTTCTCATAGACAAGTATGCGATTTGATGCATTTTATGCAATCCGGGGATCACAACGTATACGGTTTCAAACCTCTAAATGACCTATTATATTTGTAGAAGGTATGATTACGTCCTCGTTGCCCCCTGCTTTAGTGCAGTTCTCAACATTCAGCAATCTTTAACTGGCCTGGTTCTCTATGTCATCATTAAATAGAACACAAAGGGCTCACATGTTCGGTGGTTATTGAAGAAGCAATAGTAATCATTGAACTCGGGCTCTATAAAGTAGATTATGGCAGGAGACAGGATATTTACAGATACTGCAAAGGTCAAGATTGTCTGAGTCTGGGCCAGATGACAAGGGGTGGGGGTGGAGGGGAAGGGAGGAAAAACATACAAGAACTCTGGTTGGTTTCATTTCCTGGGAAGAAAGGAAAAGTTAAAAGGTGGCCCCTGAACAAATGAAACTCAATTTCACGGCACATTATCCCTCCCTGTTCTCTTCTCCTGGCTTTCATTTTCATTAAGACCACAGACAAGCATAAATTAATAATTACTGCCCGAATGTCTAAATGCAGGCCACACTCCTGTAGCCTTTCATTTTCCACTGCGGCCTGGCATGTTCATGCTTGCAAAATGTTAATTTAGATAATGTGGCCTGCCCCTTGTCAGATAATTCTGTTTGCTGCTCTCACTAATACATAATGGTCTTTCTGATTAGATGACATTAAGTCTATCTTGTGTTCAATCAAGCCATACCGATTTCCTTCCTCGTCGACACTAAGATGTTCAGATGAGGAACAGAAAGTCAGACATTTGGAAAGTCTTTGATAGTTTTGCATGTTATTCAGTTTAATAGTATGGTGAATGTCAAACTAGGCCGGACCATTAAGTATCATTCACAAAGCGCCACCTAATAACGTTAACGCTGGCTCATATGGGGGGATGATCAGATGAACAAGAGGAGTTGAAGGAAGGGGGAAAAAAGTGCAGCGCATGTAGAGAATATCAAAACCAAGCACTTCCTGTTGTTTCAATAACGCCGAATCACCGTTTCTCTATAGGACAGCGTTAGGAAAGATCGCACTACAGTGCTGGTGAATTCTCAATTCTGATTGGTCTGGAGGTTTTGATTAATTTGGTTGATTTTAGAGCATGGCAATTCTGGCTGCAAGACAGTGTACAGTTTAATGTAAATGCATCTGTTCAGTAACACTTCACAGTGACGGTACACGAACGATCACGCACTAATAACTGAATTAATACTTACTTAAATATGAACTAATGATGAGGCGTGTACTGATCACGAACGTATGAAGCGCTAACCTGAACTACGTCATGAGTCTTATGAAGTCATGCGTGAATTAAGACCAGCTTAAGTGCATGTTGGGATGTTCGTGCATGGGCAGTGGTGGCTTGGTGGTTAACATGGCGGACCTTACTGATCAGAAGGTCGGGGGTTCGAGCCCCAGTACTGTCAAGCTGCCACTGTTGGGCCCTTGAGCAAGGCCCTTAACCCTCTCTGGGTTAAGAGGAATAGGACATTTTCCGACACGCTGTTATCGGAGAAGAACCCTGGGGTTTGTCAGGCCGCATCATACCACTTTGTTGTTTATTTCCCTATAACAGAATGCCCTGTTGTGCTTTCACGCGTACTTTCCAAAATGAATATGTTTTTCTTCACGGCAATGATCTTCTATTAGCTAACTGTACTGGAAAGCTAGTACTAATCTGACAGAGACTTGGAGTTCACTTATATTCAATTTCACTCCTGCTGAGATGTTGGCTGGAGGTCTCGCTGAACATCACAAGTCTTAGACAGTCATCTGTACCAACTTGAAGAAGAAGAAGAAGAAGAAGAAAAAAACTCTCCAGACAGAGCAGAATCAATTCAAGACTGGAAATATTACACTTGTGTGAAATGATTGTCTTTATGAGGTCCAAGAGCAGCCAAGCGCACGCTCCCCTGAACTTACACTACACACACTGTGACTAATGTACACCGGATTTATTTATTTATTTCCCTGTTTTGTGCCTCATAATCACGATTCAGAACGGAAATGATTTTATTACAGCGTGAGTATTGGCATTAAAATTTCAGCTTCAGGGTCAAACCAATTTACACAGCTGGAGCAGAACAGAACATGTACAGTAACTGTGTGCGCTGTGGTTTCTTTCCATCGAAGAGGAAAGAAAGCGTAGAAACCCACAATCCGTAAATGTAGAGAGTTGAGTCATGAATACCGAGTCTACCGAGAGACTCTACAGACACTGCGGTGGGGATGAAAGGTGGAAACTGTGAGCGTTTTGATGGACAGATCATTTGTGGCTACGTTATTGCCTAAAATCCTCCCAGTTCAAGTTTCACATGCCTAGCACAGGAACCTTTTATGTTCATGACAAGGGCCAGACTTGACAATATGAAGTCACAATCACCCACTGATTGCCACGATATATATATATATATATATATATATATATATATATATATATATATATATATATATATATATATATATATTTCCAAGGGTGATTGAAACTCTAACCTCATTTTTAATAAGATAAAAAAAAAAAAATAAATAAATAAAAGCCTGAAACATTCTAGACCTTGAATTTATACAATGCTGTATTGAATTATGCAGCGATCAGTCAATTATTCATCTCTTTTACAGCCGTGCTTTAAAAGTATGCAAATGGGGGGAAAGGTACTGCAGTGTCAACACATTTCCATCAAAACTGCTTACAAGAGAAGTTTGTCCACACAATGTCAGTTCTTATCCTCAATTTTGTCAAATTTCAAAACAAACAACTGCATAAAATAAAAAAAATGCTTCATGTCTACTACTTGTGACTTCTTGCGATGCTTTGATGAGCTTTAAGTATCAAATGTTGATATAAATCCGAAGCCGGCATTCGGAAATGGCTGAAAATTCAAGCTGGGAAAAGAAAAAAATGTTTAAAAAAAGAAACAACAAAAACAAATCCAGACACAGATGCCGGTATAACAACGCTGGTTTACAGAGGTAGTTATTTCTTTGGAATATTACGCCTATTGAGGCAGAGAGAATGAAAGGTATCATTTCTCAGTACTGTCTGGTGTATTACTGCATGCACACAATGCCAAGCTTGAATGGTTTTATTCTACTAGATATTGTCATTGTTCAATAACACGTGTTTTACAACTCAACCATGAACAATTTTGATTGCCCTTCAGATTAAAATATGCGCAGGCTGCTTATGTAATATTATACACTTATTATAAACTTCTTCTTCTTCTTCTTTTTTTTCATTGCTTGCTGAAATTTACAGCTTTCCGTTAGCATACACAGATAATTATTCATTCCCATTTGGATTATAATAGAGTTAAAGCTGTAAGTCCTGATGTTAAAGCTGAAGGATAGAAATATCTATTCATAACGACAGTGTGTATACTGTACAGAAACAATAATGTTGTTGTTGTTGTTGTTTTTCTGTCACTGTGTTATCACACTGTTTTTGCCATGATTAACAACCACCACTGTGTATTTTTAGAGGTAGAGGTGAAAACAGCCATGATCACTACTTCTCAAGTTCTGTTTACAGGAATATAATCCCGAGGGAAACTGTATCCTCGTCCGTTTTGTTACAGGTTGTAGACATTAAAAGAATGAAATGGTTACATTTTTGTTTTGTTTTTTTAACAAGTAATGCATCATTATTTGGAATGCCATGTGGATTTTATTTTATTTTTATTTTTTTTAAATAATAAATGGTCTACAATTAAAAGACCAATTCAAGGACAAAAAATTCTTACCCCCTTTTTTTTTTTTTTTCTTCTTCTTCTTTCGGTTTAAATCGGTGTCACCGTTTACACTGCATGTCTGAAAGGAGCGCACTGCAGTGCCACTATCACATCTGTATCTGTTTAGCACTCTAGATATCTGTATCTGGACGTGGATTTAAACACTGCTGTTAGACCAGAAGTTAAAGACATAATGTGCTCTGAACATATACAAATACATATACAAGTAGGAGGCATACTCTATTGTTTTGTTGTTGTTGTTGTTGTTGTTGTTGTGTTGTAAATAAACATGAAACCTAGCACTATGCCCCAGGAATCACTGAAAAAAAACAGAAAAAAAATTCTGGCTTTTAAAATTCAGTTCATTAAAGTAAAAACCTCAAAGTTTTACAAACAAACAAACAAACAAACAAACAAATGATAACAATGCATCTCCTGTCTCTGTCTAGATCACATTTTTTGTTCATTCCAAATAAAGTATTCAGTTTAGCTTCCCTAATGGCCACATACGAATAACATCCCTAATGTCTGATGATACTGTACATTATGGTGTCAAATTAGAGGGCTGTCCAGTAATCATAGGGTCGGAGGTTCGATTCCCACCCCACGTGACTCCGCATGACTCCACGTGACTCCACGTACCGAAGTGTCCTTGGGCAAGACTCTAAACCCTGAGTTGCTCCCGATGGCAAGTTAGCGCCTTGCTACCGTTGGTGTGAGTGTGTGTGTGTGAATGGGTGAATGAGAACGAGTGTAAAGCTCTTTGGAACTGCTAATGTTAAAAAAGTGCTATATAAGTGCAGACCATTTCCCGTTATGGTGTCAAACAGTATGAACCACGTTTCAGGTTCCCCATGTGCTTCTGGCCTCATTAAAGGTTCTGCTTTATAACTACAAATGAAAGAAAGTGCAGAGGATCGAAGTTCTTCAACTTCATGTGAATTTTCACTTTTCTATACGCGTCTACCTAAAGCAGGAGAATGATGTATAATTCATCTGTTAATTAAATCAATTAAGCTCATCAGCCGAACATGTTTTTCTTCGGCATGTCTGATACATCAAGTCCCTTGTTGATTATAATTGGCAGCTGACTTTGAAATACATTTATTATCGACTTCAACATATACACTTGGAATAAAAGCAGGACAGATGATGGAACCTAGTCACGAGGATACATGGTTTCATCAGACAGAATCTCGGAGCTGCTCAGGCGGTCTCAGAGGAATAAAGGACAGATGCGGTAGGGAGAAAACATCTTTTGTTTTGAGGTTAACTGATGCAAAACTATCTCAACATGAGGCCTACGAGACTTTCGATGAAATACAGGTTAATGCAACTTAAATGATAACTCGGAAACGTTTGAATACAAACGTGAAAAGTCTGAACCAGACTACTATTTGGACCGGAGACACAATCGTGACACATAAACGAAACACAGGATGCTAATCGCGCTAAATGTACGAACATGTCGAGGAAATGTGTAGATTAAATGTACAATGTATCATCCCCTTAACGGCTTCCTTCTTATGCGTTCTTCTCCGAAACTATCGGAACGGCAAGGTCAATTCATTTGAGTTTGAGATCTAAAGACGGATATGAGACGAGAGGTTAGGATCTTGTAAGGTTTTGGAAAAGTATAGGACTAGATACGTCTTGAAGTAAATTAAAGTGAATAACACTTAATTGTTTGGTTGCAGGTCGCAGGCTTGATGCAGTGATTGCGACTCATTGACATCATGAACTTGTCGGTTTTTCTTCTTTTGTGATGTTTTTACCGAAGCCTCTTTCAGTTGTTGTTTGTTTCAGGGGGGTTTTCTCCGTTCAGTCTCCTCTTCAGGAGGTGAAGTGCTGCTCAATTGGGTGAAGGTCTGGTGATTGACTTGGCCAGTCTAAATCCTTTCAGGTTCCCCCCCGATGAAGTCCTTTGTTGAGGTGGTAGTATGTTTTGGATCGTTGTGTTGCTGCATAATAAAGTTCCTCCTGATTAATTCGGATGCACTTCTTGTAAATTGGCGGATGAATGTTCCTGTAAACTTCTGAATTCATTCTGCTGCTCCCATCATGAGTTCCATCATCAATAAAGATCTGTGAGAATGTTCCAGAAGCGGCCATGAAACCCCGAGCCATGACGCTACCTCCACCACGTTCCACAGATGAGCTTGTACGTGTTGGATCATGAGCAGATCCTTTCGTTGTCTACACTTTGGCCTTTCCATCACTTTGCTATTGGTTCATCTTGCTTCCAGAACTTTTGCGGCTCATCTCTGTATTTCCTTTTCAAATTCCATTCTAGCGTTCTGATTATTACTGCTGATGAGTGATATTATTATTTTGTTTAAAGATCTCTTTTTTTTTTGTCATTTAGTACTGCCTTTCAGAAGCTACAAAAATATTGACATTTTCCAGAAGATAAAATAATAATTTACACCGATCATCCTGCTCAAAAGTTTACACCCCCCTGGATCTTAATGTATCGTGTCGCCTTCTCGAGCATCAGTGAGCGTTCGCGCCTTTTGTAATGGTCGTGTACGAGTCGCTCAGTCGTCCTCGGTGTGAAAAGACGGATCTCGACATCATACAGCCGCTGCTGGAAAGGGCTCAAATATGCAGAAGATGCTGGAAAAGTAAAGAATGTGCCGGACCTGGAGGATTTTTCTGAAGAACAGTGGGCAGATTAACTGCTCAGGACAAACAAGGGACTCGTGAACAATTATAAAGAAACATAAAAACAGCCACTGATTATCCCGGTACACGGGACGTGTTAATATCCTACACACGTTTCATGTTATTACTATTTCAACACATGTTGTGTTACATTATCCAATAAACGTGTTAAAAAAAATCACACCAATACCACAAGTGTTAAATTATTGTCCAATCACTCACCTCAAAGTGGATGTTTGTTGCTTTGAGCTTTTGATTGTGACTGTGGGGTCGGAGTCCTGAGGCGAGGAAACCAAATGACCACAGGTAAGTTAGTGTTCATCACTATTTAGCGTTAACGCTGCTGAAAACGCCTGGCCGAGTTTGTGATATTTAGGCAGGGAGCTCTCGAAAATGTATTCATTGGGAAACAGTAACTCAGCGAGTGATAATTAACTTTATTTTCACCTATCACTCCAGCTTCAACAGTGAACATCATGTACTGCTTCCGCAGTGTTGGCGTTACACTACTAGCGTCATGTGATGGCTGTGAAATGTAGACTGAGATTATTCTATAATTCTCTGGGTCTGCATCTTATCTGAGGCTATGAGTTAGGGTTAGCGAGCTGGATGCTGTCACCAATCATAGTAGAGATGAGTGATTCTAAGCTAGACGCTCACCTGAGTTAATAACATAGCACACCTTTAGCGGTATAGTACAACATTCCCATTACCTTTTTCAAAGCTAACGATGACGTAGCATCACAGCTATTCACCATGATTTAATACAGAGAGTGGGTTAATGTTAACTACATTTAGCTAGTATTTTGGACAAGGCAAGCTGTAGTAATTAGCATTAGGATTATAGTTAGGTTATAGCTGTGTTTCTTCATGTATTCGGTGAATGTTAATTCCGGGTAACAGGTGCAGACAGTCAGTGGCTAACGGAACTTAGCTAGATCAGTAATGTCGAGGCCGAAAGTCGAGGCCGAAAGTTCTTCACAAGAGAGTTTGGAGGTTACAGTAGGTTGTAATGCGTTCCACTATCTCTGTAATGTTGGTTACATTAATTAGCTTGTGCAAAATAATTGGCGGTGAGGTGCTAAAGGCTGGGAAATAAATATTCGCAAGTCAGCTAGATTTTCCTGGTGAGTCTACCGCACCATTTTGTTCATTAGGAGAGCGGAGGTCACGTTTACAAAATTACACAATTTGGGATTCTGTAACGCAATTTCTCAATTAACGCCCAAAGGCACTTGTCCATATTTTATACCTAACGACTAACCAACACTCGTTTTGCTCTTTTACTCAAATGGAAGAGCGTGGGACTCTTGTCTCTCCACATGGAGGGAGATTTATAAGAAGATGCATCGACTCACTCAAATTCTCACACCTGTCAAAGGTTTGAATGATTTTAATAAATGCCACCTGATTTTCATGCGGTTGTTTGTTTATTCTGTGAGCATTGTAGTAGGATTTTAGCATACAAACAAATTGTTCGTATGGGAGAAAAACCGTATAAACAACAAATCTGTGTTATCTTTGTGTTATTTATTTTTTTTAACACATCTTTGTGTGGAAATGTACTGACGCGGCACGTCCTAACGCACGTACTGACACACTGATTGTGTTGAAAACTGCACAAAACGTGTTGTCCTTACCTAGACACGCAGGTGTGTTAAAAGTGGCCCATCTGTTTTAAGAGTGTACCAACACACAGTACAGAGACTCGACCCTGTGTAAACTTTTGAACGGGTTCGTTTGTGTAAAATTGGATGATTGTGTTTCGTGGACTGATGTGTAAACATGTGAAATAGCTTATTCATGGCAGTGCTAATTGAAAAAAACAAAAAAGTTCAATTTCCCCCTCTTATTTAAAAAAAGAAATAAAGGGTTAACACCCCTTGCAGAATCTGTAAAATATGTCAACTTATGACCTGACCTGTACAGGTTTGCAGTTGTGGTTTTATTTTGATCAGACGCATGAACCACCAAACATACGAGTATTTGTTCAGCACAGTTAAGTATTTATTGAGTAACAGGAATTCAGGACAAACATTTACATGCCTGCATGCTTCCTCAGCGTAATGGCAGCTATCAGAAAGAACAATGGCTCAGAAACAAATCTATAAATTCAATATAAATGGTGGTATTGTTTTTCCTAATAGATCTACTGCATACACAATACCTTCTTTTTTGTTTTTTTGTTTTGACTTTATATACACATAACAAAGTGAGCAGGTTAACCTAGTTCTTGTATGTACAACGATGATAAAAATGAAACTTGATTGTATTCTTTTTTTTCGTTTTTTTTTCTCCTTCTTTTTCTAATTTAGAAAACATTTAAAGCAAAGATTAGTCGTTACTACCGATCAACATATATTCAAATTCACATTTTCAGAGGCTTTTTTTTTCTTTTCTTTTCTTCTCCAAGCTAGGAATTTTAACATATGACATTAAGGTTTTTAACATTTTTCAATACAAAACAAAACGAACGAAAGAAAGAAAGAAAGAAAGAAAGAAAAAAAAAACCCTGGATCTGAATTTCTTTTTCAAAGCTTTCTCGCTGGTTTTAAATACAAGTATAAAAATCTTCAGTGCTGTGGATTCTTTTTGTGAATATAATCACCATGTGTACCTCACGGTACATTTTACTGTGCTCAAATTGTCATCAGAACAGCTGACATGTTTAACCCCATCGTTAATCTGTCATGATATATTGTTGATACTGGAGAAGAAGAACCCTAATTCTACGCTCTGCCACGGCCCTCCTTTTCGGCTGTGGGATAAAACTCAGTCACTTCCATGGAGCCTCTGTCATCAGTCTTGACCTGTTTATGTAACTAAAAAAAAAAGCCCCTTGGAGAGGGCACACTTCATATGACGTCTCTTGAATCTTCATATGAAACATTTCCTAAGTCCTGCACTTCGTCCAATCAGTACATCACGGTAGTTTTCAAAAATAGTCTTCCATCTGTAGATAAAGGAATAAAGATAAAGAGTAAGAGAAAGGAGGTGAGTGAGTGAAGTTAGACCGTGGGACACATGCTCAAAAAAAGGTAATAAAGTCTATCAGTTTTCGTGACTAAAAAGCCATTCTGCAGAAAGGTTTACACATAAGAGTAGGGATTTATTTATTTATTAACATACAATACATTATACGTATCGTGATATTTAGTTTTGCTGAGTGTGAGGCTGGGACATGCGCAATACACTAGCAAAGAAATAGTGCTACAAACGACAAAAAATACTACAAATGCATTAAAGAAAAAAAAAATGTACGATTTTATTTATGCAGAAATTCCCAGCTCATTTACAACGGTACAGTTACACACGAAATACAAGCAACGTTTATCAGACTACTGTCACTTCATTTTCCTCACTTCACCTCTCTGCTAAACCACACTGACCTCGCACTGTTCTACCATTTACAGTACATTTATGGCATTTGGCAGACGCCCTTATCCAGAGTGACTTACATTTATCTCAGATATACAACTGAGCGATTGAGGGTTAAGGGCCTTGATCGAGGGCCCAACAGTGGTAGCTTGGCAGTGCTGGGGCTTGAACTCCTGACCTTCTGATCAGTCACCCAGATCCTTTAACCACTGACCCACCGCTATATATGTATATATCTGGTACTCTCTGGTTCCCCATCAAAAAAATCTATAAATATAGAAGTAATAAAAATAAATAAACAAACAAATAAATAAATCAAAATAACAGAGAGGCAACACTGTGTTGTTTTTGTGTTGCCGACGTGACAATGTGGCATCACTATAACTGGACTTAATCCCTTCTTTATGAATCATGCACTTGTCGTGGGCTGTAAAAGTACTGACAAACCTCTTAATACTCTCCACAGTAACACCACACACTCTACTGTAATATCAATCAGATCATCCCATCGCCCGTCCCTACTATAACTCAGTGATACTGTATCACCGAAATATGTGGAACTGACAGACAGTGACTTCCCAACCCACTATCACAATGTCTTTATCACACTGTAACTATCACAATATCTATCAGATACCGCATTCCGTCGTCTCTGAACGTCTACACTGCACGATGACAATAAAGTCCGATCTCATCTCGTCTTATCTCAGCTCATATCTAGCATAATTACCGCTTCTCTAAATATTTTGCAACCACAAACCTCAATCAGTTTGGGGCTAAGATATTGTACAAAAGGCACCGGACACTTTGTGGCCTGTGGGTGGAGCATCAAAAGATAAGACTACCGAAAGTGGAACGGTGGCTTGACTAGAATCAGCTATATTATATCCTAAAACTTAAAACACACACACACACACACACACACACACACATATACATATATATATATATATATATATATATATATATATATATATATATATATATATATATATATAAAGCCATATTGTATCCTACAGCTAAAACCCCCACCTCTCCAAAGAATATTTAATTTCATATGCATTATTGTGTCTTATATTTAGTTCATGCTTGAGCCTCATATCACATGACAACCTGACTTAAGACAAATTTGACAAATTTTCCAATTCCAAAACTTAATAAAACTCCTATTCTGTTATGATAATAAAATGCTCATATTAAGGCGTGACTCAACATTATTCTATCGTTTGCATACCCGTAAAAACTTGCAGAGCTGCAGTACGACCCTGTCACATCCTGTATAATAGTGCCCGCGAGACTGAAATGAGTATTCCGTGCAGCAAGACTTTCCTACACCGTCATGTATGTTTAAGCCCTTTCGGCTAGCATGCTTGGGCAAACATTCTATTGCACTCATGATGTAAAATGCTTTATAAATGACACTTCCTGCGTGGAGAAAGTGTTTATTGAAAAAGGCAGCCATTCTTCTTAGCTGCTATCTCTTTGCACCTGCAATCTAATGAGAATTGTCCATTTGCAGGGAACATTCGCAGCGTGTGCATGCCTGAACGAACAGCGGCCGCTTACTGCCTCTGTCGGTAAAAGCATCTGTCAGGCATGGCTCAGGAGCTTGTTTGACGTTTATTACTCGAACGTTTCCTGTGTTCCTGAGACGCTCCGTTTCTGTCTTTGAGCAACGTTCCCTGTTTTTTTTTTTTTTGTTTTTTTTTTTGCAGTGTAAGCTAAATAATTCAGTTTCGAAAGAGAAAAGCTCCCCAAAATACATAAAGCGGTGACAGAGTGAAAAAGCACGTTAGCGAACGAAACATTTGGGACGGGAATAAGAGTCGTACACAGCGACGTCCTCGGGGTGACCTATTTTACAAAAAACGCGCCAGGTTCCAACGCGGAACGTGCGCCGTGGTCCCGCGCAAATAAAATCGTCCGTTTTCGGACCGTGAACGACGTGCTCGTAAATCATCTCAACGTTTCGACTTTTCTGCTTCTCGCTAATAATCTGGTGTCCGCTACAAGAAAGGTTGATTAATATAAGCTCGGAAACCCTGTGAACTTTGATTAATTGTGGCCTGGCTATGCAGTGTACTGTGAGAACAACAACAAAGCCACGAAACACAGACAGACAAACAGTGGGGCTAATTACAGCAAGAAGACCCGAGTCTCTAACGTACTGCACTCTGACCCTCGCCATTCAACCAACACGGTAAAAGTCATTACTGTGTGAATTGTGCAGCACGCTACAGCCCTGACGGTGTGGGAGTAGGAGTTGCAGCTAAATGAGAACTGTTTAGCATTTATTCACTCCGGACTTTAGACTGTTTTAGACTATCGTGAAATATATCCAAAACGTGCCCGGAAATACGTAGACTGTGGAAATATATCTGTCGGGGGCATAAAACGTATAAGATACAATAAAATGACTGAAATAAATAATATGCATAACTGCTCGATGTACTCCGAAAGAAAAGGAATGAGATTCGACTCGTGATCAGAAAACGATCAGAAGAAGAGTGAAGACTGAAAATAATAATATTGTTTAATAATATAGCTGATTAATACGATACAATATACAATACCTCTTTTTCATTCCAAGCTTTAATTTAGGAACGCGGCTTATAACCAATAAAAGCTAAAGAAAACCCATAATGGTATTATGCTAAGTACTGTTACGTCGGGAAACTAGAACGGGGAGAAAAAAAAAAATAAAAAAAATAAAAATGAACCCAAGAAGAAATGCTATTTTGAAGAATTATATTTGCCCGGGAGCAAATTTTTCACAGGAATATAACTGCGAATTCATCAATTAACATATTAATCCTAGGTTCAGTCGTGTGAAGGTAAACGACACAGACCACAGGATCTAAAAAAATAAAAAAAAATAAAAAAATCCTTTTAAAAATAAATAAAAATGTAAAAACCGCTCCGCTTCTCGAGTGGACGGAATCATATGGCCGGAATGTTGCCTCATGAAAGAATCCCCCTCATTAAAATATGCTAAAACTTTGGCATTTTTATATTCAAATCAAGACGAAAAAGTTCATTAAAGTGGATAAATATTTCATCAGATGCTAAATAAAACAAAGGGAAATTTTTTTGGCTTCTCTCAGCATAAAATGCCTTTGAAAGATTAATTAATACATGTAAATTATGCAAATTATGCCCATGCAAATATTTTATGAAGACAATTAAGGGAACCATTAATTATGGCCTTTTTTGCTTCAGTGACACTCGTTCATTTAATTTTAATTTCACTTTAACTGTTTTGATGTTTAATCTTGCAACAAAGAACTTTATCTCTCCTCGCAGGGTCGTGTAAACTTGCAGCACACATCAAGAGGCAGGAAGCGAGAATCGGGAGAGATACCGAGTAGATATTATGTGCGTTATCGCTAGGAATTAGTGGCAAGATGCTCTCCCAGAAGCACAAGGCCAAGGAAAACAGGCGAGCTTATTCTTGGAATGGATTCAAAACGCTGGAAAAGCAATTAATAAACACAGACCGCGTTAATGTAGCAGAATTACAGAGTGTGACAAAAGACAAATAGAAATAATTAGTTCTCTGAAATTATGCCCTCATTTATTTTGTTTTTTCTTTCCAAACGGAGAAGAGGTGAAACTATGGGACGTATTTCCTTGGGCTTTGTTATATACGGGTTAGATTTGAGTGTTTTTCATCACTATACCCTATACCCTATACTATACCCACCTTTTGAGGGTAATTACGCAGACTATACTGCGGAAATGAAACACGCCCCAGAAACACGCGGCTCAGCTTAAACACGCCCACACCGACGCACGTTTCATCAGCAGGAACTTCATCTGGCCAAGTTCTTACTTGAGTGTGTGTCTATTCTCATGCATGGCGGTGGTGGATAACCTATTAAGCGAATGTTATTGTTATACACACCATCCTTGGATTTTATGAGCTGCCTTTAAACGGACACCTCCTAAACATAACAATTAATGCATAAATATGATAAATCACAAACATAAAGCCTGTATTTATGATAATGACGTGCGTAACTTGAAGTTCTAGAACACATTTATTCAGGCCCCAGTTATCAGTGCACCGAGCTTTGATTTAGTGGGGTTAAAAGAACTCCTTTCATTGAATCCTTCCTTCACAAAAATATCTTTTAAGTAGGCTAATCAAATTGGGTTATGGGGCTTTTACTCGTGACTGGGTATTAAAATGCCATTTCCCACATTTCATAGCAATTTCCACGGACTATTTTCAAAGGGAAATTGAGACCAGGCAGAGTGATAAGGGTGGTGTTCTCATGGCGCTGCTGGGTGCACTTATTTGAGTTTAAATGCTTAGGCATGTACGACTTGAGGTAAAGTACACATCCGTACCGTGCAGTGTGTACAACACAAAACTTCACAAAAAGACCGTCGGAGTATTTCTGGATTATTTGACAGCCCCTTGCAGTTTGGTAATTGAAATGAGATGTATGCAAATGTGTTTAATTAGCGTATAACTGATTTAAATGATCAGACTATTTTTGTCCCTCCACACCTACTGTGATAGTAGTGTGGCAAAACAAACTGTTGTCAGATCGGAAAGGCAGACTTCCCGGCAATGCTAACGAGAAAATCTTAGCAAGCAGATAGAAAAAAAACACGCAAACAAAAAAAACCCTACAGACTTTTACCAAAAAAAAAAAAAACACCCCGATCTTTATCCTACCTTACTCTTTTATTATTATCTGATCTAGGTACTGATTCAGAAATTCAACATACAGTACACTCCACGGTTTGGGATACAGTGGTAAAACATTTCGCTTCGCACGCATCAACACTACGTATTAGTTATGGCGTGCGTGATAACAAAATGGGGGAGGGGCATTATTATTTTTGTTCCTATACGTGTGTGAAACGACAGTGAAGAATCAAAAGCAAGGCAAAAGTCTGGTGTGACTCCTAATTAACTGCTCCGCCGTCATTTATCCGTCTTTTTGTTTTCTACCGGCTCACAGAGGAATCGTTGGGAATTTATAGGTCAAAGTTCACCTACATAAAGTTGGCGCTGAGTGAAAGCCGCTGTTATCAGAAGCCCTTCGGTGAAGGTTCATTCATGTTCAGGTCATGCTTGGTCTGACGGCGGCTTTATTTAAGGTTTAAAATTCACCTTAAATTAAACGAACGAATAAATGAAGAATGCGTGTCATTTACCCGTGTTCCTTCTATTGACATTTTAGTGAAACGTTCCGTGTTTGTACGTATTGTTTACGATTCTCAATTACGATAAATGAATATCCCATTTAAATGGAAAGCTGTATTCCCCCAGAGGACAACTTTGATCCTTTCTCATAAAGTGTGCCTATAATGCAGCCTAACAGAGTCTGCCATGCCTCTTTAGAAGAAATGTCATCTGGTAATCGTTAGCTACACCGAAGCATCAATCTCCATTTTCTCCGACACGCTGTTCGGCGAAATGAATTGACGTCCGACTCTTAAAGATGCTCGTGGAAGAACGAGTTTAGTTCCAACTTAGACGTGTCTGATGAGCTGGAAGTTGCTGATCATAAAAACGCGACATACAGCGCTCACTGGACTTACAATCTTATCTGGCTACCTTTGGAACCGAAGGAGCCCAACCCCCGAGGTTCCAGACATTTCTACTGGCGTACCTTCCGCTGCAAGATTAAAGATTAAAGATATACCTTATTACTGCAGTGTGAATCAAAAGCAATATGGACATCTGACACAAGGAGCAGAGGTTTTGGCACCTTGCACACGTCTGAGGTCTCAAATGAAATCGGGCTAAAACACTAAACCGCGTGTGTGTAGAGAACAGACGCTAGCATTCAGTTGATAATGTTTTTATTTTTTCTGTTGTCTTTCTCTTCTATTTAGCTGATATGGGCTAATTATTATACCGCAAGTGCTCCAAACACTTCCCACACTGTTTCTCAATGTCACCTCGAGTACATTCAGGTACTTCCTGTTTGCATGCATTGTTTATTCATTTATTTACTTCTTTTTTTAAAACCTGGTATTATTTCAGCGAGTGTTATTGTGTGCTGTCTTTAATGGCTGTTTTTCTTCTAGCCTGCACATGTACTCATGCTTATCATTCAAGCTGATTCGTACACGTTTTATTACTGGGCCTCATTCATCAAGCTAGGTATGAACAATGTACTCGTGTACTTTCTTGCAGAAGCATTTTTTTTATTTTTTTTCGCAAGAAACATGTTCTCTAGAAACATTCGGTTAGTTCGGAAACACTTACGCATCCTGTGAGAGCGCCCGAGTTAACGCAGGTCATGTTTAAGGAGACTCAGAGATTACGTTAGTTCAGCCGTGTGCACAACTTTAAGCAGCATTTTGTTCAGTCATTTTATATTAATTACTTGAACAAGAACAATCCAAAACAAATCCATAAATTAAGGCAAATAAGATCAGCCGTTTAATTAGGAAAAGGCACCCTATACAATGAAGAAGAGACGGTGTGTGTGTGTGTGTGTGTGGTAGTCGATGCGCTGCAATGAATGAGTTTCATTACTGTAAGATTTAGCGCGTACCGCGCTTAGCAGGTGCGCGTTCGCTGTTTAGTTATCATTTTTGACCTTTTCGGTTCTCTTTGAGCTTCGCTTTTTATGGTGTTTTTCGGGAGTCGTTAATCTATATCAATTGTGCCATAAACATACTTGGCAATTTGCAAACGTACACATGTGAGTACGAAGAACATCAGCTTTGCTGATACTTCTGTAAATCTGGCCAAAATGACACAACTTTACAAAACAAATTGATAAATTAAAGCTGCAAGCAGCGGTCAAAGGGGCCAAGCACCAAAGGCGCAGCAAGCACAGCGCGGAGCCTGAAGAACACGAAGTGGAGAAATAGAATGTTCATGAATGAATAAAAGATAGATTCAGAAGCACAGCTGAGAATAAGATTGAACAGGACATGAACAGAACAGAGGAATTTATTTGCATGCCAAGAGGTGGAAAGGTTACTGTAATGCTGAGCCACAAAAGAAAGGAACCGAAAGACAAAACATTGCACAAACTTTTAAGAACTTGCACCACATGGGAATCGACCCCAGGACCTTTAGAATTAATGCTTGTCATTTATCACAGTGCGCCACAAATGTAATGGAGCTAAAAATAATCAATTTTGGACAGTGTTTTCAAAAAAACCTTATATCTGTGGAACACAAGGTGGCGCTATGTTAGAATTTCTCATGTACCTAGAGGACATGCTATGAATGATCCCTACGAAATTTTGTGTCGATGTGTCAAATATTTTAAAAGATATATATATAGCAATATATAGCAAATTTCAAAATGGCAGACAGGCGGTTGGTCCGATCCTGGCAAAATTGGTATCCATGGATTCGCCATGACCCAATTAATCCGTAAATACCATGATCATAATTTTCTGTCAAAGCATTCAAAAGTTATAAGCAAAAATAATCATTTTTCAAATCTCATGACCTGTAGGTGGCACTGTTCTCAAATTCGGCATGGACCATGCTGTCGACGAACTGTACCAAGTTTCGTTACGACCGATCAAAGTCTGTCCGAGATACAGCCTCTGATCCAATTTTGCGTCAACATCATTAAATTTCTGACATCGTAACTTTCGAACAGCTAGGAATATCAAAATGCTGTTTGGTAATTTTTGTGTGGCTCTGTCCCCTGGTCATCTCAGCCAATTTTAGTAAGAACTGGACAAAACTGGAACGAGTAGTAGCGAAAAAAAACTTTTCAAAATGGTGACTACATGTCTCATATTAAATGGAGTCTTCATGTAAGACATGGCTTGTGATCAGCATGAGGAGAGTAATCTGATCAGCTAAATGAATGGTCTCTAGGATAAAGTGTTTGACAATTAGAACCATTTGAAAAGTGAATTTTTGAACTAGTGGTGGCGCTATAGAGTTGGTCTTAGAGAGCCCATTAATTGGTCAAGATACTACTCATGGTCATATCTATGAGTGGGACAAATTTGATAATTTTCCTACTTATGGTTCATAGGGCTGCCATAGACTCCCATTGGGGAAGAAGAAGCATTATAATAATAATAAGAAGGGGAAGAAAAAGAAGAAGAAGAAGAAGAAGAAGAAGAAAAAAAAAGAAAACGAATTCTATGAATATAATTAACTAAAAAGATGATTCCCACCTCACAAAAACATGCCAGTAGGCGAACCGGTTACTGTAAATCGCCCCTAGGTGTGCATAAGTGTGTATTTGCATGGTGCCCTGTGATTGGTTAGCATCCCATTCAGCATGTATTCCCACCATCCGCGCAGTCCTCCCAGGGCTCTGGACGCACCCAGACTCTGGCCAGGATGAAGTTATTAAACATGGACGAATAAAAAGATGATCTATTTCTCATCACTAAAAGTGTTACTGTCTAGTTTTATTTATTTATTTATTTATTTATTTATTTTTACATCCAAAATATTCTGTTCATTTCTCAGCTGGTATGACCTTAAACTAATTTCCCTTTTACACCTTTGAGTCACGTTTATTTTACAGTGCACTCAATTCCCAGTCCCACGCGTTCGTAAGTAAATAGTCGCATTCGTGCTTCCACAAAAATGGCTGTGTCACTGGTAATAGTTTTGAACAGCCCACTGAATCCAGCATACGTTTTTTTCCCCCTTAATGCTTTATAAAAATATCATACACGCATTTGTTACAGAAACTGATTTTCCCTCTTTTTTTTTTTTTTAAAACAAAGTGTTCTCTTGACGGATCCCAGTGATCTTGACCTTCCTCTTGAACTGTGAGAGCTGTGGCCCAGATGGTAGGCTGCATGCTTGAACAGCAGGCTGAAACTAAGGCTCATAGAGAGAGATTTATAGTCTCCTCAAAAACACGTACCTTGTATTGTCCTTTCAGCATCTGTTCTGCCACTGCTGCGGTCAGTCTCTATCTCCTGGGTCAACGAGTCTGGCAAAATGAAAGGATAATGACGATTAAACATCCATGACATCTGCACTTAATTAGGAAAGTTTTTTGAACGTCGTTTCTCATGATGGATGGAGGGCATATAGGCAGTGTTGCATATGGCACAATAAGAGCTTAAAAGCATTGACTAGGTGCAGGATTTTGTGAATACAAACCAGGACGGCAGGTTTTTTGCACATGTTAAACCGAACCTGCGCCTCGATCTTGGTCCAAGACCTCAAACGTGATGCTTGTGCGACACATCAGGAGTCTTTTATGGTGCATAAATCGTGGCCTCTTTACTGAGCTATATTGGAGTCGAGGACACAGCCGTAATGCTTTCAAGAGCACGTCTCAAGTACAAGTCAAAATCAATCCTCGCATGGGATTCTGACAGCAAGCACTCAATCACGTCAGAACAAACCAGATTTGGGACAAACGCGTCGAGCGATTATACGGCCGGGAACGTGTTTGTTTTGAAGTCGCTCGGTCAGGTTGATGAAGTTACATAAAATATTGCGCTACGAATATTTCTTTCAGGATAACAGGGGCATCTGGGAACATCGTGCAGATCTGCATGAATGAGCCGGAACAATTACAATGGAAAAACAGAAGGGTTAGAGCTTTCGTTCCTACTGTACGGTTCTTCAGCACGTTTAACCGTTTCTGTATCATTCCGTATCATTCCGGGTAGCTTTTAAACGTCTCATTGCACAACGTAACTCTCTTCATACCTCAATGTTTCTGAACAGATCTCCAAAAAGAACAAGTTTATACCCGTGCTGCGGGGGTTTCCTCCGGGTACTCCGGTTTCCTCCCCCAGCCCAAAGACATGCACGGTAGGCTGACTGGCGTGTCTAAAGTGTCCGTAGTGTATGTGCCCTGATCATGCTCCCTGGGATGGGCTCCAGTAGGATACCCAGTAGGATAAGCGGTATAGAAAATGGATGGACAGAGCCTTGCACTAATACGCATTTTTCTTGCTGGCTCGAACGCCAGAATGAACCATCGGCCATCCAAGTGGTGTCAGGCCTCACCATTCAGGGATCGGAGACTCTCTGTAGGTGAGCTCTGTTTGAGAGACTGCTCTGCCTGTTCCCGCCGCTTACACTCATACTCCAGAGCCTCCTGCAGTTTCCTCTTAGCCTTCTTCTCCTTCTTCAGGCGCTTCTGAATGATCGCTAAAGATAACACACACACACACACACACACACACATACACATATAGAGTCCGGTTGAAAGTACTCATCAGCCACAGTGCTAGAACGACTGGTGCACAACTCAGGATTCCGAACGTATTCCTGGCTGTATTGTTCATAGGAATGTTGGGGGGGGGGGGGTGTTCTCGTCGAGTGAAAATGGACTATGTCATTAGCGAAATAATTGAGCCAGCGATAACCTGGATTAACCTAGGTTAGAATGCCAATGAGATGTGGTTCAGAGAAACTTTCTCAGAAGAAGGAAAAGCAGTCTCTGACATTATAAAACAGCAGACAGCTGCAGCACAGTTACTAGGATACTTATGAGAAACTGCCTTATTAAATTCCACGTGATTCATTACGGTAAGTGAGCGTACCGAACACGAGGATTAAGCTGCACTCAGTGGCATTTTTGTGAACAAAAGAACACGAAGATCACAATATACTGTATACTCAGAATTGGATGTGTTACTACAGACATAGAGAGTAAAGCAGAGGACATATCTCGAGGCAATGTAGAATGTAGAGAGCCTTCTTCATCCTCTTTTTCTTCTTCTTCTTCTTTTTAAATTTTTTTTTTATCAAGGATGGCTGTAATTTATTAGCTGAACCATGAACAATGTCGTCGTTTCCCCTTGAGAAATGATGTGCTACATTTAGAAACGTTTACCACACGAACCACTTTCCACATATTTATTTATAATTACATTAATATGAAATGTGCTCACACGCACATGTGAGAGCTCAGATATACTTTAAGATGCTCTCCTGATATGTGTTTCTGTACAAAAACGGTAATGAATAACGGTCACGGTAAAGCGCATTGTATCTCTAAAGCCGAAGCCCAGCGATTATGGGACAGAAGAGTATTAGCATCAGATACGTAACCGAATATTAATACATTATTATTAGATGAGATGAGAGATGGGCTTCGGGACAAACAAATGTACTCAAGGTTTATATTTTCACGCAGGTGCGGCTGGACGGTCAGATATGAAGCTTGTGGGACAAACAGAGATTATGTTCATTCATTCATCCTTAGTAATTGCCTGGTCAGGGATGGGGTGGTTTAAATTAGGCTATTAGTTTTGTTTACATTGTAATATACAAATTAAAATAATTAAAACCATATTACAAGCAAGTGCCGAGAAAAATAACAACAACAATGCAAGCGAGATTCATATACTGATAATGATTCTTTATTAGTTACATGTACATTAGAGCACGGGGAAATTCTTTTCTTCGCATGCCCCAACATGTCAGGAAGTCGGGGTCAGAGTGCAGGGTCAGCCGTGATACAGCGCCCCCTGGAGCAGAGACGGTTAAGGGCTTTGCTCAAGTGGCAGCTTGGCAACGCTGGGGCTCGAACCCCCGACCTCTGATCGGTAACCCAGCAACTTAACCGCCAAGCCACTACTTGCCTCATAGTTCTAGTTTAGGCCACACCCACTCCGAGTTTAAATCTGAATACAGATGTGGATATTTGGAGCACTAAACTGGTGCGGCTGATGCCTCGTGTTCCACCCCTCTTACGCATGCATTTGTTTGTGCGAGTGTGAATGTGTGTACCTCTGTTCTTCTGTTCCATGGCCAGCTGCTTCTCCAAAGTCTCTCGAAGTTCCCTCTCCCTAAACAGCTCCATCTTCAGCTCGGTTTTCTCCAGTTGGACTTGCTTCTCCTGAGCGCGAGCGTTATCAATAGCCACCTTCAGCAGGCCCTACCACAGCACCAAGAACATGCTTTTACAATTCAGCAATCCTGTGTGTGTGTGAACGCCAATAAACACGATCGGCTGAGTTTAGGCAAGACATACACATGGAATGTATCATCAATCATCCAGTTCTAACTGATGATATTCACTCGCTGAGCACTTTATTAGGAACACCTGTACACCTACTCATTCATGCAATTGTCTAATCAACTGATCGTGTGGAAACAGTACAATGCATCAAATCCTGCAGATACGGGAGAGCAGCTTCAGGGGATGTTCACATCGAGCATCAGAACTGAAGAAAAAGAAAAAAATCCGTCTGATATCGGTGATTTGGCCGTGACGTGATTGTCGGTGAGCGGAAGTTCTGTGCATGGAAATGCCTTGCTGATGACAGAGGTGGAACGGAGAATGGCCAGACTGGCTTGAGCTGACAGGAAGGCTACAGGAACTCAGATAACCATTCTGTACAATCCTGGTGAGAAGAAAATCATCTCAGAATGCGCGACACGTCAAACCTTGAGGGCGGATGGACTACAACAGCAAAAGACCTCATTAGGTTCCACTTCTGTCAGCCAGGAACAGAACGCGGAGGCTGCAGTGAGCACGGGCTCACCGCAACTGGACAGGTGAAGACTGGAAAAAACGTAGCCTGGTCTGATGGACCTCGATTTCTGCTGAGGAACACAGATAGTAGGGTCAGAAATGGGCACCAACAGCATGCGTCCCTGTACCCAACCTGCCTCGTGTCAAGGCTGGTGGAGGTGGTGTGATGTTGTGGGGAATGTTTTCTTGGTACACTCTGGGACCAGTCAATCATGACTTGAATGCCACGGCCTATTGTTCCTGAACATGTGCCACAGTTTACCATCTTCTAATGGCTATGATAATTCCAGCATGATAATGCACCATGTCACAAAGATAAAGTCGTCTCAAACCGGTCTCACCAACATGACAGTGTTCGACGGCCTTCCCAGTCACTAGATCACTCCACCTTTGGGATGCGGTAGAACAGGAGATTCACAACACAAAGAATTGAGGCTGTTTTGAGGGAAACAAAGACGGAGGGCCTACCCAGTATCAGTACAGTGTTCCTAATAACGTGCTCAGTGAGTGTATAAGAGTGCAGTAACCTACAGTCCGTTGTCGAAATGCATATGAAATATGAAAGAAAGACACAAGACTTTTTGTAACCTGTTTTGCCCAAAGGTTGGCTATAGAGGAGCATTTCGCCACGTGAAATTACGGTATACATGGCATCCACCCGTAGCTAGAAAATTTCTGTTAAAAAATGTCCTAAATATCGGGACCACTTCACTTTCTCAGCAAGGGTTCGACAGTTCGCTGTGCATCTGCAGTTCTGATGGTGCTGTGACCATTTCCAAACAATTATTTTCCCACGTACACATGCAATTAAGGCTGATGCAATGGGCTATATCATACTAATTGTTCCTTGTTCTGACCCCAATTTAGAGTAACTTCCTTTATCTCAATTTTCTGCCTGGATTGCTTTTGTTGATTTATATACGCGAGTCCTCAATCAAAACATTACCCCAGAATTATGATTAAAGATGACTAACTAAACTTGTGTGGCTGCGAGGAGTCTGAGCATTCAGGCTAATTATCAGTAAGGCCAGAAAGAGCAGCACGGCTCTGATGTCCCTATCACAAGAGCAGCGAGCACAAAGACACTCCCTATACTGCGCTCACATCATTAGTCTCACAGGCCATGCTAATCAACAACATTCATCTTTCTGACTCACTCCGGTCTGCATGGAAACAACAACGTTGAAGGAAATTCTACAGCGCGACATAACACCGTCTGTGTATGGAAACGATAAAAACAGAGCGACGGAGGACGCCATCACGGGTACGGTAGAGTCGGTACTATATCTGGTGCGACCTGAGCAGCGGTGTTCGGTAAAGATGTTCCTGATCAGATCGGCAACACGATCACTTCGAGGTGAACACATTTCCATTTTGCGTCATGGTCTCGGAGTGCACTGCGTATATATATCTCCACACACACACACACACACACACACACACACACACACACCTCTGGCTGCCTATTAGTGTGTCTGACTAATGGACACTGGCAAGATAGGAGACAGAAAAACTATCACTGCACATTTGGACTATTATCTAGATTTAGTGAGGAAAGGGGTTTGTGCTTTCTGGTTTTTCAGGAACACGACACGCTGTGTTTAATTATTTTTTTGTCTTATTAACTTTAAGCGAGAGCGGGACAAAAATGGAGAAGCTGGTGAAGGAGCGCCTGTTTATAGCTGCTATAATAAGTGATAACAGGAAGTTACTTGGCTTTCCATAATATTAAATGTAACTATAAGTGGTTGTAATCACTGGGAAATTGCTCTGGATGTGATATCACAGGAAAAGAATTCACTCTGGGGCCAATTCGGGCCAGGCCGTATCACACCGGCTTGCTGTGGATTATTTTCCTACAGTATGACAGCGTTTCCTGTCGTGCGATAATTCCTTTCACGGTAAATGACGTTTTGATGGTCGTGGACTAGATTAGAAGTCAACTACTCGGGCGTGCACTGTGCACAGAATTCGGCGTGACGTTCTTACAGGTTAGATCTTTACGATCCACTGAGCGAACACACACACACACACACACACACATATATATATATATATATATATATATATATATCGGAAAAGCTCGAATTGTCCGTCGGATTGTTTGCTGAACGCTTACCTGAATGTTGGTCAGTAGGGTCTCTATTGATGACAGCCCGTCAGGAAACAGGAAAGGAGATGGGAACCCTGGCGGTAAAGCCTGACCTGCCAACGACAACCTCTCATAGCTGTCCCTCGCTGTTGGAGTGCACATGGGGGCTTCTTCTGGTGGCAAAGCCAGAGAAACACACACTCAGCACAACTGGCTTCAACAAAGACATTAGACATCAATTGCAAGCATGTAGCATGGAATAAATCATCCCCCCCACCCTCACAATTGGTGTTTATACTTAGATTTTGTTTGTGGAGAAAAAAAATCACATTAACATCTATACAAGCAAGCCCGATCAGCTGGAAATGATTGATAACCCATTCCGGTACTGTCATTTGAAGCGATGCTGTTATTGATGCTACTGCATGTGTGGCTGTTAGCGATGCTCAAGAGCTTCCAATCACATGAATGTAATGAGATTCCTGTGCACCATGAGTGGTTCTACTCTAGTATTGTAACACCGGTGGTCATTTGCTATATCGTCAAGGGCATAAATATGATAGGAAATCCGGGAAGCCCGGTCCATATGGCACTCGAACTCTCTGATACGAAGAGGCCGCACTCAATCAGATGCATATGGCTGGCCTTGATTACTAAAAGCCTTGGCTCTCCAACAACTACCATATGGCACAAGGAGGTGAACCTTCATTTAATGCCTTTCAACACTACAGCAGTTCCTCTGGCACAAGGAGCGCTGCGAGTCTGGACAAATGGATTTTAATCCTTGGAAGAAAAAAAAAAAAAAAGGGCAGAAGATAAAAATCAATAGGACAGAGGCAGAAGTTATCAGACTAAAATCAAGGGTGACTCAAAATAGGTTTTAACACAGGAGGAAAACATTGCAGTAGTCATTCTTTAGGTCTCCCAACGGGTGGCATGAACACTAAGGGCTGAGAAGTGCTGAGTAAAAAAGGTGGCCACTAATCCCCAACGGGAAAGAGCCTGACAGACCTAAACACAGATTAGCACTTAAAAAAGGACACGGAGAATCCACTGGGACTGAGCATGAGCTATAGACCTATTAAAACAAGTACAAACTAAAATGGTCATCACACGCAATTTCAGAAATAGAATCAATTACTGGATCATGACAAACTCTTTAGAGATTTAGTTCATGTAATGCTCGTCTCTAAACTATTTTGGGTCCGTACGTATTGTAACAAATCGCATGAAATGGGTTCAGCCGCATATAGAGTAGAATTAAGAAATGAACACGGGACATGTACAGTAAAAGTTGATTGTAA
This sequence comes from Ictalurus punctatus, assembly GCF_001660625.3. Classification (NCBI taxonomy): domain Eukaryota; kingdom Metazoa; phylum Chordata; class Actinopteri; order Siluriformes; family Ictaluridae; genus Ictalurus; species Ictalurus punctatus. The sequence goes on along the minus strand of NC_030421.2, from coordinate 1,558,820 downwards.
TAATAGTGTCCTATTACTGTATTATTTTTTTAATCAGATACAGCAAGGGCACCTTTTATTAACAAGGAATGTTTTGAAAATGATTTAAAAAAATTTTTTGAACATTTTTAGCTCCAAGTGATATATATATATATATATATATATATATATATATATATATATATATATATATATATATATATAATCCTAATCCCAATGAGAGACAGCCACTTCACGAGATATACCGAACACATTTTTTCTTATAGCAGAAAAGATCCATCAGCCCTCTTTAGGCTGCACTGTGGGTGGAGGTAGCGTCTTAAAGAGCATAAATCTGAGGGTGGACCCTGAGCAGATGTCCTTTGTGTCTGAAATGTAAAGCGGAGATCAGATCCAGAGCACAGAGCGAGGCTTTGCTTCCTCCGAGGAGCAATTGCAGCATGTCAGAGACCTGATGACATCATCCGCCATTCATCATGTTCGTAAGGGCAGACCTCTGCCATCTGCTGCACATGCCATCATAACTCTACATCTATCTCTTTTCTCTCTCTCTCTCTCTCTCTCTCTCACACACACACACACACACACACACAACCTCACTTCACCATAACCACAGAATCATTTTCCTCCACACAGTCCAGTGATGACACTATCTCCACATTGTCATGGTGAGCAGCCACTCAGTTTCTCCACACAAGCTTCAGCAGCTGCAGAAGGAGAAAAAAAATAACTGCTTCCGATCGTATTGTCATGTTGTCATAAATCGATTTTGCTAATCACATTTATTTATTAATTACGAACAACAGCAGCAGAAAAGAAAAAGGGGGGGGGGGGGGATATCTTTGTATCGGATCTGGCACTCAAACCCGCAGCGGGCCTCTCATACAGAATTAATACGTGTTTGTATGGCCCTCTAAATCATGCGCAAACATGGCACGACTGGAGGAGACCCACTGCTCCCATCAATATTCACTAATGCCAGCCAAGGCTTGGTAACAGCTGGTCTTACATTAATTAGTTTAAAGTATTTATTTCATCCATCTCCAGAGCAGATTGAGCAAAAACATTAGAGATTATTTCAAGCATCTGCAAATGCCCTGGAAACATCAAGCGAACCAACAGTCAAATCTCAGCCGCCAGTATCAAGGCTAGATAATTTACAATTCTTGGAAGAGGGGGAGGCTAAAAGGAGTGCTGCGCCTCCACAGAGGAGCTCCCAGCAGCCTTTCCCTAAATTTCAACAGCACTTCCCCTCCGGTTCATTACCGACAATGGATGGCTGCCTAATGGATAAACATTTGCTGCTAATCTAATTTCATAAATAAAAAAAAAACAAAAAAAAAACAAAAGTCCACTTCTGGAGAGGTTATTACTGCCACTCAGTGGCTTGGTTTCCGTGTGCAGATAAAGGAGTGAGTATATTAGAGGACATAAAACCCATGTGATTATTAGATCATGAAATGGTTTCAGGGTATATTTACAGCCCTGGTGTATTCCAATACATCGATACGGCGAACGCCAAGGAGCGAAACAATACGGCGAGATTTGGATGGTGGAGGCACTGCAGTTGGTTCGCAGCCACTGTTGTCCCATATTTCACGTTGGCATTAATCATACATCATTGCTTTAACCAACTTCTGCTTGGGACACAGCAAGGGGCTCGCCGCATACACAATGCTGGATCACAGGGTGCTTCAGTGCGCTTTGTTACAGGGAAACAATCTGTCGCGCATTACAAAGCCGAACGCCGCGTTTCCTCTCGAATTACCAATTCGGCTCTCGAAATAACATAAACCCAGATGCAACCGAATAACTCAAGCTGCAAATTACCGCTAATATACTAAGCAAATGCTCTCCTCCTTCACTCCCCTCCCACCGACCTACGTCCGCATTAGCCGTTCTCGACTTGTATTGTGTTCTCTTAATTCCCTCCTCGTTCCGTGCACTTCAGTTTTGGCCTGCGTTCGGCTGTTTATTTCTCACTGTTGGTCCAGAATCATTGACTTGGACTTAATTACAGTGGCAGACGCCAACGGGCTGGAGAGATTGGAGGAGAGAGCTGCGTTTTCCAGGTGATATTTCTCCACCAGGGCTGCCAGCAGCAGCTGTGACAGGTCTGAGCTCAACTCTACCCGATGAGGGGGGAAGAAAGAAGAAGAAGAAAAAAAAAAAGAAACCTTATGAGATCCTTTCGGGTCAGCCGTGTCACAAATAACATTTCATGCACAACTGTTTTGCAGGATAATGGGAGCCACAAATAAAAATGGGACGCTGTAAATACGATGCATTCGGAATAAAACACCATAATTTAAAATGACACTCTCTCGAAGCGTTCGCATCCAGACGTACGCGCGCGCGCTCCCCTCCCTCCCGTGGCAGCCGCAGGAGTCCTTGACAGTATGCTTGCAGTGATAAATCACCTTTCCAGTTAATTTTCTCAGTCGTTATGTGTTGTGCTGCTAAAACAGGGGCTTAGGAATTGACTTGACAAACTATGAATGTAAAAATATCACTCGCAGGGATCTAGGCTTATCTCCAATTTACATGTTATTAGATTTGTATTGTGAACAGCACTCGGACGCGGCCCGTGGCGAAGGGAACCGAGTACGAGAGGGAGCGAGATGCGTACGATAAGGGAAGATAGGATACATCTCAGACCCCTCTTGACACCCTTTGATATCTCTGATGGAAAGTCATAAGAAGGAGAGCAGAAGCCACTCAACTGATTTTTAATATGATAGACAAGGCACTCCGTGATAAATTGCGAGGAAACCTGGGGAAATTTAGCAACATTCTCACAATAAATAGTTTTTAATTGACCTTGGAAGCTGAAAATCCGCCATATGTTTGGAGTTGCACTGTTTGAATTGAGGTCCCAGTGGGCCTTTCAAACAGCACTACTTCGGCACTGAGCCGGAGGAGGGAGAGAGAGAGGGAGAGAGAGAGAGAGAGAGAGAGAGAGAGAGAGAGAGAGAGAGAGAGAGAGAGTGAGAGAGAGAGAGAGAGAGCACAGAGGGAGGGAGAGAGAAAAGTAAGTGAGCTGGAAGAGAGAACAACAAAGGTATGGAGAGAAAGCGATAGATACTAAGAGAACAATAGAGAGAGAGAGAGAGAGAGAGAGAGAGAGAGGGAGAGAGAGAGAGCATGGGAGCATTTGGTTGGCCTGGCCAGTCACTTTGATATATTGACAGGTGAAGCCTGTGTCCTTGCAAACCCATGTTCCTCCCAGCAGGAGAACAGAATGCTAAAATCTGGAGGATGTCAGTTCGCTCTCGGCAAAGGCGGCTGCTGCTTTCAGCAGACAATTACATTTTATTTGACCTGCCAATGGGGCTGAAGAAGTTGCCGCTTTCCGGGGGAGTGGTTATGACCTTTCAGTCTCATAAATAGAGACAACCCTGCACTACACAAGAACTAATCTCCACACCCGTCTCTCCCCTCGCGCCTCGGCTGCATTCACTGCTTTTATAGCAAAGTGCTATTTTATTCACCTGTGTTACAGCCTAACCATTCTACAGTCATTTATACCGCTGGCACTCTGGCATTTTTTCTTTTTACAGTTATGCTAAAGCAAATCCACGCTTAAATGGTATAAAAAAAAAGAAACAAACAAGGCAGACCTTTTTTAAAGGAAGGCAAAAATAAAGAATGTCCTCTACGGGTGTAAAGGTAACGCGAGGGAGGAGACGTGTGGAGCGAGCGAGTACACTGGGGAAATTCCCTCACACAGACTTTTAGGTGCATGTGTTGTGCACATGAGCAGGATGAGCATTGTGGCATGGCAGGATATTAAACCAGGAGGCTCGGGCGGCAGATACCTGCGTCTGTACCCTCCATGTCTCGCCCTTTTCCGCTCTTTAATTCCGAGACGAAAATTAGCCGTTACCAAATTCCTGCTGAGAGTCAACGTCAGGAGCTGGAGTCAGTCAGGCCTGGATTAACAGGTAACGTTTTGCTTAGTGGGCCTTATGTCTGATAATAATGCACAACCTGTTTCCCCCCCCTCTCTCTCTCTCTCTCTCTCTCTCTCTCTCTCTCTCGTGCTCTCTGTCTCTCTCTCTCTCTGTGTCCCTCTCTCTCTCTCTTTCTCTCTTCTTTTTTTTTTTTTTGTTAATGTTCTCTATACTTACAGATTAAATCGTTTGCTGCACAAACCCATTTGGGAGCGGGGAGAAGGTGAAGGGGATAATCAGCACAGCCACCGGAACGTGTTTCCTAAATGCGCTCGCAGACATTACTGTGCACGGCCATAAAATTAGCGGCGGGACCTTAAAACGCTGACATTTCGCGTGACTTTTCAGAAAGTGACACCCTCATATTTTCATGTAGGCTATCATTAAATTTCAGCTGCCCCGTGGCCGAGCCATGCCATTAATAACCAATTCTGCGTGTCACTCTGCTCCCCTCTCTTTGAAATAATGAGTACTTTGCTTTGCCTTAATAAATTGAAACGTATTCTCAAGGCCACACTGAAGATAGTGACACAGGTGGACAGGCAGGAAACATTCATAAATCCTTATGTATCAGGGACGGGGGAAAGAGAGAAAAAAAATTGCAGACATTAGGGTGAAAGTTATACATGCGATCAAAAAGAAAAACCTGTAAATGTTATTATATCGAGTTGGTAGTAATACGAGGTACACTACACTACACTACACACACACACACACACGACGTTCTGAAAGATGGGACAGAATCACCTTGGGGAGAAAAAAAAAAAAAACCCCAGAACGTTCATATCAAGAGTCTCTGACGCACATCGACGCTGAAGAAGACGTCTCCTCCTTTTATACTGCCCCTGTCATATTTATGGCATAAAGGTCAGCTTGTTCATTTGTTCAAAGTCAGCGCTTTTTTTTTTCTTTCTTCCCCTTCCTCCTTTAGACCGTGCTCCTCCACGTAATAAATGCAGACGATATGTCGTTACCAGACCACTGAGGATTAAAGGCTTGACCGCCTGTAATGCAGGCATAAACCACCCCCCTGTCCTGCTTTTGTTTTTCGACGAGAGTGCACCTTGAACCGCGGTCTTCTACGAAAGGCCCACTCGCTACACGGTGTACCTTTTTTTAAATTTATTTATTTATTTATTTTTCTTCTTCTTCTTCTTTCTTTCTAAACAGGCACCCAATTGATGTTAGCGAGAGGGTTGTGTAACCTAATTAAAAAGGTAAAGCAGGCTGGATAACTAGTGCTCTCGAATGCTTGCAAATTAATTGGCCCTAATGTTTGAAAAGCAAATGCATTCAAGGGTTTTATTGTTTGTCTGTTCATTTTCAATAGCTGTTCTTATTTACAAATTTGGGAACTGCGGCGATTAAGTCTGTAAATGGGATGGATGGCGGACTAAAGGGAAAGTACGGAAAGAGTGTAAAAGGGGGGGGGGGGCAAGAAGAAGGAGAAGTGATTCAAGCTGCAGGCTTTGAGGTCAGTTTTTGAAAGAAAAGGGGGAAAAAAACAACAACACAGAAAAAACAAAGCAGTGCGACAAAAAGGGGGCAATTTAGTATTTCCAGTTCACCTAGAGGCGTGTTTATGGGAGATGGGAGGAAACCAGAGAAGCAGGAGGAAACCCACATGGACACAAGGAGAACTACACATAGATACTATCTAGAAGTGTATTATAAAAATAAATAAATAAATAAATAAACAAACATAGTACAAATGATTCATTTGCACCTTTCATCTCTGTGGTATGAAAAGAGCACAACGCATAATAATGGGATAACCTCTATATGCTGCTTTCACCTGGTGCAGCTCGTCCCGCCTCCTGCTGTCAATCATTTACATTTATTCCTCTGTGTGCCGATTGTTGCTCAAAGTGTCTCAAGTCAGAATCCAGTCTTCTAGTTAAGCAGTGATGGGTTACACATCAAGCTCACCGGGGGCTCTCAACCCACCCGGCTGCTAAACCGTCGCTGACCCTGTCATTTCAAACAGGTTTTAAAACTCTGAACTCATTTCTTGTGTTTGTGCTCATTGGCTAAATTAGTCCTAGCGCAGCCTTCCCAGCAAACAGGGGACGTCCCGCGGGAAGGTGCGGACGTCCACTTCGGTCCGCGTGGTCCGGTTTATAGCGTCTGCTAGCGGACGTTCCGAGGACGTCAGAGGATATCGAATCGTGACACTACTGAATGTGTTCATTTCGCCGGAGGTCCCCTAAGCGTCCCGAATGGACGTTCGGCGGACGTGCGTGGAGGCCATTTAGGGGGCGTCCAGGGGACCTTTTTTTTGTCAGCTGGGTTGTCGTTTCAGTACACAGTGTTTCCCATGTTAAAAAAAGTCTTTTTATTACTGTGAACCAGCTTCAAATGGGTTCGAATCCATCCATTTGCACATATTCATGCTAGAGAGAGAGACAGAGAGAGAGAGAGACAGAGAGAGTGACAGAGACAGAGAGTGTGAGAGAGAGACAGACAGAGAGAGAGAAACAGAGAGAAAGAGAGAGACAGAGAGAGAAAGAAAGTGTGAGAGAGAGTGAGAAAGAGAGAGAGAGAGACAGAGAGAGAGAGAGAAAGAGAGAGAGACAGAGAGAGAGAGAAAGAGTGTGAGAGAGAGTGAGAAAGAGAGAGAGAGAGACAGAGAGAGAGAGAGACAGAGAGAGAGACAGAGAGTGTGTGAGAGAGAGAGAGACAGAGAGAGTGAGAAAGAGAGAGAGAGAGACAGAGAGAGAGAGAGACAGAGAGAGAGACAGAGAGTGTGTGAGAGAGAGAGAGACAGAGAGAGTGACAGAGACAGAGAGTGTGAGAGAGAGACAGACAGAGAGAGAGAGAAACAGAGAGAAAGAGAGAGAGAGACAGAGAGAGAGACAGAGAGAGAGAGAGAAAGAGAGAGAGAGAAAGAGAGTGTGAGAGAGAGTGAGAGAGAGACAGAGAGAGAGAGAGAAAGAGAGAGAGACAGAGAGAGAGAGAGAGAGAGTTGTGTTGCCAGACTTGTGCTTTTTAAACCTCACTCTTCAAAAGTTTACATCATTATCTATAATATAGATGGAGACATTTCGTAAGCAAACTAAGAGAAAGGCAGACAATCTAGAGACAAGGCGGCGTTGTGCTCTTTTTACACCATAAACCCGGATTTCCAGGACTAGTCCCCAGAGAAGAACTTTGATCATTGTTAATTGTACTGTACGTTTTAATGAGTACAGTTTTGAACAGCGGCTAGGTTTCCCGACATCCACGGCTCCTGTACGTTACGCTCAACCCATACGGATATGAACTCGAAGAAGAGTCAAAACATTCGACACACACGTTGTTCCGCCGAACATCAGCACGGAGACGGCGGCAGGATCGCGGAGGAGCGTGCCGGCTGAAGACGAACACGCGTGCTAACACCGTCGCGTTGCACTGCGGAACGAGGACGTCGTCGTCTTCGCTCTGTAGCCGAGTCCGCTGCTAATCCTGGCTCGACATACTGAGTGGCTCGTAAAAGGGAAGATGAAAGTCGAAAAGAAAAGAAAAAAGAGTCAATGGAAATGTAAACTTCCATAAAAAGCAGGGCTTAGGAAGCCCGAGTCCGACCCGCTCTCGCTCTCGCTCTTTCTAGCATGAGTGTGCGAAAATGGATGCAAATCCATTTGCGCCTGGTTCACAGTTATAAAAATACTTAGGGGTTTTAAAAAGCGGCCCGGCGTGATAAACGTGCGGAAATCTGTTTTGATAATATTATTCATAGCGCTGGCTTTGTGCTGCTTGAATTAATAACACTCCATTTACAGATGGAAGAAAGCTGGCATGGTGTTTCCAGTTAAAGAGATTAATTTTTAAACACCTAATTGACAGGCTGGGGTTGGGTGGATAAGCAACAGCTTCTCCGGGGTTTCAGCTGCTGCAAAGTCAAGGTGACTGGAATACTTAGGCAGGCTTTAAAACATACTAAAGCCATAAGAGAGCGGAGAATTAGTCTTCCAGCAGTTTGCCTACACCCCACATTCTGTTTTATTAGGACTGATTTACTTCGCAGTGAAAGGATATAAAAGCCTTAAGTATCAGAGTATAATTACAGTAGGGTCGGAATTTAAAGGCTTGACTCACCATGTCCGCGAGTCAACTCCAACTCAGCACCATGATAAGAGAGCTCTATTAGACTGAGTGCCTGGCAGGGCTGCACTTTAATAGGGCTCCAGATAGCAGTACAAAGAAGAAACACGGCTCTCCGAGTGTGTGCGGCGAATATTTACAGTTGTTTATCTGGGTAAAATGTTGTCCTGGTGACGTCTCGTAACGGTTGTTTACAAAATAGAAACATGGAGCTGGACAATCATGGATGCACCGTGTGGACCTCACTTGCTTAGGAAATAAGCAAAGAAATAAATAAATACGAGCAAAAACAAAACAGGAACAGCGTCAGGGTCACGCTCCCCTTCTTGCGACAGTTGCTCGGCCGTGTTTGCATTCCGAATCGCAAATTAGCGACGGAAAGAAAAGGGTTTTTTTTTTTTTTTTTTGCTAATTGTTACGTTTCATCTGTCCAAGGGCAAGCGGGGGAATTTGTTCACAGCGGTGTGCATTCGCGTACCGCCAGATGCGCAGATATGCACCTAGAATTCACAAGGAGGATGCGGTCATACGTACACAAACAAAATCAGCAACAAACAAACAAACAAACAACAAAAAGTGCAACGCAATGCCTGACTTTTTAGCATTACAGAAATAAATGAATAAATTAATAAACAAATAAACACATGGGCAGGGAAGAAAAACTAAATAAAATGACCAAGGTACTTCCTCGTGAGTGCCCGTGTCTCTGCAACACATTTTGTTCTCTACTGAAATGAAGGCTAAGATGAAGAAGCCGGGACGCTGTGATGGACAAGGAGATTTCACCTTCGCCAGTGAATGATAATACATTATTAAATTTGCCTCTCCGCTCACTAGATACACTTAGCTGACCACAGCATATTTATCTCCCTGTCTAAGCCTTACATCTTGGCAGGAGAAAGCATTCTGTCACTTTTGAGGCATTTCAAAGATTAAAAAGAACCTCTTTCTTTTCAACATGCCTGAAACAGCCACCTTTTTTTTTTTTTTCTTTTAGGAAATGTAATTTAGCAGTCAGTGGTGTCACGTACCAGAACGTGCGAGAAGGAGAGCAAATACCCAAATGAACCGCAGGGTCCTGGGAGGGGGGGGAGAGGAGGAGAAGGGGGGGGGGGGGATTTCACATCCTGCATCATCAGCACTATTTGTTACATCGCTCGCAAATTTGATTGATCCTCTATTGAATTATTATTATTTATTTATTTTTTTTGTTGCATCCTTTCATTTGGACGGGACACACTGACAAGTTGTTTGATCATAAACCCTGACTGCTTGCCAAGTCACATTTCGGCTCCTTATGGCTAATGATCCAGCCTTTTGTCTTACGGAAAGTCAGCAGAGTCAGCACAAACCTCCATCCGCTGCTTTTTTGAAGCCAGATTGGCAAGGACACTAAAAAGGCAAAAGAAAACATGCTTTGAATGCAGGCATAGCTGATGAGAAGACTCGAGACAAGGGTGTGCTGGGTGTACAGTCTCCTCAACTGTGGTTTCTGCTGAAGGTGACCTAAGTTTCTTAAAAACAGAAAATTAGCTGTGGAGATTCTTACAGAATGAGCAATTCCTTTACATCTCATGCCTTCCTTACGGATCTTCACGTATCTTCGGGACATTTGGTCAAAACCTAGCTGCAGCGATGCGAAGATTTGGGTTTTTATTCCTGCAGCATCTAAACTGCTTTTACATCACACTGAATATCAACCCCAGATATCAATCCTCTCCGTACATCAGACCTGTATGACAATCTACTGTATGTCAGATTTGACGTGTATGGCTTTTTAAATGTTCACGTTTAGTCGTGTGAGGACTTGGGGGTCTGTAGTGTTATGAGAACCACTAGCAGAGAACAAAAGGTATTACGGGATAGACGCTATATAATATAATTAAGATATGCTAAGTGAAATCAGCACAACGTTTTCTTTTCTTTTTTTTTTTCCTTTTCAAAATGTTCCATAATAAAGGAAATGAAGCTGAAATCCAAGGAGACGACCAATGCGTATCAGAAAAAACAATCAGTTTCCATTGTCATACTACACCGAATTATATCTGCTTCTATTAGATTTTCCTTATTGCTTGTACATGTCTAATTTAATACATGCCAAAAAAAAAATAAACACAACAGAAAACAACATTTTCAAGCATGATACCATCCATCCAAACACAACCTGAACGAATAATTGCCTGCATTATACACACCGAACAGGACGTCTGGCTTAAAGCAAAGCACGAATGCGGTGCTTTCTAATTACACCCTTCTCCTCTTTATCGTCCCTCGCATCTCTACTTTGATTTCAGCTATTAAAGCAGGTCAAGAGAAATAAAAACTTTTATTCCGTATCTTTTGATGTACTTGAGGAAAAGGTCGTTCTTTTCTCTTTCCCTTTTTTTTTTTCTTTTTCTTTCATGAAATCATTTAATGGCTAACACATGCTTCTTCATTCACTGACCAGCTGGCAAATTATCTAAGTAATACTCATTCATCTGACCGCATCCCAGCGCCTGTCAGCTCGCACAAATCAAATGTGATTATTCACTGCACATTTAGAGCCGAATACCGCGGCTGATTGTACGCATCAGTTCCTGCGAAACCAAAAGCACAATGAGCTGTCAATAGAGGGGTTGGGTTACAGTAAAGCACTTCTTTCTTCGCCACAATGAACTGCCTTTTTTTTTTTTTTTTTTTCTTCTTCGGGAGCTGCATGACAAATACGGGATCCGAGAAATAATTACGATTCCAGATCGAGAGAGACACACAATAGCGTTGCTACTATGAAGATCGCCTTGACTGGAAATGCAACCAGTTTAAATGCAATGGAGCCGCTCGGTCCTCCTTTTATACTGTTTTTCTTGCCCTTAGAAGTTCAGTTAAAGCCTGTAATGAGCAATGTGTGTGTGTGTGTGTGTGTGTGGGGGGGGGGGGGGTCATTCCATCGGATAATGAATACATATTGGGACTTTAATTCTGCACTTTGGTGTATGGTGATGATTTCACGAAAATGGAAGGTCCCAGTGGAGAAATGGACAAACAATGGAGATACAAGCTCTTCTTTCAACCAATCAGTACCACAGTCAACATGATTATATCCCATTAGTTCCTCTGACCTACCGCCATGTCCCTGTAATTAACTATACGCTAGCAAAAAAAACCAAAACAAAACAAAACAAGAACACACAATTGAAGCACGTGTTACATCTGCAAGTTCGGTTTAAAATCTGACAAATCCTTCGCAAGCATGAATGAAATATTACTGAACAGCATTTCTAACAATATTTCCTGTTGTTTTTTTGTGTACTGGCATGTAATAGCTCTTCTTGTCAATGCTACAAATGCATACAAATATGTAGCTGTATATATATTATGTGTATATATATATATTTATATATATGAAACCCTGTCCAGGGTGTACCCCTCCTTGTGCCCGATGCTCCCTGGGATAGGCTCCAGGTTCCCCATGACCCTGAAGGAAGGATTAGCGGTATAGAAGATGGATGGATGGATGGATATATATATATATATATATATATATATATATATATATATATATATATATATATATATATATATATATATATATGTGTATATATTAGTGGGTTGAATAATGGTAAATTGACCAAAAAAACCATCAAACACACGTAGTGTGTTAACAAACACACTATTAACAAATTCTAAACTAAACGAAACGTTCATGTAGTTCAATGTTAATTAGAATAAATACACACGAGAGCTCCATCCACAGAACGGATACGTCCCTCATTCCGCGTTTTACCCGGACGGACCAGATCAGGCCGAAAAGAAGGGCGATCACAGCGGACTGAGGCGAGATCATGTGCAGTATACCCACCTGTATCTCTTCCACATGTGTGAACTCGGCTGCGATGTGATTTGTACTAATGCTAATGCTAATGCTAAAAAAAAAAACACTATAATATAGCCTGTATTTTTATACATAAGTGTTGTTGGGTTCATTGTAATATTCTGGCCCCAAGCATTAATTATGGCTTAAATTCCTCCTTTCGGAGGGTACTGTACCCCGCAACGCACCCCCCCCCCCCCCTCCATCCCCCCCATCCCATATGTGCACGCATTCATGAGCATTTTCCCCCAAGGAGGGGAACGATGTTAAATGTTTGATGTCCAAAACGAGTTTTACTGCCAAAGGTTTAGTACCGTTCGGTTTTGCTTGTTTGTCAACTACCTGCTGTTTCACGAGACAAGGTTTATCAAAAGCCATTCTGACAGATTCATTTTGTGAAGCAATTCAGCTCAGCGGCTCGCTTTTTACTTCGCTTTCGGTGGAAACGGGTACTTGTGCTGGATAAGACGTATGCCGAGGCTGGAAGAGTACTTTTAAATACATGTATTGTCTCTGTCGTCGCTCGACAGCCTCGACTGGAACCATTCGCACAGCACCGGAAGTATGACGCACGAAATTAATTTAATGCCCTGCCAAAACCTTGAAGATTAAAGAAGTGCGGACGTACCCTTAAACCGCTGGAACGTAATCTCGTTCGTCTAAACAGACCGATCCGATCAACGACCCTAATTAAAAAGGGTCCGTCATGAACGAACCCGAAGCCGGCCACTGACCCTCCGTTTAAACGACGGGCCGCGTTCGCTTCACGACTCGTGTCATTATAGTTCGATATATCTATCGTTCATTTGATTCTTTTCACTCCGGTTATTAGTTGCTTTAACGTATTGATCACCTCCAGATCTGGCTGTACGATCTCTCTTATCTCGAGGCATAAACCTGTGCGTGTTATTCAAATTGCCTCATTTATTATGATAGCTTCCTCATGTAAATTGTGCTGACTGCTCGCCCTTGCACAGTCCTCATTAGACTAATGAAAACCTTCAAACGAAAAAACTAAACAACCTGCCAAATAAAGGTCTGAGGTTATTATGAAAATTACAACTCTGGGAGCCGGGAGAAGCTCTGTTCATTAATTCATGCTCAGCAAATTGGTAACTAATTTAGTTGCACTCCTCTGCATTAATGGATTATTTTATAAAAATGTTTTCCACAGCCTGAGACCTTTGGCGTGCACGTTAGAAAGCCCTGAATTCTAATCAAGCTGTGTGACATATTAGGGACGGTGGGCATCTAAATGGTAATGCAATGGTAACACAAATAGACAATGTGGATTTTCTCGCAGTCAGAGAGAATCAAGACCAATCTGGCTCAATTGCCATCTAAAAAGGTTGAGAGAATTGCTCTACAGAGGTGGGAAGAGGGGGGGGGTAGGGGTGTTTGGAAACGGGGGGTAGGGGGAGGGGGGGGTAAAGCTTTTCACACTGCCGATGCGTCTCTGCTGGGGAATAATACGAGCGGTGCGTTCTGACGGATGACAGGTATCATGATAATATTATCATATACAAGCGAGAACATCCGTCGAGTATGGCGAGACATACAGTGAGCGCTCTGCAACAAGAACGAATTTAGGACCAAACACATCTGTGCGTTTCCCCAACTCATCACAACTACGTCCTGACCTGTAAATTCATATAATCATGCTAATTACTCTGCTTCACAAGCTTACACTATCTACGGGCAGGTCCGGCACAGTCCCTCCTCGCTGGGCTGATCCATCAGGGAACACGCACGCATCCCGGTTATTTCCATCGCGGCTTTAATATCATTATCACCCCCAGCCAACAATTCCCCACCCCAGGCCTCTGCCATCAGAGAATACTCAAATCTATTATTCTAGTCGATTTGTATTTAATCCAAATGGCCTGTGTGTGTGTGTGTGTGTGTGTGTGTGTGTGTGTGTGCACTTTTTCATTTTCTCCCCAAACCATCATACTTAACTGCCTAATAATAAACGGAAAGCAAACAGTAATCTAAAAACAATACGATTACACATATTGTCTTACTCTAAAATGGATGCTGATGATGACGGGTGATTGCAATTAACATCGAGGAGTCTAGCGTCCGCGCTACGTCGTGCGTTACATCAGACGAGCCAGTGAAGAAATATTTGCACAGTGTTTCTCAATTAAGTTCTCTGGCACTAATTCTAAAACGGGATGAATTTAGTCTTAATCAAGTTTGTGGTTTAAAATAAGAAAGATTTAAAAAAAAAAAAAAAAAAACAAAAAAAAAAAAAACAACAACAGGGCTTCTATTGTCATTACTACAATGTTCAGGATGACGCAATAAAAACAAATGGCTCTATAAATGCTTCAGATCCCAGCTTTTCATCTGAGACACGTCACATGTCCACATTATGGAGAATACCCTTTCTGTGTAACACTGGTGATTAATAACTATACTCGCTCTGAGAACAGAAACAACAAAAATATACCACAGTGCTGTTGAATGCTCTATTGATCAGGAGGTGTTGATTCAAGTCTTAGAACAGTGCAGCTTAGACAGTGGTTCCAGCTGTTTTATAAGATTTATATGACTGACCTCATTTTCAATACGGTATTGTTTCTATAGTAACAACCACCACAGGGACTGTATGGCAGATGCTCCACATATATATATATATATATATATATATATATATATATATATATATATAATTGTGGATACTGTAATTTTTTTTGTGAAGAGATATTTATTTAACTTATATATATATATATATATATATATATATATATATATATATATATATATATATATATATATATATTTATTTATTTATTTATTTTTTTCTTTTCTTTTTTAAACCTTGTGTAATTGATGATACTGTGAATTCTTTTGTGAAGAGATATTTATTTAACTTTTTTTTTTTTTTTTTTTTTTTTTTTTTTAAAGAAGTCTCCAGTGCCAGGAGTGTACAGTGCTTTGTAACAGTTATGGGTAAAGCTGTAAAAATGTCAGACAGGATAGATGGCTTTGTTGTTTCTCTTTTGCTGCTTTTTTTTTTTTTTTGCCTTATTAACATCAACAGAGTGAAAATAAAAGGGAGGCTGGTGACAGAATGGCTGTTTATGGCTGCTGTAACATAAGTGATAGCAGGAACTAACTTACATGTACATGTATAAACAGATTTAAAAAAAAAAAAAAAAAAAAAAAAAAGTATGATGTTATGTAGTCATTGGCACGCTGCTGTGATGTGAAGGGAATCTGAAATCTGGGTGGTAACAGCTCCAAGTTCTTCAATCGATGATCTTTTTATTCCATGTGTAGCAATGTATACGAATAACATAACACTGAAAGCTCTACTTAGGTCCCAGTTGGCTGATTAACTGCTACTGCGACATACAGAAGACTGACACGGCTGTGGAACTGACTGACGGATTTGATCGTCACGTCGTTTGACGTGCGTTTCAATCGGCAGACTCACAGACTGATAACTAGGAGGACAGGATAGTTTTTAAAAAAACAGAATGCTGACCTTTCTCAGAGTGCATTCTCTTGACCTCGTGACCGATGTCGTGAGTGGCCAGGTCACCCTCCTTGGGGCCGGGAAGGATGCTGGGAGAAAGGCCCAACAGAGCCTGGTTCATGGCAAGCCCATTCTGATGAATAGCTTCACAGAGAAACACAAAAAGATTACAGCTTACAGTCATATTTTATTTTTATTTTATTTTTTAAAATTTTCTTCAATCGATAATGAAGAATCTTGATGAAGAAGAACGATTTGCACTTGTGGGGCTTTTTTACGCCGGAGGAGGTGAATATGTCCTTGGCTTTCATTTGTTTGATCGGAGGTAAACTTTGTCTCCAAAATCAATGGGCCAGTCTTTCAAACTCCTATCTGTCAATGCTATGTTTAGCGCGCGGATCCGTCAACACTGCTTTTAAATGCAGCGGTGATTGGTTTCCGAATGTGTGAAAATGAGGTGCTCTTAAAAAAAAAAAAAAGAGAGAGAGAGAGAGAGAGAGAGAACGAAAGAAGAATGAATAATTTGGCCTGGTGTCGTTGAAGGACAAGATGACACTCGACACCCAGATGGAGTGGGAGTTCTACTATAGATTAGGAGGAAGGAAAAAAAACAAACAAACAAAATAAAAAACAACCCAATAAACCTGATGCTTGTGTGACAGCACATGCAAATGACTTCTCAGCTTGACACCTCTAAATAAAGATTATTTAAATATGGACGCCGTGTCCTAAAACTATCCTTAGCGTTAATCAATACTTGATGGAGATGAGACACGCTACTGCTGATATGCTATTCTAATGAACGTGTAGCTTCAGTACGTATACTGTACACAATCGGACTCTACGGAGAAGACGGGGTTGTTGTTTCCGAGTGGATGTATTCGCTAGCACTTTACTGACGTGGTGCATTATTGACCGTGCGTCTAAACACGTGGTTGAGCAGTACAGACACACGTGTGCGTCAC
This sequence comes from Ictalurus punctatus, assembly GCF_001660625.3. NCBI lineage: Eukaryota > Metazoa > Chordata > Actinopteri > Siluriformes > Ictaluridae > Ictalurus > Ictalurus punctatus. The sequence goes on along the minus strand of NC_030421.2, from coordinate 1,542,500 downwards.
AGGACAGCCGATACGGTACAGCAGTTCACAAGGAAGCGTATGAGGACACAAGATGGAGGAAATATATAGGTCCCTGTGTGATTTGCAGAAAACTAGAGGAATGAGAACACACATCTCTCGTGACAATGGGCGTTTTTAGCTCGAGCGCGGACTCTTAATATGCGGCGGTGTGCGGAGGAAAGAGTATAAGAGGACAGCAGAGGAGAAATGAAGTGAGAGGGAGGGAGGGAGAGAGCGAGAGACGGAGCAGACGTACGCATTCTGTCGGAGGAGCTCTCGGTGTGTGCGGGTGAGCTGGAGACGCTGCTGCTGCGCTGGGACGAGGGCCGGCTTCCCGGCCTCCTGCCATCTTCCAGAGAGGGAGCAGGGGAGGGACTGTCAGGCACCCGCTCCTGCCACACACACACACACACAAACACACACACACAAATCCACAGCTATTACACTACACCCAGCCGGCAGCCGACAGCTCTGAAAACAGCTTCTCGTGCGGACGCTCGCTGCTACGGCGACTGTCAAGGCGCTACTCTAACGGCACTGAGCACAGGCTTTTAATTCTGCGATCCTCCATTTTCCCCTCTCCCCCATCCTTCTGTCTGTCCCCTCCCTTCTCCTCTATCCGAGGCTATTATGGGATCATGCGATCATGCAGCGGAGCCCCATCCTCCCCTACAACTGATGAAAAAATGTGCGCAAGGCAAAGAGCCAGCGGCACCGTGTGTTACCTTAATCACTGATGTCACCATTCTGGAAGGGGCACTCTGTCCCTGTGCTGCGGCGGCCATATTGGCGATGGTGCTGAGGTGGTTCATCTGACTCATTGCCATGGTGACTGATGCAGGAGGCAGGCTGACAGGGATCAGGGGGTGGGGCATCATCATGAATGGCAGTTCCAAACCTGAGAGAGGGCAGAGACGGGGGCAATTAACCACGCATCGAAAAGGACTCATTATTTCGGCGTTAGAGCCGAGTAAATAGCGCTTAAATGAAGAGAGAGCGAGCGCTCGGCGTGGAACGGACTTATTTGCCGTTCTGCCACGCGGATGATGCCGACATACCAAATGTCGGTCGGAATAATAACCGCTTGGCAAAATTCAACACCGTAATCTTTCCCTGTAGTATGTTTTCAAGCCATTATCTTCATTAGCGACCGGCATCAATATTTTACAGTCCATGTGAATAAAACATACGGCTGCGCCGATCGTACTGCAATAACAGTGATGTTCATGATAACAGAGGTAGTAAAGTGTTCAATGTATCACAATTAACGTCTGCGCAGAAAGATGTGGAATTATGGAAATGAATGTTGCACTATTAATAGTAAATGTGTTTAAAGTGCTGTGTGTCTGCAAAAGCAGGCAGACCTGAAAGTCATTACTGCAATAACTAGCTAAAACCCGTGCTAATTAAAAATATATAGGCATTAAGAAGCAGACCACACACACACACACACACACACACACACACGCACGCACACACACACACACGCTTGAAGCCTTTTATTAACTAAATGCTAGACATTCCTTGATTTCCAGTAAAAAGACAGGATGACATTTTAAAGTGTGTTCAGTTCCGTATAACTGGAAGCCGGCGTGCAACATTCATGTATGGGATTAAATAGGTGGAAGTGAAAACTGTCCCCCCTGTTTCAAAGGACGTGCACACAAATAAGGTCACAGCCTGGTGTGTGTCCCTGAACCGAGGACCTACTCACTGTCTCTCCTGTCTTTGAACCGGCAGATCAAAAGTAACGTGGACATTTTTTGGTCTTCAGCATTCAAAGGCTCCACTCAAGTGCTTGAAAAGAAAACTTCGTCGTCTCCTGTGGAATTGACTACACTCCTGTGCCTCATCCTCTCTCTCTCTCTCTCTCTCTCTCCCTCTCTCTCACACACACACACACACACACACCTCCCTCTGTTACTTGGCTCAAGGTAAAAGGGACAAAAAAAAAAAAAAAACAAGGGGACAATGCACCAAACAAGTCTACTTTGCTTTTGTACAAAATATCAGTGTCCAAAGAGTGAGAGCGTGGAGCGTCTACATCAGGAAGCATTCAGCTCGAGCGATTGAGAAGGAATAACAAAAAAAAAAAGCAAAAACAGAAACACTCCTCTTCTCTTGTGTGTCATTGCTTTCCTTGGAAAAGCACCGTTGATTTCCATAAGAAAGCTGGCCGGTGGATTCACTAGCAAAACAAATTCCCTAACATTAGAAAGAAAAAGGGGATTAAAGACGGAGAAGCCGAGCAGGACCGTGTAAAGGCGCCTTTCCTCAAGTGCCGAGTGTGAATCAATTACCATTCCCAGGACCGGACTCAATTAAAAACGCAGGCCAGCGAGATCGCAGGACACTTACGCCGCCACAGTCAAACGACCCGAGCGAGCCGTTCATGCAAATATCCACCTTTCAGAGCTCGCCGAGAGCCAGGTGGAGCGGCGCGATTCTCAGAGGAACATCTGGATTTCAGCAAATCAACATATATATAATTGTGTGTGTGTGTGTGTGTGTGTGTGTAAAACTATGTCTTTGTTATTTAAATGGCCGTTCATTTCCCTGCAATGAATAACGACCAAGTTCCACTGAATGCAGGCTTTGAGAGACTGTAGCATGGTTATACAGTAGCAGAGCATTCTCCAGCGCGTAATCTCTCTCCTTCTACCTCCTTTCATGTTCTTCAGTGATGTTTCAGCCATCATGTCCTACTCGAAACACAAGAAGGACTCCAAGAACACACTGAGAACGGTTTGATCGAGGCCTTCGAGCTGACAAGCACGCACTTTTACAAGTCTAGGGAGGTGCTTACGTACACCGACGGGCGGTGATACTCTCGGCTCTTTATACAGACGCGGATCGGTGTTTTTACACAGGCCGAGAAGAGCGATGATCGTTTAACTTCCAGCTAATTAAAGTCTTTTTGTTAAAAATACGCAAGTGGCATGAGAGAGTAAAGGGAGAAACACGGACTGTAAACACTGCTGTGTCTGTGGAAAGACGGTTAGAGTAATTCACACAGCTGATTGATTCAGACGTGGAAGCGGTTTTTGTACATATATGTCATGCATCTGATATCCACTAAGCCACCACGCCCACTACTCTTCTTCTTCTTCTTCTGCTTCTTATTATTATTATTTGTCACGTCTCTGTCTGTTCCTCTCTCACACCCAGTCTCAGCAAGCCCAGTCACAGTTCGCACAGACGGTCATGAACACCATATCCCAGAATCCTCAGTCAGCCTGTGTGCAACAAGGCATGACACCTGGACAGTCACATGACCCCTATATCCATGCACACCTGATTACTAATCCTACACACCTGTCTCTGAAATAACCCAGGCCACGTCCAAAATCACGTCCTGTATCCGATTCAGTACCCACTGCTCGGCCGTCGATACAGCACGTACCGATCGGTACAAGCGGTAAGCATGAATACAAACCGGATGTAGTACGCGGCGTGGATTCTGACAGCTCTTCCACGTCAGGCCCGTTGCATTATGGGATAGCACAGTATGCACGGTGTCCAGTGGTTCCATACTGCAGAATCTCTGCGGAAGCAGGAGGTCATCCGGGTATTTCTCACCGACTGTTTCATTAATACTGAGAATTCAGATATGCTACTCCTTTGGCGTGCTGCTTTTCGCTACTGTGTAGTAGAGTAGTAGGGATATTCAGATGCAGCTCCAGACTTTTACACACACGCGGTTCTCATTATTCTGCCTCTACTTGTTGTTGTTGTTGTTATTATTATTATTAGTATTATTATTAATATTATTATGATGATTATTATTTGTTGTTGTTGTTATAATTATTATTATTGTTATTATGATTAATAATATTTGTTATTATTACTATTATTATTACTATTTGTTGTTTTGATTATTATTATTATTATTATTATTGATAGTGTTATTACTATTATTATTATTATTATTAATCATCATCATCATCATCATTATTACTATTTGTTGTTTTAATAGTTATTATTATTATTATTATTATTATTATTATTATTATTATTATTATTATTTGTTGTTGTTGTTATTAGTATTTTTTATTTATTGTTATTATTAATAGTTATTATTATTAATGTGTTATTAATATTAGTATTAGTATTATTAAATAAATTACTTTGTTATAATAATAATTATTATTATTATTATTATTTATTATGAGTTGTTGTTGGATAACATTTTAAAAATAACCCAGAATCTAACCAGATTAATTAATCTGTTAAATTAAAGCACCCAGGTTTTCCACACTAAAAGGACTAATCAGTGATATTCTAAAGTTATCTGAAATTAGCGATTCTTTCCCCCAAGGTTACGTAATTACGAATATTTATATTTCTGGCTGAACAATCCGGAAGCCGTATGCAGTTGGCAGTCAGTAATATTTAATAGAAGACGTATTAAAACATATCGCGTGTTACTGTGCTTCATTTTCAAAGTCAATTAGAACTAATCCTGAATATAGTCTCCTGAAACAGAAACAATAAAGAGAGTTTATAGATCTTACAGATTCCTTCAGCCCTGACGGCAGCTTTGAAGACTATCGCCATTATCTCGAGCCACTTTATATGAAAGCAGCCTCTCAAGAAGAACTTGGAGGTGCCCTGACGTTCCAGGTACTTCATTTAGAACTGTGCAAAAGCAGAGGCAGATTGCTCTAATTATTTTGTAACGTGAAGATGCCTTCAAAGAGAATTCATTATATTAATTTTTTTTTTTTTTTTTAATAAAAAAAATAAATAAATAAACGATCAACTGACTGAATGCATAGACGTTGCCTTTCCATTTTAAAATCGTACAAAAGTCGGGCGGGTTTTCGACGGAAATGGTTCCAGGCATTTTGGAGAACTTGCTCCATTTCTCCTGTCTTCGCGGGTCACGATGGTGCTTTTACCAGAAACGTGCTCCGTTATTAATATAATAATATAATCCCTTATTTAATCAAATACAAACATTTCCTTATAAGGACGTTGAATATTTACAAATCTACCTTTACGTTTATTCGCTTAGCGGACGCTTTTATCCGAGGCGACTCACAAATGAGGAAATACGAGCAAAGCGATATATCGAGCGGAGAGCGATACGGGTCGTGCTACCGTACAAGGTCTTTTCACTGGGTTCTAGAGGAGCAAAGTGCGCAGACTCGAGGTGTAAGAGCCAGGGTAATTTATTTATTTGTTTGTTTTTAGGATAATGTGGGGTTGGTGTTTTAGGGGTTAAGTCACGGAAGAGGTGGGTCCGTTAGCTGTTTTTTGGAGATTGTGACGGACTCCGCGGTCCGGATCGAGGTCGGAAGGTCATTCCACCGCTGAGGAACGGTTGATATGAATTAAATGAATGTTTGGGATTTCTATTCTTTTACAGGCCGGTAAGACAAAACACATCTCCAGCATAGCATTCCCACAACTCCTATCATTATAAAAGCCGTCCATGAGCACTACATACGAGCCCAGTAGGAAGAATGGAGTCCTGCTACTACTGTAGCCATGAGCTCTTTTTTTTTCTTTTTTTTTCTCCCTGCATTATTCTGGTGAGGCTGGAAGATTTCCCTTGACAAAAATTAAACCAGTTCCTACTTGGCACTTTATTATCTCTTCAACTGAGTGATTTATTGTTTGTGGAATGAAGGCAAAGAAGGAGGAAAATTACATTTTCAGCTGAGCTCGGGTCCACCCTGCTTCTCCTCCTCCGTCCTGAAAGAGCTCACAACAAACAATAATGTCAGCTGTAATTGATCCGAGGTCGCCAGTTAGCCCTGCAGTAAAAGCCCACTATTTAAGCGACAATCCTCCCCTGCCTGCTCCTCAGATGCTGTCTAATGAAGCTGTCTGTCTCTGCTATTTACCTTCGCTTAAATGGAAGGGGAAAGATGTACTGTATGAGCCCGGGCCAGAGAAGATTTGCTTTCGTTCCATGAAATAGGACCTGTGGATGCCTGTGGAATGTATAATTGGTTGCTGCAGTCAGGGATGGGCCTTCCAGCACTAATTAAATGACTTGTTTCCAGCCTATCTGTCTTTGTTTGTGAGCGCACTCTGATGGAACGATATGTCACACATGCCTGTGTATGAGCAAACACTTTCTGTACATCTGAACCAACCAAATCTTCGGCGTATTTAAACGCCATTTATTTTCATCGTTCTCACAAACTAATCGACTATATTTTCGGATATCAGGCCGGACGCGGCGCCGACGTTCCTACCGCCCGCTAATGTAGATAAGGCTGAACGAATGATCCTCGTATAAAATCCTCGTCTTTATTAGCCCTTTTTTGGCTCCATGGTGTGCGGTGGGACTTATAGTGCACACTTTGTGAGGGATCTGTGGGGAAGGTGGAAAGGGTGTAGACGAAAACTCTTTCCTGCCCGTCGAACGGCCGTTAAAATACAGCGCGTCGCGTAAATAAATTCTTTGCTGTGATCCTTTTTGGCTGTTAAATCGAGCAGAACAAAGAGGTGCTATTGGAAATAAAAGAGATCCCTTCGGAGACCCGGAGGAGCCTGGCATGTTGGCACGGCCATCGATTGTTTTCTTATTCACAGATGGCATAGCCAGACAAGGCTGCTAAACCTTGTAACTCATTAGGAGCTGCGGACGAGAAGGTACTTCACTTTGATGTAGCCACCCACAGCCTCCCACTGTCAGCAAGAGTCTCTTGGAGGGAAAATAAATAAATAAATAAATAAATCTAGCAGAAGAAAAAAAAAAATACCTGTAAAATATCCCTGCAAACACATGTTGCAATTTACAACCACCAACAGATGATACATGATAGCCATATTTCCTAAAGCCAAGGGAAAATATTTCAGATGTTGACAGAAATAGAGAAACTGCTTCACCGTGCAAAATTTACTCTTACTGATCTAATGTAAGGAGACTTAATAAGAAACAGAGGGTAATAGAAAGAAAACATCTATTACGCACTTGTGAGGATAGGGAGTGTAAAAAATAATGGCAACAAAACATCTCTGGTTTGATGAGGTAGCATAATTACACCGCCACCCCCAAGAACCATCAAAGTAAACATGTGGTAGGAATTACGGAGCAGACAGACAGCATTGTTGTGCGTGCTTTTCATTTTTTTTTTTTTTTTTTTTTTCCTTTCCTGCAGAAGGATAAAGACCCAGCAGCAGTCTTTGGCATATGGTGGAGTGTTTTTATTCCAATAACACTACCTGTTACGCAGACCGGCCGTGAACAGACAACACGACGCGGACCGCAGACGCTCCGCGGCTTCTCTACCGGTTATCTGGACTTCGTTTTTTCTAGAAATTTCTGGTTCAGAACTAGAACTAGTCATGTCTCAGGGCTACAGTGCTGGACAAGGCTGTAGAGCTGTAACATGATCTGCTTAACATAATTATCCACATCAAAGATATCCAGACACGAGCCTTCAGGATACATTAGTGCAAGCACGCCCAATCTGGACTTGAATTGGTTTCAGTTTAAATTTGTCCCATATCATTCTCAATAAACCGCAGGCGGTGCGGCGGAGGGAGACATTACTAGCAGCTGTTTCCACTGAAAGCACAATATATTCAAGAACAATCAATAACCTCCCTCTCAAGGGACCGTGACACCCAAGCAGAGTGAAGAAGCCTCTCCATCTGATACTTAGCAAAGGATCCCTTTTAAAAAGATTGCTTTCAGTCAATGGCGGGCAGTTGTCATTTGACTCGGACTCTGAAATTAAATATACCGAACGGCGTTATCAATCACGAAGCGTCGGGGTGTATGGGGGGGTGGGGTGTGGGGGTGTTTTTGAGGAGCAGCTTTTGAGGCGATGAGGCTGACCGTTATATCATCTGTTTTAATTATAAAATTCGCATCTCGTTAGTATGCCTTGGGGTCAGAGTGAAATTCGGCCCCGAACGCACACTGATGTGATGGGATGTGAAATTCCTCCTGATGGGTATCTGATATATGTCATACCTAAACAGCCCCGCTCTACATCTTTTCTTATTTAGATAGAAAACAGACAGCACGACTTAAGAGATTTTGCATAAATCGCTAGACTATACATCACACCGAATGATCTGATTGAATTGATTGTACCGTATTGATTTTAATATGTCCTTTGGAAAATTTTCTTTACAGAAAGTAATCCAAAAAAAAAAGAAAAGAAAAAAAAAAAGCGATGCTGGGTCTATACTGAGCATCTGAACTATGATTAATGGAAGTAACTGCATCTGATGGCAGGAAGAAAGCGTGCGTAATCTTTACCGCGACACAAATGAAACAACCACATGCCTTTCTGTGCGTCAGGAACACGTCGATTCAATTCAAAATGATGCGTAAAGCGCGTTTCAATATAAACGTTGTCCCAAAGATGCGTGAAGAACCCTGTAAGGAACCTTGAGAGGAACCAGACACAAAAGTGAACCTATGTTTTTCTGGGTGACGGTGGGATTCTAAATCATCAGCGTATACAGACGTAGAAGAGCCGGACATGCGCGACGCATGACCGATGAGCTCGATGAACATTCCCCGCATGTCGTGCCGCAATTCCAGAAATCGCAATAATCATTTCAATATCCGCGCTGCAGTTCATCGCCACGTCACGATCGCGGCGCTAACGCCGCTAACGCCGCTAACGCTCCACGTGCTCGTTCTGAGTTCGGCTTCCTAATCGAGCGTTGACCTATCGGAAGGATATTTTTAAGCAGCCCAAGCACATGCATATTCCACATTACAGACTGCAAAACCTTATCATCTGTGAAAGGTTGAATGTCATTTATTACATGTATCACATTTACACCAAGTGACACTGTCTTTTCAAATTGCGCTGATCTCTTCACTCCAATCTTTACCTCCAAAGGTCACTCAATTCCACTTATAAATTCAACCTGACAGAGATTAGTAAAGAGGGACAGGCAAACACCACCGAATCCAGCGGCTTGAAATTAATTCATCCAATTAATGAAGAATGAGCTCTAATGCTGATAAGGGTTGACAAGGAAACTGGTCACTTGTTTTTTTTTATCATTATTTTTTTTTTTTAAGGCTCGCCTCTGCTGTTGTGAAGTAAGCCGATGAGACAGCAGTACAAATATTTGCATTATGTTGCTTTATGTACCACGCGCCCCTCGGCTGCGGGACTGGTGATAATGCGAGGGCCGTGACGTGTCTCGGAAATGGCAGCGCTCGATATGGGTCATTACAGAAAATAATGTTTAATCAGTTTCTATTTTGTCATCTGTTGCGGCAGTAGGCGTACAAAAACTCCCGCACAAACACCGGCGAAACCCTGCATGACTTTTATACCACGGTCTGTCTGAAGATTCGATTCCGATTGGCCGGAAGGCGTGCGTTCAGACCGCTGAACGCACAGGTAGCTCTAATCAGTTTAAACACCGTTCTAAACCAATACGCTGCCTGTAAAGAATTCTAACCATAGTAAGTACAGTTGTATACAGTGTCCACAGCTGGATTATTAGTAGTATAGACTAATAATCATTAGACTAATTAGTAGTATAGACGCAGCACAGACGCAGGTCATTCAAATCTCGCTCTGTCTCTCATAACTATTTATTAGAATATAATGATGATGATAATGAGTCTTTACTGGTCACATATACATTACAGAATGGGGGGGGGGGTCAGCCCGCCCTGCTTTACCTCTGCGTATGGTTTTGAGCGTACAGAATTCCAGTGAATGAAAATGAACCGTTATTATTATCCGTTCAGGCAAATTTTGCGCTGCAAACATCAGTGACAGCTTTACATTGTGAATGCTGGCAAGTGATCACGAAATACGTGAGGCGACCCCCCTCCGCTTCGTGTGGCTTCTTTTCCCTCCACACCGTTTATACATTAAAATCGTGTATTGCACACCTAGCTGTGGATTATCCCTTACATATATATATATATATATATATATATATATATATATATATATATATATATATATATATATATATATATATATATATATATGTATGATTATGGAGTTATCCTCTGAAATTCTATTAAAATGTCCGCCCCTCTCCACTTATCTGTCACCTGCCTCCCAAGAGCACAGCACTAATAGAGGCAGAAGGAAGACAAATGCCCAGGAGAAGCCTCGTCTCTCTCTGAACCCCGGCCGTGCGTCTCTAAACCCAGATGCGCAGCTCTTACTAATGCTTCCACCCAGACAAAACAAAGCTCAGGAATGTAAACACAGATAGGTGAAGAAGGTTGTGTTTTGAAGAAAATCTCCTTTTCAAAGGCACTTAGTGACTGTGGTAAAGCGACCATGTGACCTAAAGACTGAACGAATCTTTTCTTGGCTCCGTGTTGATGGGGCTGAGAGGCGGCGGACATTTTTTCACCCAGTGGCTGCAGAGTGGACATTTTCTCAACAGCCCTTGTCAAAAGAGAGAGATAAAAAGAGAGGGAGAGAGAGAGAGAGAGAAACTAAGAGAGTGTTTGCAATGTGATGTGCCACATTTAGCTGTGCAAGGCCACCAGCTGAAAAAAAATTACAAAGAGAGATCCTGGTTGGATTTGTCCTTCCACGGTGTAGGATTTATTATTAGAAAGGACATAAACAGACTAATTAAATCACAGCGGTAGAGGCTGAGATGACAGCTGGTGCTGTGTGTGACCAAACAGATTCCTATCAAAGAGCAGGAGGCATGGCTCACTCAATCCTGCCTCCACGGGAAGCTATTTTAAGAGGCTCTCCATCGAACACACATGCTTTATATGCTAAACGAGGGCTGAATGTACAGGCAGGATGATTGCACGGGACCGTGCTCGTCCAGTCGGTAATGGCTGTAGGTGCGTTAACGTGTTTTCTTCGGCTTTAACGTGTGCCAAAAAAAAAAAAAAAAAAAAAAAAAGATGTAAGAGCTCTCGTGCCTTGCTGGCATCCACTTCCTTTACACATCATCCTGGATAGTGAAGAAAGTGGTTGACATGGCGATACACGGCAACACACGTGGGCCTTACCTGTTTTTAATCTGTATTTCCGGTGCATAAAACCCCCAGTTTGAGCTGGAGCGTTCCAATATCACCGCACTTTAATTGTGTACTTGTTTTTCGTCGTGCACACAAACACACAAATTGTAAAATCTGGCTCTGTGGAGCAATACTTCAATTTGGCAGGACGATGAATAATTAATGCGGGCTTTTAAGCACCGCTATTGGTGAGAGCGCAAATCTGAACCCATTGACGAGAAGGAAAAAAAAAAAAATGGTTTTAACAAGTCAATAATGGCAAGAGCAATGGGAACAACTTAATCAATGGTACTGTTACGTTTGCAAACAAGAGCTTGAACGATAACAGCAATAACTGCTTATCCTCCTCCCTGATGTTTTTCCTCACTCTGGCTCTTTCATGTGATGTCATTTCCTATCGAGTCCTTACGGGAGGCCTTAACGAGACATTCTCCCCGAGTTTGCTTTCGTTTTTGTTTTGTTTTGTTTTTTGGCGCAACGACTTCTTCGCCCCCTCTCCTAGCGGAAATTTGCGAGACGCACTAGCGGCTAAACCAAAAAGGATTAACTCCCATATCCAACTGAGAACACAGATAATGCTGGGTAATTGGTAAAAAATGAAGATGAATGGGACAGCAAGATAAGGACCAATTAGCTCCTCCATGCTTACAGCTGCGGTCTCGCTACAGATCCATCTTTGGAGTCGTGGCCTCCTCTGCCAGGAGGAGTGAGGCGGAATTAGCGCTCCTGACCCGGCTGGTGATGGTGGGAGGCCCACCCATCATCTACCCTTCACTTCGTCCGTCTTTAATTCTGTCTCTGTCACACACACCTGTCACCAATCCCATCGCGCCCCCTGACAGCTTAGCGCCAGGGCTGGGCCAGGTCTGAACACGTTAATGAACTAAACTCGCTAAACTAAAGAAACACACAAGCACACAAAGGCTTGTGTGTGTGTTTAAGTTTGCGCTGCTTATTTCATTATGGCAGCATCATCTGGTTGGTGATACACACAATTCCCCCATCTAATTATGGGGAGGATTTAAGGTCCATTAACGTTGCCGTGGCGAGGAATCAGATGCAAAATGGCACCCAGTGGCCACAGGAGCAGCTTTCTTCTCACCTCCTTTTTTATTTATTTATTTATTTAAAAAAAAATTTCCCTTTCCTTAGCTAACAGCTTCTAAATACTCATGCTATGATCTTATTTTATATTTCTTGGATTTACAGTGAAGCGTTTCATGTGCTGGAAGCAGCCAGGTATAAGTTAGGAATCAGCTGACAACATTTCTCCAGTGGACCAAGGTTCTGGTTCAGGTAAGTTTAACGAGCAGGACCGGATCACTGTTTTATTTGTCTCCCGGGCAGCATGTCGCACATGTTTTGCTTGGATGGTGATCCATAATTGTGCCATTTCCTGTGAGTCTATGGAGCAATCTGTACTGTGCAGGGGAGGAACCCCAACCCCCAATCCCCCACCACCAGCGCCACTAGCTCTGTGTAAAAAAAAAAACCCCAAAAAAACCCAGGAAGTAATCAAAGGGGGCCAAGCATTCAGTCTGAACACTCAGGATGTTTGCCTGTTTGGCTCAAGCTCACGGCTTGTCTCTCTTTTTTGTTACAATTAGTAAAACCGATGCAAAGAAGAGGGCGACCGCGTTGAATATTTAATGCAGGGGGTGGCATTAGCCTGTTCAATTTACATCGACACAAAGACAACACAAGCAATGCAAGTCCAGAGGAGAACAGAATGTCCTTCACACTCTGCCTCGGCCTGTCTGTGTCTCAGACAAGATGCAGACAATGCAGGAAATCTGCATCAGAAAGGAACCTTTTTAAGTGGAGGGCAATAGGATAGGAGGAGGATATACTGCCAGTATGCACTCGGTAATTAAATATTACACCGCTGTTAATGTTATTAGTATTATCATTACTGCTCTAGATGTCGCACTGCTTTTCGTATCTGTAAAATAATTCAGGTTAGTTGGTACTCTATGGCTACGTGAAAAAGCTTTATGGAAAAGGTTATGTGGACAGCTGCTCTAACGCAGAATGAAATCATGTCCTGCGCGTGACTGTTCACAACACAGCAAAGTTCCCCACTACTGTAGTCTTTGCTATATCTGTTGAATGATTTAGAGCCCTACATTCAAGATGCATAATATGCGCAGGAATAGTACATATTAGGAATTCAGGGTCTAAAAAAGCAACGGCAAAAAAAGGCAAACCACCACCCTGCGTGAACCACACAGCAGCACCGAATGTTGTTTCTTTTAATTTACAGTTCTGTTTTTTTTTTTCTAGTGAAATGGGCTTTCTGGTTCACCGCAGTCATGATCGTATGAGGTGAGAAAATGCACTCGGAGACGAGAAAACACCGTCTATTTAACTCAGAAACCTTCATTTACGTGGCGATTAATCGCCGGAAGAAAGAAGCCGCAACTCCTCCCTGGTAGGCTGAATAAAACCAGCCATATTTCCCCTTCTTATCATGTGGGTGACTCCTTCTGGCCACCCTGTCACAGCAGAGTGCTTGATATAAACAAGAGATTGCACAGACATCCAGGAATCAATATTAGGATGGCTTCAGTACCAAACATCATTTGTCTCGGCCCCCGTTTCTTTGACCAAACGAAGTATTAATTCAAATCATAAATCTGAGGGTGATTTAAATCCCGGAATGAGAGGCCTGCCTGCCTTTAATGATTTATTTTCTACATTTCTGCGAGCGAGAGATTTGTCCATACGTGGTGACAGGTCACCTTCAAACGCCAGAGGCAGACTGTTCATCACCATGCAGACTAGCATCTCATCGCTGCGAGTAAATATTAAAGTAAAAGAATCCAATTGATTGTGGATGGGCTGGAGAGGCGTCGCCGCCATATATTTTACTCACAGTCACTAATGCCTCTCTCCTCCTGCTACTCCCCCCCCCCCTCGCGCCAACGCAGGGCCCCGAATTATTATTCTTCTGGGAGCAGGCATGCTCAAGGTTACAATTTAAATTGTAAAAAGATAAAAAAATAAATAAATAAATAAATAAATAAAAACAGTTTCTTATTAGCTTCATTGCCACAGCCTTGCCTATTCCGATTCGCATTTATCTCGATTTCAGTGACCTCGAAGCCCCAGCGTTGTTGGCTGTAGACTGATGACCTCAACGCCGACGCGTTCTCTTTTGTTAAAAATGCTCAGGACGCTTCCTGTTTGGACCAAATACACGGTGTCAGATGCAGCTGGGAAATCCTAAACACATGGCGGATATATTCAGGGTGGAAATCGCGCGGGGAAATTCGGCTTAGGGATTAAAGGTATCATATGTAATGGATTTGTTTTTTTGTTGTTGTTTTTTTTTTTTCACACTACAGTGTGATTTTCACAAAGAAACGGCTTTAAGTAACGTCGCATTAAAAAAAAAAATAAATAAATAAAAAAAGGGGATCTAAATGTATCTAAAAAAAAAAATATAAAAATTATTAATTGAAACAGGACATTCAAAGGCAATTTTCTCCACCGAATTAAATTAGTGACTTACTTAATAGCTATTAGCTGAGTGCTCATGAGTGCTTTTAATTTGTTGCTTCTTTTAAAAAAAACAAAACAAACAAACCTCTACCTGGTAATTACAGGGCTGATAAACAAATAAGGTTTGTTCACAGGACCGCGGCATGTCGTCATCTCGAAACGTAGAGATTTCACACAAACCCGAGGCGTTAATAATCCGTCACTTACCTGCCAGTCTTACAATTTCAGAGCGGTTTAAAACTAAAAACAGGCCGAGCTGTGACACAACATATCTGGGAACTTTAGGAGATGAATGATAGATAGCGTGCGACTTACCCACGCTGGAGCCGAGGTCCCCGTTCTCACAGTCGGCGCCGTGCTGTGCGCTGTTGGCGTGGTAACTGCTCATCACCTCCAGCTTGATCTTCTTCACTTTCATGGCCTCTGCGATGGCGGCGTTGGTCGCGGCGGCTGCGGCGGCGGCTGCGGCTGTCAGACCTGCAAAGAGAAGGCGAGAAACCTACCTGGTGAACTTAAATAAATAAATAAATAAATAAATAAATAATGACCAAAAAAAAGGAACCATGCCGATTATCGTATATATACAGATATAGATATATATGTGTGTGGATGTTCGAGAGAGTGAAGAGAAATTATGCATGTCATCATACTGTAGGCCTCTGAGTAAGTGAGCGGTTAATATTTAAACAGATCGGAATATCCGGATACGCCACGCCGTAGTCTTCGGAGAGAACATTTGACAAACTGCACGGCGCAGATCAATTCCAGTGATGATAAAGACCGATGATCTTACGGGTAACAGTAGAGACAATGACACGCATCACTTTGGAGCTCCCTGACACCGCGTACGCTCAAACTCCCGATATGTCAGGTGATCTTCCTGGATGTGCCATAAGTAGAGCATAACGTGACATAGCTTCGTCATCAGCACGGTTCGGTCTCTCTTATATCTCATACGACCGATCGTCACAGTGACAGGATGTTTTCAGTCGGAAGTCTGACTGTCGTCGACGTCGTCTCTTATTTCTCTCGCGCGCGCTCTCGCTGTCTCGCTGAATGCAGCGCAGACGCCACGGTGCTTTGATGGTGACAGATGGCGTCGGGATAACGTTTCAGAAGTGACATGTTGCCATGGTTTCTGTTTGTAAATAAACGGGTTGGGGGGTGTATGACAAAGTGGAAACAACAAACTGGCACCGGGGAGAAGCTTCTGATGCAAAGCAAACACACACACACACACACACACACACATACACACACACACACACACACACAAGAATTCTTAGCTTAAAGTTTCTCGCTTCTACAGTACATCAAATGATTTCATCGACATGACTCGACTGTCATTCACACGGCACCTGAATGAGTACGTGGACATGGCGATTCTAATTCCTCGCCTCCACCGGCGGTAATAAGCGAGCTCCTTTGTGTTCGACGTACTTAAAAGAGACACCGCGGCACGGGAGACGAGGAAACAACGGGCGAATTGTCTCGCTGTCTTTTTTGTCATTTTCTGATACACCTCGGCGACTTCCACAGGCTGAAAGACGGAGCCCTGAAAGAAAGAAGCCTCGGATTCCTAAATTGAGATGAATGGAATGACGTGAACGGATGAATCAGAGCAGAGGTTTCCAGCTGCAGTGCTCGCTGAACACGGTCACCTGGGTCTCATTCCGTGTGTACGGTTAATACTCCGCTGAGTGTGCGTACAGTATGACAGTACTACACTACTGAGAGAGCAACAGGGCGGGGTGGTGGTGGTGGTGGTGGTGGTGGCGGTGGCGGGATCGTTGTAATACGTTAACGACACCATTAAACATCCTGTTTAATGAGTCTGATGAGCGCACAGTGAAGTCGCCAGTGTTTCAAAGACTTCTTATGGTTTTAATTGGAAATGGTTTAGCTGTTTTGTTTCAATAGGCCGTGTTCAGAGAGGATGTAGTACTGAAATAGTGCACGTCGGCATTCAGGCCTCAGACATAACTACCGACTTACAGTAAGTGATACTCAGAAGTTACTCACGAGGGAAGCGTGATTTACATGATATGAACCTGGGTCTTTTTAAAGTGCAAGAAAAGTTGTTTTGTTTTTTGGGGTTGTTGTTTTGTTTGGTTTTCACACATGGGAGGAGGCGCATCTTAATCGAAAACCTTGCTCATCCCTAGGGCCAAATGTCTATGGATGAAATTTCTGTAGGATTTAAATGAAAGTGAGCTGTAAGTGTACCCGGTGAGTGCTCGGAGAGATGATCCTGCATGTCTTCTTCACGGGATAGCGCATCGAATGAACCGAAACATTGCTGTTTACATTATCAAATCAGACAACTGACTGAAAATAGCGGATTAAAATACACACAGCTCGATTTAGTATCTTGTGGCTTTATTATGTTGTGTGCACAATTAACTATTGACTAATAAAACACATATGGAAGCTATATTAGTCAACGAAACCAAATTTGCGGTGATTAATGCGTTAGCTACCATTAGAATTATTATTATTATTATTATTATTATTATTATTATTATGCAGCAATATATCGGCATTATGTTACAGGGTGTCCAAAAACTCAGGAACCGATGGGAAGGTGCTCAGATCCAAATATGTTGAGCAAAATCGGCAAAAACAAGATACAGTGGCTGAGGAAATGTGGAAAGCGTAAGAGTGAACATGCGTTGTCAATCATAAATACAAAAAACCCGCCAAAAAAACAATCAGTTTTCGACTTTTCAGACGCCCCGCAGACCGCCATTAGACGTTTATTTCGGTCCTCGCCATCTCCTCGATGTATCTCATTGTACGAGTCGTTTTATATATAAATTCTTTCCTGCTTTTATGCTACGCCGCGCTACATTCGACAGCTATTTCCGTCTTCGGTCTGATTTTTAAAGTACAGCGCTGGTGTTTAAAGGTGATGGTCAAGACGCTATTGATAAACCCCGTCCTGGATGCTTTTACGAAAAGGGAAAACGTGACGACGTCAAAGGTGTGAACTACATGCAGAACATCTCAGAGCATGAGCGGGTGCTTTGGCCATTTCTGAATGCTGTGCGTAAATATTCACATAACTTTCGGTAACGTGAGCCGTTATTTAGAAAAAAAACTAATTTGTCCGTTTCGTCTCACGTACCGTTAAAAATTCCAAAATGATAACATCGCGATACAAGTGCGGTGCATCAGCAGCTGACGCCTATCGTCCCGCTCGTCTCATCCCGTTCGGATGCGGACGACTGGTAAATTAATCAGCGCTCGGCTGTCACGTTTCACCGACACGACTCGACGGAGCCGTTAGCGCTCGTGCGTCCGTGGGCTAAGCGCGCAGGTCTGGAGAGATCGAGCATGTGGCATTAGTACACCACCCCGCTTCCTCAGCAGCTGATAGGCAGATGGCGCTGGGCACTGTGTGCAGCTTGGGACGAAGGTGCATCTCATTTCCTGGCCTTGTTTGCATTTTAGAATACATCAGGACCATATTGACGTACAGTATACATGATGTCAGAGCGGCCACACTCGTTTGCTAGCACGCGCTGCTGTTCCATATGCATGCCCCCCTGGCCGCACGTGAGCTGGGTGAGAGAGTGCTACTCCTCGCCGTAATGGATGTGGCCTCCAGTCCAGCTGAAGGTCAGCTTTCATTTACGTATAATCAGACAGAGTCAACTGTTTTCTAAATAACATGCATGGCGGAAAAGCGGGCGGGGAGGTGCAGGGGTTGGGGGGGGAGGGGGGGGTAAATAATCAGTTCTAGGATGTTTTGTATGATGAATTTGGCCATTCAGGTATTTTAGCAGCCTTCTTATTGGAAATCACACCACACCTCAGCAAGCCCTCACCTTATTTAATACGATCTCAGGATGACCAAAGTGTGAATGCTATCCATAAACAGATTACCCGAATTTTCCGCTCGAATTAGCTAGAGTTCTCTGTGTACGCATAAAACGTGCTAATTTCTATTAACAGACACTGATTACCACCCGAAAACAGACTCAGTAGTCGTAGCTCTCCTGTAACGGCCATCCCAAATCTGTCCACTCTTTATCCAAACATCCCACTCCTTCCTCATGTGCGCTCATTAGCATGCATGGCAACAAGTGCAGAGATTGCACTGTTTAGATTTATTTATTTTTTTTTGTGGATTTTTTTTGGTAAAAGTCACCTTTAAATAGCAGCTCTCGTGAATGGTCTTCGTGTCCACGGAGGAATCTCATCAGCCGTAAACAAACAGCCGAGGTGTCCGGCAGTCCGGGAGGGGAGTCGCCTCACAAATAAAGAATTGCATGGTACTGTCAAAGTGTGCACCAAAACAGCAAATAATGGAGATGGGGTCTGATCATGGCCCTTGAAGCAGCTGTCATATTAAATAATAATGAAGGATCTATTAATATGCAAAGGAACCAGCAGCAGACTGGCTTAACGCTGTCATGCCTCGGCATATTGTCAGAATGTTCATTATTAATTAACATGCAAGCTGCCCCATACCTGTGCAATGTCAGAACATTCTTCTAACAAATACTGAAAGTATGTGCCCCTTCTACTAATAGTGTAATTAAATTAAAATCAGATTAACTTCACATCAGTACACAAAAGAGTGACTCAGTAGCGGCAGTGCTTATCTACTGCCTTTTCAGCCCTTAATAAAGACGGAAGCCAAATCGCGCTAGATTTATCAAACGCCGAGACAGAAAGGGTGCAGCGGCATTCCAATGCGGAGTTCGGGGATGGGCGGAGAAACGTGAACAACGCAACACGCTCGTTTGCACGGCAAACCGCTGAACTATCGGTCGCATGTAAACTACCGCTCCTGCCACGGACGGGACAGAGGAAGCCGGATTTAATCTGACTGATGTGTTTATGACAGGGTAATTTCACATCTGGAAGGAGGAATATGTCGAGGTCGAAGGACACACAACATTTCATTAACCCCATCTGACGTGGGCTCTGTGGCGGTCGGCCGCTGTCCGGTTCCTGACGGGAGACGGCCGAGAAAGATAGAGAGATAGGGATACACTTCAGCTTTCACGTTCATCCATATTTGCCCACGTACGCTCTTTTAATCTGGATCGTCATTGGGTTGGTAGCACTGCGCAGCCTGGTAATACAAAGAGATTCGGGATGAAAATATTTCAAAAATATTGGGACTTAACACGGTTTCAGAGATACGTTAAGACTAGCGTATTTTGGTCAACCAGATTGGTGAAAAGATTCCGTGGGATGACGTGCCACTGGGCATCTGATGCCCCCGTCCGCTTGCATACGAATTACTGTCAACACATCTATTTTTGGTCATAGCTCCACATGAAAGCAGCACGGTGGGGAAATGTTCATACTCTCTTTTCACTCTTTACAGGGGAAAATGTATGTCTTTGAAAACGTCGATACGCACGCTTATCGGTGTTTCGCATTCGTTATGCATGTGCCGGGACTCGTATTTATTATGGCGGCCGACCGGTTTTGTTACGCTGCGGTAATCGGGTGCTCATCCGACGATGTCTTTGCAGTTGAGTTTAGCTAGTGCTCCGGAATCAAATGCAGAAATCTGTGCACTTTGTATTTAATGTTTAAACACTAGGTCGAATCCATCCATCATTCCATGTCATTGTGATTGAGATTTTTGTTTTTTACTTTTTGCCACGTGGTATGTAAGATCAGAGATGGAACTCTGGACTAGAGTTCCCAGCAGCCACTGCACCATCATGTCTCATGACCGCCTTCGTTCACGTTAACGAGGACTCACGGGTACTTACAGCACTACACCGGTTGCGTTAAGCTTGTCTTATTTTGCCGTCGTTACGTTGCCTGGCTTTATTTCAATTAAATCTGCACTTGCGTCCTACTCGCATTCCGTGTCGTGACACCATGAGGGGAACCTCTGGCCATGTGGGTGTTTTTTCTGCATGTTGCCTTTGAGATCATTTACGACATACTGTACTATCCCTGATCTGGCATGTTCGAGTGAGCAAATCGTTTGAGGTTTTCATGTGGAGATATTTTCCTTCATGTGGACAGAATTTAAATTTTTTTTTTTAAAGGGATGAAATCCACCTTTTCGGTATCCGCACACATCTGGACGGGGCCTGGGAGTGCGGCACCTGTGGTACTGAGGTCTTCCTAACTCTTCACGAGAGATAATTGTGCGTACGCACTAACAAGGTGATTTTAGCATTTAAAAGGGAGTACGTTCATCCTTCCGAGAATCAACAGGGAGAAACATGCCCTCCTTTTCCCACAGCCCAAGCTGAAAATAAAATAAACAGCATGCAACATAACTTTAATATAACGGTGAATGAAAGCTCCGTGTATACGTTCTGGCAGATCACTTAGCCTGGAGCACGCTGCAGGTTTCCATGCTGTCTGATCATTTTCGAGATTCAGTAGGGACATTTTTTTTTTTTGCCATTTAATTTGTGTTAAATGGAGTCACCTGATCAAAACTGAAAGGGGCAGGGTGTAAAGCAGCAGGGCGCGCTTTTAACAACCCGTCCTGTAAGAAGAGGATGACGTTCTGCAGAAGAACGTCTCGAGATCTGTCTTAACTGCAACTCCACAGCTGAAATATCTGGCAGGGTCTCATTAGAAATCTTTCATCGAATGTGCTGAGAGTGAAGGATTACAGATATGGCACGTTATAACCGCTTCTGACACTTCATAAAGAATGAATTAACGGTGTAATGGCACGTGCTGTAGTACTTGCGACGTTGCCAGATAAGCAAATTTGCAGTAGTTAGTCTCTATACGGCGTGATCCCGCAGCTGTGTGACACATCGAAGACGACGGTGAGCAAATGTAATCCGCATCGTGTCCACGAATACAGAGGGGTTTAAAATATATATATATATATATATATATATTCATTGCCAAAAATCCCA
This sequence comes from Ictalurus punctatus, assembly GCF_001660625.3. Classification (NCBI taxonomy): domain Eukaryota; kingdom Metazoa; phylum Chordata; class Actinopteri; order Siluriformes; family Ictaluridae; genus Ictalurus; species Ictalurus punctatus. The sequence goes on along the minus strand of NC_030421.2, from coordinate 1,521,182 downwards.
AACACTAATGATTTAATCCACGAACAGGACACCTTCTGATCACATGTCTCTTTTTGCTCGGATACAGACATACGTATACTTCCACAAACAAGCCTGTCTTGCTTTGCTGTATAAAAACGATCTTAGTAGGTATTGAATCCATATCCTCGCGTCTGAAAAGCGCGTCCTTCTCCTTACGCCTGGTCGATATGACGCTTTTCCAAGAAGCCAGTGTGCGGATTATATGTACCGTGTTGGCAGTAAACGATATTCGAGAACATGGCATGGTTTAGCATGGCACTGTATTGTAATCTCACAGGGTTTTATTCAATAGTTTGGTTTAGGATACGACACGAACACGTTGTGCAGTTATTTCGTCTGCACCAGAACGAACACGCTGGGTCAAAACCTTGCACTGCATGCTAAGCTAAGCTAATTCAGTTCTCGCTAATGTATTCCGCTTCTTGTTCGGCTCAATTCTTAGATATATCCAAGGGGCTAAATCTTCTCACGTGAACGCATGCTAGTCACCGCGTCATTATTTCTCATAGGGCTCGAAATAAACGTGGCGTTACGAAGACGATTATCTCCAGCCACGTATACGCACCCGAGCTATCAAACAACCCTGAAATGCTAACATGCTGCCGAATTAGGGAATTAGCTGTCCATTAAATATTTTGACAATGCCATGCAGTGACAGTTTAATGGTAGACGTCCACACCATGCTCAAGATTTTTATTAGATAGATCTTCACGTAATGGAACCGGGCCGATGAATGATTCATTTCGGTTGTGTAACATAGATCATCGCTAGGACTCTTAGCATTAGCATTACACCTGTAATCGCATTCCTGCTAGGGAAGGTTGTAAATAACGCGCTGTCTTGCAAAAGAGCTGAGCGGCAGATTCATTAGTGCGATAAAATCAACTCTAACAAGATTTTTTCTTCTTTTTTTTTTTCAAGTAATAAATCGTAACAAAATAAACAAAGGAATGATTTTCTTTACATTAAGGTTCCTTTAACTAATATCACTGATTTCCTTTTTATTTATTCCAGTTCATATTATCTTTGAACTTCCATTCGTTTTAGCTGTTAATACAACATAAACATCAGGGAAGTTATGAGCATGTGCGTAAAGGATGTTAATTTGCTGATCTGGGGTATTCAGGCGTAAATATCGGGCCTCACGTCAGCGTCAGTCCAATCTTGGTTGTTAACAACCACAAACGTGAATTAAGTTGGTTGTTCATATTAAATTCAATTCAATTTGATTTATAGAGCGCGTTTAACAGCGGACGTCGTCTCAAGACGGCTTTACAGAAACGTATAAACACGGGATGGAGATTTTAAGCGTGTGAATTTATCCCTATCGGGCGAGACGGTGGTGACGGCGGTGTGGAAAAACTCCCTGAGATGATACGAGGAAGAAACCTCGAGAGGAACCGGACTCAGAAGGGAACCCGTCCTCGTCTGGGGAACTCTTTGAAATGTTGTACGTACTCTACATCCTGCAATACAGTCTGTGCACTGCTGGTCACGTCACTTTTTTTCAGGTTTGTAACTGGACGAGTACTGCAGTAGGGCGAGGGCGTGGCCTCTTTTCAGCTTCCCTACCAATGACAGCACAGGAATGTAATAACGGTTCAACTGTTCAGAACCATGAAGCCTTTCTTACTGCCTGACAACCTTTTGCAGAGAGAGTTGTCGCTAAATAAATAAATAAATAAATAAATAAATAGAGGGAAGAAGAACGATCCCATCACATGTAAGCACAAAAAGCTGACCTGTCGGCTGGACAGATTTGAATGTGGAAGTCTACGTTCGTACGGTATGCGAGCGAAATGAATCCCGATCACGGATTAAATCATTGCGCCCTCGTCTTTCGGCGGTCATTTAAACCCGTGACGCGTCCTACTTTATAACACCGTGATGCTTTTCTCCAAACTGAAATGTCAGGATCAGAGCACCTGTCATCCTATTGAACGCAAGGACTGATATTGGGTTTTTTTTTTTGTAGGGGGTGTTTTTTTTTTTCACGGTTACGGTAGCGTTGCGGTAAATAAGAGCGCGGTCCTCTCGTTCCGTTCGATTCGAGTGCCCTCTGAGTGTCTGTTTCCAAACTGATAGGCTGACCCTGCTCGGATGGAGAAGGGAAGAAAGTCAGCGATGTACCGATGCCAGTGTTTGGAGATTGCTGCCTAGTCTGTGTGCTGGGATGGCATTCCAAATACACCCACAAGCACCGGATCCATTATCGTTTACGAAGGAAAATCTGCAAGTGCTGTGAAAACAGGAGGGCGGCCCTTTCACGTCGCAAAAGCAGACGAAACGGGGGAAGAAAATCGGAATAAATCGAACGATCGCAATGTTAATGCGATTATTATACGAAACTGTAGGTGCGAATGTTGTATTAAGCTCGAATTAGTATTAAAGACAGGCAAAAATCTGAGAAGCCAATATGCAAATTCGTCGACTTTCTCGCATGCAACATCAAAGCTGACCCAATGAAAACCAGCTGCAAATAGAACAAAAGCTTCCACTGTAATAAGACCTGCTCGAGGGGAACTAAAGGCACATGCAGCTGCTGTTGATTCTTGTGGCGATAAGCTTACTTTCGTATAGCCGCCTATGTACATGTACAAGCAGTGTGGATTTAATCGGGCTAATTAAAATCCACTCAAGGCGGAATGCGGCATCTAGCGAAATGGTCTTGGAGAAACGAACTCTCCGCTCGAATTTATCCTGCCTTATCTGACGCAGGTGGAGGAGAGTAGACAGCAGAGCAGTGTGAATGGTCAGCCGGTATGACTGGTAGCCTGGGTGCCGCTGTCAGTTTAAGCCGTGTGCCGTTGAACAGATGACCAGAAGAATCCCTGAGAGGATGCACGGGCCAAGTGTGTTACCTGTAGGGGGAATCATTCCCGGAGACATGAGGCCCGGCACTGAGTGAGGCATTATGTGAGGATTCTCTGGAGATGTAACACTCTGGGTCCTCTTCGGAGGCCTCCCGGGTCTTGAGCTAAAACAAAAGTGACGATGGGGGAGGGGTTAACACAGGGGGTGAGAGGCCAGAGAGAGAGAAACGGATGGAGGGAAAGCAAAAGAAAAAAGAAAAAAAAAAACGAACAAGGAGGGGAAGGGGGAAGAAGACGAGAGGTTAGTGTTAACATTCGGACCACTCCGCAGCACAATCCCATTCCAAAGCTAACACGCACTGTAAATAAATTTCTTTTCAAGGACGGTTGCTTTCTGCAGCTCGACATAATAGACTTCCATAACTAATTAGATTACATGCAGGAATTCATTCCCTTTATTGAAGATCAACTACTTTTTGATGCATAATTCATAGGCTGTACCTCGTTACCTACTCCTCGGTATTAATATCCCTACACTATTCGAATTGCCTCGTTTGCATATGCTAAGATCGGGGAATGCTGCTTTCGTCCTGGAAATTACAGGTTAACTTCTTATAATTATTGTAGGCAGGCCACTATTGATTTATGAGACTTTTAAAACCCAAATATGTGTAGTTCTTGTAATGAATGATATGTTAAGGTTCTTCAGGAAATTAAAAGGCACTGGCTGCCTTAGGAAATGTTCTGCTTGCTTGATTTAATGTGAGACGTAGCTGGAAGGTAGTGTGACAGAATGATTCAGGCCTGTTGTACATTCATGATGGGAACTTTTATTACTGCAAATGAGTGACCAAGCGATGATTAATGACAGAACAAGCTCAAGCTCAAGCTGATGGCGGGAAAAATGCCCCTCCAAGCTGATTCGCAAATACATCTCGCTCGTTACGATAGTTATTGCGTCCGCGTGCAGAGATTAATATAATCACATCGGAGGCATTTGAGAAAGCAAAACAGCGTCTGCTTATGCGGAATGGCGGAAAGCACGTCGACCTGATGTCGACCTGTAGACATGTAGACGGGGGGAAAAAAAAAAGACACGGAAAAAGAAAACACAGCGGGCTCGCTGGTTAGGAGCTACAAGGAACGATGTCAGCATGTCGTGCACATACACGACTTTGAGATACAAAGGATAAAAGTAGGGTGGGGAAAAAAATAACGGATTAAATGCATTTAACGTCATCTACAGTCACGATAAAGCGTAAACACTTTCTAAACACGATATATCACCCCTTTCCAAGTTACAGAATACTACCCCTTTGATTCTTGGTCTAGGACTGCAGGAACCTACAGCACACCGAGCTTGCTGTAGGGACTGTTTTAGTAAACGTGGTGAAAAAAGGTGAAGAAGTAAAGCAAAGCATGTGCGTACAGGCGGCCATATCACACGATTGTAGTCACAACACAATTTCGGATACTATTTTACAATCATACGGGTCCAGATTCAGGGTTTGTATGAAAAGAAACCTAGAAACTCACAAGACAAGAGACACGCCGATTTTTTTTATTATAGATGCCGCTCTGACAAACCAACACCAGCCTGAATGGAGTGATATTTTAGAAGGTTTTCTGCATGCAAGAAGGAAAGATATTGGAATTCTTATCCAAAACAGCCACAGTACACCTGAACATCCCTGAGTTACGCTTGCACATGCACATTTCACCAAAGATCAGCCAGTAACTCAGTCAGACAGACAGATCATCTACACAGTCAGACAGATAGACAGTCAGTTAGACCGACAGACAGAGAGCCAGACAGTCAAACAGCTAGACAGATAGTCAGACAGGCAGACAGACAGATAGTCAGTCAGATCATCGACCAGACAAACAGACAGACAGACAGACAGACAGTCAGTCAAACAGCTAGACAGATAGTCAGACAGAGAGATACTCAGTCAGATCATCGACTAGACAGACAGAGAGACAAACAGACAGATAGTCAAACAGATCATCAACTAGACAGACAGTTAGACAGACAGTCAGACAGTCAGACAGTCAAACAGCTAGACATATAGTCAGTAAGATCATCAACTAGACAGACAGACAGTCAGATCATTGACTATACAGTCAGACAGACCTTCAGTCAGTCAGTTAGACATACAGACAGATAGACAGACAGTCAGTCAGATAGACAGTCAGTCAGCTCATCAACTAGACAGACAAACAGACAGTCAATCAGTTAGACAGACAGACGGATAGTCAGACAGTAAAACAGCTAGACAGATAGTCAGACTGGTAGACATACAGCGATATAGTCAGACAGACAGTCTGTCAGATCATTAACTAGACAGACAGATAGTCATACAGACAGTCAGACAGATCTTTGACTAGACAGACAAGTAGACTGGCAGACAGACATACATTCAGTGAGTTAGATCGACAGACAGACAGACAGACAAGCAGATAGACAGATAGATAGTCAGTCAGATAATCGCCTAGACAGACAGATAGACAGACAGTCAGACAGCTAGAGAGATAGTCTGTCAGGCAGACAGACAGACAGAAAGTCAGACAGAAAGTCAGAAAGACAATTAGTGAGTATAAACTGGTCCTGATGATATCTGTTTAACAAGTATAGAAATGAAGTCTGCCTTCATTTAAAAAATATTTTTATATTCACTCTCCAGGCTTCACTGCTGCACTGAACAGCTTTCCAGAACATTTACTCATTAACTGCATGGATTTCTTTACCAGGTACACCCCAGGTGAGTGAGTCACTAAGAGCAATAAAAGAGCTGAAATTTGGATATTTGAAGTCTCTCATAAACCGTAGGACTAAAGAATTTCTGACAATATTTTCCTATTTCTCTTTCCTATTTATCAACAGACCATCCATCCATCCATCCATCCATCCATCCATCTTCTGTACCGCTGATCCTACACAGGGTCGCAGGGAACTCGGCACACAGGGCGGAGAGCACCCCGGACGGGGTGCCAATTCATCGCAGGGCACAGTCGTACACCCATTCACACACTACGGACAATTTGGAAATGCCCGTCAAACTACAATGCACGTCTTTGGCCCGGGGGAGAGAAACTAGAGTGCCCGGAAGAAACTGAAGCTGAAGCATGGGAAGAACATGAACTAAAATCCCATCAACTTAATAAGCCACTACGTCTTTCGGGTCGATGATAATAACTCCACATTCTGTGAAAGAATGACTGATTACACCGAAAGATATGAAAATATACTCAACCATACAGCGATCGCCAAGTGTTTGGACAGACACTATTACTATTACATCGCTTTACTTGCTCGGATGTCTTTTTTGCTCCGCCTTCATTAAACAGCAGATTTCAGGAAGTGATTGAACGGGGCCTTCATGGAGTCAAGGTCTGATAATACTTTTATCAGTGACTAAACCGAGTCTCATTTTCATGACCAAGAGCAAGGCCCAGAAAACGGCGGATCTCCGCAGAGACTCAAGGCCTTTTTAAGGCTCACTTATTCGCATTCCATTCTACTCTATCATGCGCATCAGTTTTGCACATTTAAAGACTGGGCAGATGAGCTGCGTTTCATTACATTTTATCATGTTTTATTCCTGACAGCCATGAAATTGAAACGGAAATTCTTCATTCCGCTCACTAAAACAAGAGAGGCCATAAACTCGGGGCAGTAGCCTCATGAGTGAACACTTCTCCATCGCGCCGAGCCTGAGGCCATTCAGAGCACTGTACAAGGTTTATTATCACAACGCCATCCTCACAAAACAAAGGACAACAGAAATATAGACTGAACCAGACTCCTTGATTCAGGAAACTGCAACGCATGGGATAGAGCTATTGCTAAAATTCTATTAAACAAAGGGGTTTGTTTTTTCTATCGAAGTCAACGATGGGTATCGCGTGCCTCTTTTGTTTTACATTTACCTAAATGACAGCAGTGTCTTAAGGGGTAAACATGAAAGCAGGCCAAGAGATGAGCTTGCATTTTCTTTATTAAAGTAAGGAGTGGATCGCGTGTGTTTTTTTAAAAAAAAATTTTCATTTTTGCTTGTCGCGTGAAAAGGGAACATGCACGGCAGAATCCTCCGCCCAGTAAAAAATGGCGTACCTGCTCCCACAGCACTATCACTTTGATCTTCTGAGGGCAATCGCTCGTGGTTTTGGTGCCATCGGGTCAATGTACCGGGCTGAATTATTTATGGAAAGTTTCAGAAGTGCGCACGCGATGATGATTGGTCGTTTTCCCGCTCAATAACAAAAAAGCAAGGTAGCTGAAACGGACGGGAAAAAAAAAATCCACATCGACTTGAACTTCAGCAAGAGCTCAGGACTGGGAACAAATGGGGTCGTTTAATGTGAAAGCAGTGCTAATACATGGGTGCGACATGTCACTCGGTGGACGTTTAGACTCTTCGGCGTGATCCTGAGCTCAGGTTACGGGCTGTGCAGGTGTTTTGCATGTTCTCTGCATGTCCATGTGGGTTTCCTCCTTCTTCCCACATCCCAGTTCATCCAAGCAGGTGGACTGCTTACAGGAAATCGCCCCTTGGTCGGCCTCGTGCCCAGGATAGGATTCGGATCCACCACAACCCTTTGTGGGATGAATATATACGTCTCATATACACAACACTGGACTAAAAAGTTGTTTATGAGAAAACCATTACATTATATCTGACTCGCATTCAACGTGAAGTGTCTGTGCTGCATGACAAACTTCCTTCATGCACAGCTGACTCCATATGAAATAGCTGATATTATATAATAATGTGCCGAAAAGCATACCAAATGATTTTTACTGGATACTGTAGTCATATCACCGGCGTTCTCTATTCTCTGCCACGTTTCTGCAGCCTCTGTATAAACTACTGCCTACCAAGAGCAGGAGGAGAAATGGATTATTACAGACGGAGCAGACAATTTGTCAAGCTGTTGGTACTGAATTCTTAAATAGCCTGGCACAGAAAAATCCTGAAAAGTAGGCCATTATACCACAATGATTGTTCATCGCCTCCTCCTCTGACTGAGGTACTGTACAGTCTGATACTGTAAGGCTCTCTCGTCATCATCAACGCTTCTTTCAACCATATCTGATAAGGAAGGATGTATGGATCTGGTTCGTTATTATATATTATCTTGTAGTAACTGATCCGACTCTCTGCAACGATGCGCTCACGAGTCATACAGAAAGTCACAGATGTGAAGGAGATGTGCTGCATGATCATTCAAGACCCTTTTTGAGAGCAGATATGTGTCATTGTTTTGGTAAACGATGAGCCAAGGTTACACGTGTTAAATGTTACAAAGCGCTGAAGATATGTGAGACGTGTTGGAAGGACGCATCTTCCTTTCATTCCAATTACTGAGTCTATTTTTTTAATGGTTTAATATATTAACATCACGTATGTGATGGAACACGGAACCTCACAGAGCTAAGGGCTTCACTTGTATCTCATATGTACAGTTCGTTTTGTGATGGTGAAGGTGTATATGGCATATCAGTGGACCGGGAAATCATAAACTCTGAGCCTATCAGGATTGCAGATACTGAAGCTCACTGCTGGATCAATGCATCCCTACTCACATTCTGTTCAAAATGGAATACTGGATTTTTTTAAAAATATATACATTTTTGTTCATTTAAAGTCAGTATCCTGCAAAAAATGGCTCCATGGAAGAGAGGCGAGGTGAAAACCACTGCTGACCCAGAAGAACATTAAAACTCGTCTGAAATTTGCCAAAACACACCGTGATGATCCTCAAACCTTTCGGGAGAATGTTCTGTGGACTGATGAGTCGAAAGTGGAACTGTTTGGAAGACAGGCGTCCTGTTATATCTGGCGTAAACCAAACACCGAATTCCACAAAAAGAACATCATACATGTACCTACGGTCCAGCATGGTGGAGGCAGTGTGATGGTGTGGGGATGCTTTGCTGCTTCAGGGTCTGGGCACCTTGCGGTAATTAAGAGAAAGATGAATTCTGCTCTCTACCAGAAAACCCTAAAGGAGAATGTCCGGTCTTCAGTCCGTAAGATGAAACTCAAACGTAACTGGATTATGCAGCAAGACACCGATCCAAAGCGCAGGAGTGCGTCCTAGTCCTAGAAGAACGTGAAAGACCGATCTCCAGTTATCGGAAGCGTTTGGTTGCAGTCATTGCTGCTGAAGGTGGCACAACTGGATTCTTGGTTTAAGGGGGCAATTAGTTTTTCACATGAGTGATAGGTGTTGGAAAACTTTTTTTTTTTTGCTTCAATATAAATAAATAAACAGAAACTGTATTGCGTCTTTACTCAGGTTGCCGTTGTTTTATGTCGTATTTCGTTTGACTACAAATGATACCTTTGTACTTTTTTTTTTTCCCCCTCTCTCAATGATTTCCATCTGACCAATAACATCTGAAACCCCCGAGCCCCAAAAATCCGATCAGTCAGAATATTATTACGACGCGGACACGCTGAGAACTGCACGCCGCTGACTGGGGCGGCTCCGACTTCAGCGAAAGTCCATTGATTTATGCTGTTTGTCATCGGACAAAAAGTAAGAAGGTTAAATAAGCAAACACCTTTCTTCTGTCTGTGTTTACTCTCCAATCACAGAGCGTAGATTTCTGGCTCCAATTTAACAAACATAACACACAGCTCTTGCCCCCGGGCCTGTAAAGTTCAAAATATGCTCCAAACGTAGGAATTCTCTCCTTTTTTTTTTTTTGTTTTGCAACCCTGGTGAAAAGAAAATAGCGGTGAACTTTCCCTGAACCGTGCTTCCTTTAATGGCCTCGCTCCATGTTGACCTAGGAGTTCACTTTGGAACACGATCCTCCCAAAACCCACCACACTGCTAAAGCAATCAGATTACAGCCACACACAATACACTTCTATTTCAATACCTCGATGCAATAACCAGCAATAATTTAATACACCCTCTCATCTGTTTTTCCCCTTCCATTTGTTTTAAACAGGAAAGGTGATATGAGGGGAAACGCTGCTTAGCACTTAGCAAAACACATTTTAGGTCCTGTGTGATAAACGTGTGCCACGTCGACTCTATTTAGACCGAAGAGTGACGCGCCAGCAGGATGTTCAGCATGGAGAACCTCTAATAATATATAACCGGTGAAAATGGTGGGCTCAGATGCCTGATAGAGACATATTTTGACATCCCTGGGTGAAACGTTAACCTCTAGTCAGCGCTTGTTCAGCCGGAGTTTACCGAAAGAACACCTCGCTTTGATTCGCTTCAAATGGAGCAATTAACCTTTCTTGCCTAGCTTTTGTTTGCCGTGTGGAAAAGGTAAAGATGAAGATATTTATTCCATTTACTCACAGTGTACCAAAACAAGCAGACGAATCACGGCGTCCGGGCCTCTGTAAATACAGCTTCTACCGGAATCCCGCCAATCAGGCCTTATAAAATATTAACCCGATGTCGTTGCCCTTTTCAAATCTCTCACACGGAATGTCCTAATTGTTCCTTTTCTTTATCTTACCCCAGCAGAGAGTAAATAAATTAACAAAATAGCTTTTTATCACATCACCCCTTCAATAACCTTTTAACTAAGGGATTATCACTGGTTTATTTTTCATTTCATTCCCAGCGATAGCAGGACATGCCTCATTGATTACTTCGCTCAGGTGGTGACCGGCACAGAAATCAAGGACTCGGCGAGCACACCGAAACGCTGCGGCCAGAGGAACACGTATTCAGACGAATCTGTCTAACTTTACACTGGACGCTGAAGTCGTAAGGCTTTATTCGGGTTGACGAGGCGCGGTAATCATTACCGTTCTTGTTTACTAGTGGCAGATGTTGGAATCATGACCATAAAGCAATAAGTGCTCTTTATTATATGGTATGGCAATATAACATTCCTACAAAGAACAAATTACACAGTACAGCACTGGGTCAAACAAGGGTTAGTTATATAAAAAAAAAAAATAATAATAATAATAATAAAAAAAAAGATTGTATATCTATATATAAAAAGTGCTCCAGATTGCACATGTTCTAGACATAGCATGCACGGTCAAGCATGCTTTGCTTTGCAAAAAAATCAAATAACTCTTTAATAAGACACACAGTCATGACGGCACCTGCATGTCTCCCAGGATGTTTTCAATATAAATTGTAAAAAAAAAAAAAAAAAAAAAAAAAGGGCAAAGCACTGGAATTCGGCATGTTACTTGACACTTTGTAGCTATCACACTCCTCTCGCACCTGTGTGCAGATGAAAAAGCTCACAAAAGAGGTCACTGTGGGCTACGTGCTCGCCCGCTCCTCTGCCACCACGGCATTCATCAACCCCGGCTCAGAGTTTTATCTCTGCCTTTATTTGCATTGAGCTGCTGTTGCTTTATCTCCATCGGCCTGCTCTCTCACACCTGTCACACAGCCCCCCTCAGCCAGGTAGCCGCTGCAGCCTTATCAGATCCAGATAGATGGATTAGAGCGAGCACTCCTTATAAAGCCCTATTTGCAAGGGTTTTTTTTTTTTTTCCCCCTGTTTTGTTTTGTTTTTATGAGCAGGAACAGCTGCATCCGCTGGTAACCGGTGGACTTTTGTGAGGAACAATACATTAGATAAAGTGTAGACAATCAAAGGCAGTGGTTACCTTCTGCGACAACGCTAACACTAACAACACCCAGCACCCGACTTTAATGTAGCTCACCTCCCTATCCTTCACAGGTCCAGCACTTGAAGTGTAACATTTACAGACAGAACGAGCGAACGGTTCTAAAAGTGCCCTTCCTGCTCCCTTTGTGTACTGCACTCTCTGATTAAAAAGTCACTGGGCAGAACCATCAGATTGGTGCCGCGGCTGCCGCAGAGGAACCCACGACCCAGTCGTTTTCCTTCCTTCCTCCTCCTTATTTACATGGCTGCGTCTATCACAAACCTCGGTCACAGCAGCTACAGATCAACAAACAATAGCCAATTAGTCTCGTTATCAGACTACTTAAGACAGATCTTGACTGAGCAAAGGCGTGGAAAAAAAAAAAAAAAAAAAAGAGTAAGATCTAAAAAAAAAAAAAAAAAAAAAAGAAGTGATAAACCGCTGCTTATTTTAATGCATCGTTAAAGGCCCAGTGCGAATTCTGTAATTGTGTTCCATAATTGTAAAGCTTAAAATTGTTTTGTATCAGTTCTATTACCACTAATAATGAGGCAGCGGCAGACGCTCCACATCCTGGGAATTGATGAAGAATGCCTAATTGGTTGACTTTTCCGTGCCTAATGGACGCTTCTCTTAATTAAAAAGATACTGCAGAAAATGTTATAAATCTGATACGGAATCAAAGAAAAAAAGGAAAAAAAAAAAGAAAAGATAAACGAAGTTAATCAAATGTAAGTAAATGAACAGTTCCAGGAAAGTCAGAGATTAGCAGATATGATTTCCAATCCCAATATTTATTAATTGCAGTCACTTTGCTTAACAAAACCGAACCGATCTTATCTTTAAAAAAAAAAAAAAAAAAAAACTGCGAGGGAATTTCATCTGAAGTGCTCTGACTGATCCGGAAGCTTCCATGAGCTGCAATGCATATGAAACAAGTCTTTAAAACAAGGCTTTAAAAAACTTACTAGTCAGGGTGCCTTTGAGGATATTTAATTAAAATCTAATCCTGCATTCATTAAGGCTCACATAAATTAAGCTGTCATTCATAAGATTTATGGATTCTCATTTGCATTTTGCATACAATTCATCAATTACTCAAGTATGAAAGGAGCACATTTCCCTTGGAGCTGCCTGCTGCCCTGCCAACATTTGAAATGAGAGAAAGAGCAGGACTGTCAGGCATTCGAAACAAACTTTCCTCACAATGTCTGTCTCCTGATTAATCTAATTTCCAAGGCATCCCTTTACAAGATTGTACACAGTCCAGCTGCAGTTTTCAATTATATCTCCTGTCCTCACTGCTAACTTTGAATGGGAGATAGATGTAGCGTAGGGCAGCTTTCCAACCCCTGGTCTGCTCCACACTGCGAGCCTGTTTACTCCCATCTTCATAAATTAAAAAAAAAAAAAAAAAAAAAAAAACGGAGAGTTTTCGAGGCGAATGGAAATTGCGTGGGGGAAGAAAACGCCGCCGATTTTATTCGGAAGCCTGTCAGGCAAAAGGCTTGGCATGTAATAATGGCGTGTTTCCGCTCACATTTCCATGCACCGGACTCTCAGACAGAACAGGAGGCTTCGCTCTCGCAAATATAAACCGACTCGTGTCTGGGCCACTGTGTGAGGAAACCGGTGCGGAGTAAGTGCTTAAGCCAAGCCAGGCGTGAATACTTCTAAGATAAAAGGTCAAGCAAAACAAACAAACGGCTCGCGAGGATGAAGAGAATTAATTGAGTCATTAATATGCATGGCTAATAAAGCTTGAAAGATCTGGCAGGAGGGGGGGGGGGGATCATCGGGGGCTATTCTCTCTTTAATGGCTCATATTTTCAGCATGGAGGGATCAAGGACATATACGTATCAATCTCTGGGAAAGGGAGAGAAAAAAAATTTAAATGGGGGCGGAGGACAGACAAACAGGTTGGCATAAACTCACTCAGTGAATGCTCATGTTATACAAAGCAGACAAAAACAAACTTGTTCTGCTGGGGAGATTAATTCCCCATTAATCCCGAATTCTGGCAGAAGAACAGACCGAGTGGAGTAAATGAAAGTCATCCTGAAGCGTACTTAATTGGTTCTCTGTAGTAAAAGAGCAGGATAACAGAGATCAAGAAGTAGTTTATTAATCCTTCCTATTGTTTTGTGAAACTGTCATTGAAAGTAACTTCAGATACAGCTGGTAGTTAAGACTTTAATGTGCTTTTAATATTAACGGAGGGCTGCAATTAAAGACTCGCCAAAACAATAGCACTCGACAAACCGTGTTTATTAATTCCTGCAATATGATTTCAGAATCAAAATGATTAACACACTGTGGCGGGCAAGTACAACACACACACACACACACACACACACACACACGACAAAATACGACTTGGCCCTGTGGTAAACCAGCACAGAGCAATCGCTTCAACGCAGGAAGGTTTAACATGCACACAGAATGTGCTGGAATGATGCCAAGAGTAGAGGACTGGGTTGTTGGTGTGACCATTAATAATAAATGTTAATGACTAATGTTTGTTCTCTGCCAGTGAAATGACTCATGTACTGCACTGCCTGTATAGGACTATAGTGTATGTCTATTAGGGATGGGCGATATGGATTTAAAACTCTATCGCGATATTTTCAGGTGTTTATTGCGATAACGATATCAGTGACGATATTAAACATAGTACCGTGCACCGCTGCTTCCTAGCTACAAGTCCTAGCGGTGATCTCGAGAGCCTCGGGAACACAAACACTGATCTAAAAGTAAAACTGTTTTACTGTAAACAAACCAGCTCCAGACTGTAGAGGTAGCTCGTCGTCTGGCGATAAACCCCTCCCTCGGATTCACGTCCGCCTTCCGCCGTACTCGTTTTCTCACGCTCCGCACGTGAGCTGCGAACGGGTCGCAGACCGTCGCACAGACTCATTCTTATTGTGGGGAGAATGTCTACCGGTATCTGGTAGACGATAAGATATCGCCCCGTCCCTACTGTTTATGTTACGTACGTCAGTTTGAAATCAGGGTTTTTCTCAGAAGTTTCTTTCCTATCCGTATTAATTCATAAAGAACACACAGGCTGATGTAGTTACGTCCACGCTGTGTATTAGTTCTCGTATTTTCCACCGCAAATTAAACTGTCCACGAAATTGCTTTGAACGAACCTACAGAAACAGTATATCAGTAGGAGGAAAGCTGAGGACTGATAAGATAAGGATCATCTGACCAAATGACCCAAAAACGTCCTAATGTTGGAAGCCGGTATGAGGCCCTGTTTACGCTAGCGTGCATTTTCGCTTTAAAACGCATAACTGTTGCTACGGTTACGCCTGTCCCCCCTTTACCCTCGTAAACGGAGAATTTCGGAAACGCAGAAGACCCCGGTTCGGTTTGAAAACTCCGGGCTCGCGTTTCAGTGTAAACGAAGACTTTTCAAAATGAAGGCGTGGCTTCGCCCAAATTCGCTCTCTGATTGGATCGTCGCGTATCCTTCCCCGATTCATCAAGCCCCTAACATACGACCGTTACACTACCTCGATCGTATACGCAACAACACGGAGAAGCTTTGCTGGCTTTGTCGTCAATATTATCCGCCGTAGTGCGTTCAATTCGGTGTTTTATAACGCTGCGGCTGCTGCACGCGCAAGAGGCGAGCTACGATTAGAGCGATCGCCAGCGCATCTCATTTCCAGCGGCGTAAACTCTACACGGAACGCCGGTTTGTTGCGTCTTCCGGTGACTAGCAACCGACTCCCTGTTTACACTTGTACGCGCGTGCCCAGTGTGCACGAATGGTCACGTGACCTGCGTATTCGGTCATTCCATCTTTATTTTTTCCCTTTAATCACTGTATTGTAATGCTGTGATAGATACACTGGCATTGATTTAATAGGTAGAAAAGTAAAAAAAAGAAAAAAAAAGAAAAAAAAAAAAGGTATGTAATTTAAGTCCGTATCTTTAAAGTAGTAGCATTTAAAGTATTTCTGCCCCGGTGCGGTATTTAAAGTGGAAAGGCCGAAGGGCTTCGGATCGTTTCAACAGATTTTTTCTCACAGGAAGCAGAGAGCATGAGCAGCATGAGCATGGCCCGGGATTTCCCATGCTTGGTCTGTTTTCCAAGATATCTAACATCGAAAAAGGCTAGGATATAATCATGAGCATAAAACATTAAACTTGAGCATAAGTCAGAAGGAAAGAGAAAACACACACACGCACGCACGCACGCACGCACACACACACCAGTGTTGGGTAAATTACTCAAGAAAAGTAATCCACTACAGATTACTAATCACTACTCTAAAATCGGACTGCGTCACTGATCACTGCATGCAAAAATGAATCAGATGACTAATTACTTTACTTTCAAAACCTTTCAAACCTACAAAAATACACCACAGAGTCAAACTCATCGTTCTTTCAGAAATTTTAGCGCCATGATCAGAGAGAGACGGATTTATCATAAAACCTGCCTCGGGTGTCGTCTACGCTAGTCCGGCGTCGCTAGCCGAGGGGAGACACAGCTAAGCTATCACTGTATGGGTTTAGCTGCTACAGCGCCGTGTAGAGTTCGTTATCTTTCCTTCTGCTCCGTTCAGATCATCTTCACGTAAACTGGAACTCATCTAGACGTTCACACGCCTCGTTCTCCTGCTCAGCATCAGATCATGTTACTGATTCAGTTTCAACTCCTTTACTAGCGTATATCCATTTCCCCCTCACACTGACCGTGAGCTAGCGTTTAGCAGAATTGAGAGACCGTCAGCCAATAAGACACGAGTATTTCCACGTGTTTTCCTGTAAACCCCGTCTGATTGGTCTCGCCTCCGTTCACCGAAGTCATAAAGTTAATATAAAGCACCACCGTCTTCTTTTTCTGACGTTCGGTTACGTAGAGACAAATTATTCGGGGCTAAAGAATAAAATCTCCAAGGCTACAGTCCCAAATGCCCAGGCCAGGTTACGCCCCTGACAACCGCGCCAAAGTGATTTATCTTAAAAATGCATTTTACTTAATATTGTTTTCTTAACAATAAACTTGTAACGCAAGTAACACAATACTATTGACATCAGTAACGGTCATCAAATTACCGTAACGCCTTAGACCCAAGTCTGACACACACACACACACACACACACACACACACACACACACACACACACACACACACACACACACACACACACACAGAGATAGAGGCAGAAATGGAGACATGGGTAGACTCAGAGCTCTGCATCCTCTTAGAAACAAACATTGTTAACGTCGAAACTAAACAGGAAATTCATAGTGATTAACGTTAATTGGACTGTGAATCGGAATTCTGTCAAACATTAAACACAAATTATCCGCTGTTTATTCTATTTTTTCCCCTTTTTAAAAAATAAATAATGAACCAAATGTAAATATTCCAGGGAGTCCACAAATGCTTGATGATGGGAGAGGAAGAGAAGTGTTTACATAAGAGCAGCGAGAGCTTTCTCAGTGCACAGCAAGGTTACGAGCTAGCCCCGGTCCTCTCAGATCCAGACCAGGAGGAACGGTGCTCCGTCCCAAGGGCCCGGGCTCGCACACCGCTGTGTTTGCATACTCGGATACTGTTTATGCAGATCCAATCATCTGCTCCGAGTCGACGGCCCCGATCAATTCGGCCGGCGTCATTTTAAACGCTGTTTACTGTAACGAGCTCGCAGACAACAAACACCGCACCCGGGTTCCCGACCGGATTTCTGTGTAAACGCTCCGGGGAATGACAGATGAATAAATCTGCTGGTATGTGATTCACAAATACATTTGTTTGTATTGATAAATCAGACCTATAGAGTGGTTGCACCGACTAAAGAGGAATCGAAGTGCGATCGAGTCATCGTGATGCTTCGTGAGGAATCCCCGACTGCGCCTACGATGGCGAACTGGTAAAGCGGTTAGAAGAACAAGGCGTCCACCCGGTCGGGGGAAAATGGAGGGAGTGGGGGCCGGCGGGTGGGCAAAGACAAATTGAATGTGGTGCAAAACAAGTTTACTTTCATCCCCGCTGACTGATTGGCATCAACGGCCAAACACAGCAGAACGTCAGAGAGGCAGGGCCTGTACTATTTAAACCCACAGAATGATAATTACTTCAGACAAGCTTTATCAGAGCAGCGGCTCCCCTCCGCAGCGCCAAGTAAATCACTTGCTTTATTCCTGGAAGCTGTAGATTCCATTAAAAAAAGCTTCACGAGGAGGGCAGAAAGTCCATTTAAGCCCAGCACGAGAGCAAATAGTCCGACTCAGCACATCTGTGCGCGACTGAAGCCACGTCCCCACACCAGTTGATGATATAATTCTTAATGTACGGCACAAGGAGACATAAATCTTGAAGAAGACATCACCTGCGATTTTTTTTTCGTTTTTTTTTTCTTTCTCGGCCCCCTTTCTCTCTCAGCCTTTTTTGATGAATTGTTTGCAACATCTCCACGACTAAAGCCTTCAACCTCTTCAAGCCCATGCCTCTAATAACTCGTCGGCACGAGTGGGGAGGGCACATGACAGAATGATGAATATCACAACAGATAGCTCCAATATGGCACAATTTTAGCAGATCAATATCGGGCTGCAATATAAGAAAAAAGGAGCAGATATGAGTCTACACAGTGTATTACAGATGAGGTACAGCTCTCCTCTCCGCTCTCGCGCCGGAGCTCGCCGTTATTTCGCACGCGTCTCGTCTGCCAAGGCGCTCGCAAACATCGCAGAAAAACTAATCCCGACTGCAAACTCTGTACAGGCATCTGCTCGAAATTAGTCGGAGTCACTGGCGTTTTGATTGACTCGCCTGGACAAGCTTAGTTAAACAGACACAACTGTGTTGCAGGCCGCTGGAACCGATTATTTGTGTAAACCGCCGCCGCATTGATGACTACCGTCGACTCGTAAGGTTACTGTAGCTTTAAGGATGAATATAGAGGACATGTCGAGTAATTAAAGTCAGATATTGTACATCTCAGATGTACTGACTCTTTATTTGATACATACGTTATTATTATTATTATTCAGCTGAAAAATTGTTCCACGATCGTGTCATCGTAATTATTTGAGCCGATCGTGATTGTTATCGATCAGATGGAACCACGCGGTGGTTTAGTGGTGAGCACGTTCGCCTCGCACCTCCAGGGTCGGGCGGGTCGATTCCTGCCTCCGTACAGCGTGCGTGGAGTTCGCATGTTCTCCCCGTGCTCAGGGGGTTTCGTCCGGGTACTCCACGTGGTCCAAAGACATGCGTTGTAGGCTGATTGTCATGTCTCAGTGGTCCACGGTGTGTGAATGGGTGTGTGAGTGTGTGTGTAATTGTGCCCTGAGATATTGGTACTCTATCCAGGGTGTCCCCTGCCTTGTGGCGCAGGTTCACTCGGCTCCAGGGTGTCCCCGCAAGCCTGTGTAGGATAAGTGGGACGGATAATGGATGGATGGATGGATGGATGGATGGATGGATGGATAAATCAGATGGTTTTTATGAGATTCCACAAGTATATTTTTCATATGGATGCATTTACTGACTCAAACCTAAGACGTCGGTAAACACAAGATTCATCAATAAGTCATATTTGAATTCTTCCTGCTGTAAAGCATTGATCTATAGACATATGGGATATGACCAGGGTTGCCAGATCTGTGCAGGAGGAGCAGCGGTATTAAAAGACATCGTTTTCCTGACAGTTCTTTATCCGAAATCGTTGGCCGGCAGAGGCAGCGGCAGCGGCAGACGCAGAGGAAGAGGCAGAGGCGAACTGGCTGCAGCTAATTCTCGCCAAAAAGTGGGGAAAAAAACTGGGTGGGGAAATGAGAATTTCAGCTTAGAACATCGAACAGAATATGTAATCAGCCACACTTTCCATTTACCCACCCTTATTCCGCGCCGACCTCCCACTGTTTGTGTGATCCTCCCTCAAACGTATAAGAATGTGCGGAGAAGCGCACAGTGCTTCCAGACTTTTAGTACATAATACAAAACACTCTCGCACAGTCCCATGTGATGGGCTTGAGCTTTAACAAATTTTCAATATTAACAGGAAGATTCAAATAGGATCTTGTGAGTATCATAAAAAAAATCGCTGATACCGTTTCCCTTAATCACGTCAACACATCCCGTGAAAGAGGTGAAAATCAAAGTCTAATAACCTCGCTAAAGTGCACCGATTCATCGCAGCGATACGGTAAGTACGAGAGTGACGAGGCACGAAAAAGGAACTGTAAATGCTTGTAATGCACGATATCTTCCCTCACCCGAGGGCAGCCGAGACGCCCCTGAGCCGTCCCTGCTAATCGGGCTTCACCACTGTGGGAGCTCAAAGGTTCTTTAAACGCTATTAATGGAGCACAGGATCCCTTGTGCAGCAGATTGATTAGAGCTTTTCATTAGAGATTGATAAACATTATAATAGGAAGTGGTGAAGGCCCGGTGTTGGAGTGTGACAGGTAGATTCTGGGTGTCAGCAAAAAGAGAACGGGGTCCGGTTCAGGACCTCAAAGACCAAGAAGAGACGCGAACCAGCAGAAGTACTACTGACTCCGTTTACTGTAGCGCGTGTATAGTTAGGAGCTTGGGATCGAGAGGTCAGACTTAGCAAATCTGTGTGTCTCGTGGACGGAAAGCGGTAAATTGTAAACTACTGGTAGCTTTCCTATTGGTAGCATTTTTTATGCTAACTAGCTGTTTTTGATTTCCCAGTCTCATTCAGAGTCTCAGGACTTTACTCGAGCGAATGAATAAAACGTCGACTAAACCTCCGTAATTCACATAAAGCGGATTTTAACGCGAGACATTGTCCGTGGTGTTATTATTCCGTGGACAGGAATACGATGCGTATTGTTTTCTTTAGGAATACGCTTCACTTCTATTTGTACAATGACTATTTTGCACTTCAAAACATGATTTGTTCTTCCTTCCCTTTAAATATTTGTATTAGACACCAGACAAGTACGCCTAGAATTGCATACTATTTTGCATAATAATAATAATAATAATAATAATAATAATAATCGTATAAGCAGCTTTTAAACATAAGCACTGAATGCGTCTCCCTCTTTACACTTAAGACAAACAGACTAAAAATAAAGCACTATTTAAAATGTGATGATGATGATGATTATTGTCGAAGGAATCGAGGAGGATTTTATATATCCTCTTCTAACACGGCACTAGCATGACGACGTTAGTCCAGTGTGTGTGTGTGTGTGTGTGTGAAATTTGGGACTTTTGTACCATACACTAATCTTTAAATGCTGAACAAGACAATTACGCCGGTTACACCATCAGTAATTGGTCACCAACACTGTTAATCAGTTAATGTCCCCTTTTTGCCAGCCAGGAAGGAGTATGGAGAGATAGATAATTAAAAACATGTCAGGTGAAAGTCCGGTGGTTTTACTCAGAGTATATGTTCTCACACTGCATGCTTTGTTCGTCTTATTAACCTTCCTGCTTCTCGGTGTGCCTTTAAATGAAATCTTTAGCCCTTTACATGTGAAATTAAAACTGCAGTCCCCTGAGCGCTTTTAATTATTCCTCTCCTGAAAAACTTCCTCTTTTGTCAGCCTGCTTTATTAGCAAAGCAGCCCACTCTCTCTCTCTCTCTCTCTCTCTCTCGCTCTCTCTCTCGCTCTCTCGCTCCCTTTCTCTCTCATGCTTCACTCCTTTGAATCTCTCCCTCCTTCTCTCTCTCTCTCTCTCTCTCTCTCTCTTTCCAGCGGCCCTGTTAAAT
>NC_030421.2:1475000-1495000 GCF_001660625.3 Ictalurus punctatus | reverse complement strand
GAAAGTTTCTTTCTCTTTTGTTGTCGTCAAAGAAAATATGACAATTTGGTAACTAGTTACGATTTACGTTTAACCCCGCTTGCCGTCTGAGGTTAATTTAATCAGTCCATGAAGTCCCTGCTCCACTTTAATTGGCTATTTTTATTGCCTCAGTGAGGTTTTAATTGAAATCAGTAGACATCTCACAACAAATGTGACATGTTGATGTCTGGGGGAAAGCTATAAATACAGAGCATGGAAAAAAAAATATGTGCATTATTAATGTGATTTCTTAATGCGTTGTTGGAGCGAGCGCACACGGGGACGTCGTTTTCGCATCGTACGAGAAGAATCGCACGCTCGGGGGTTTCGATCGGCGATCTCGGTAGCGTTAAAAAAGCACGGCGGCGCTGGACGATCCACATGACACGGGTACAGCGTGTCGCACCTGACCGAATGAAGAACAAACGTCGGGCGATATAGTGTAGGCATCGGCGATCGATCGGGTCGTCGTCGCGTGCATAGAGACGATCGATGCGATCGCACCATGTCAGCGTCTCTCCTGCCGTGGCCAGGTATTATGTTTTTTTTGTTGTTTGCACAGGCATCGACACAGAAGCGAGCATTCCCATGAATCCTCTATATCAAATTCTGCACAGCCGCTTTGCCCCTCGTGGAAGGCGTCACAGTTCTCGACTGACCCGCTTCATCGTTCGAGACATTCCACGCTCATATTCATTTGAGGCATGGATCATGATTCCATTTTAAGCACTCTAAAATGAACGTCCTGGTTTTCAGTTGTTTTTTTTATTGTTTTCTCACACAGGACTGCATGATGCTATACGGTTTATAGACGGTTTGTGTAACCGCGGGAGATGGCAGATGGGCACACGGCACTAAATATCAGCCCCATTCCCTCCACTTCTCATATAGCAGGAAAACAAAAGACAGGGCATGTGGGGAAAAAGAATGATAATCTTCCTCGTTCCCACCGTTGCATTAGTGAGTAAAGGGTACACGGGCCTGTTGCTAGAACGGGAAACAGTGCCAACTCAAGCCTGACATCTGTATAAAAACAAAAATAATCTGCTGTCAGCAGAATGTTCAACGACTTCTATCACCCCGGTGCTGCGAGAGACGAGCGGCTGTGAGGATTCGGCTGTTTTGCTAGGCTCAGTGGATCGGAATGCATGCTAATTACCATCAAAAATATGTGTCGAGCCTTATGCTTTCTGGCACCGCTCCGTACCTCGGCGAAGGACATGCCAAAAGGTTCCTGCAAAAGCCGAGATTAATGAACACTGTTGAATCGTCGTAATGCCGTGTCAACAAAACCCATACATTTCATTACATAGGTCACGGGGCCTTGTGTTTTAATGTCACGCTTAAAATTTTACCACATCTGTCTTAGTCAATCGAGAGGGGGCTGAAAAAGCGAGATAAATATTTTACTTGCGGTACACTCTGGAATTATTTGTAATTGTTATCACACACGTACAGTACTCGCATATTTCGCATACCGCACCGAATACAGCTCAGACAGGAAACAGGAGATATTCGACAGTATAGAAATATATCTCCACGCTTGTCAGGTTAAACTACTCTAAACTCTAAACTCTAGCTAAACAGGACCAGGCTTCGTCCTTTTAAATAATTCTTTTCTTTCTTTTCTTTTTTTCTTTCTCTTTTCCACACCCTGTGCTCTTAAAGACAGCTTCGTGGAACGCTCTGGTCAAATTTGAAAAGTTTAACCTATGTAGATCAATGTGCTTCCTTAAAAGAGTTTCATAAATTAAAGTGCAGAGGGCCTCTTTTTCTCTCTCTCTCTCTCTCTCTCTCTCTCTCTCTCTCTCTCCCCCCCTCTCCGAGCAGAAAAAGCTGATGAGACAGGTTTAGTTTAATCTCAGGCAATAGAAGTCATTAACCATTCTCCCAGGAATTAAAATATAGCTTGCCCTTTTCTTCTCTCACTTATCATTAGCATCACTTTAATCTCCCAGCGTTTCACACTGCTATTTTAATCATTACTTACTGCCTTTTGACAACTGAAGAACATGCCTTCCTCTTGCTCAGGCAATATCCCCATTTTAGCTGACAAAATGTAGGACATCATGTAAAAATATCTAAATTTTCTCTTTTCCCCTCCTTAACACTCCTAATAAGAGTGCATGCGACAGTGAGCGGACAGAAAGCGCGATGGTGTAGAAAAACAGGCGTTGACATCACGCTGCGTGTGTGATGCGTGCTGGTATTTGCGTTTATCATCATGTTGTTTAAGTAGATCATGGATCTTGTATATTTTCTTATGTGGGTCATTTGGTGAGCTGGGGCCATCCATTTCTTTGTCCTTGACTCGATGAAAATTTTCGAGAAAATTGCATCTTTTTCCCAAGCCGAATATAAATCGAGCGTCACACGCGGGCTTCCAGTGTCTCTGACAGATATAGGCCATGCTCTAAACTTTGTTTCTACGTCGTGTAAGTGCGTGACTGTAAACGACGGATACGAATACCCCGCGCGGGGTCCTGCGGCGCGTTAATCCGCTCGATCCTAGGTCACCGACGTACCGAAGCTTTAGTGAACTCTCCGTCTTTGAATTGTAGGGGTTCTACATTGTTTGGCAACACAAATGAGTTAATGTAATAAAAAAAAGGAGGTTATTTACATGCCACTGGTTACAGGTGAGCATGTTTTATACGAGCACGCTGCTGAACGGTATAAAAAAACTCAAAGGAACAGTTACTGCGTATCTGCTAGTGGGCTTATTTTGTAATAATGGGTCAAAAAGAGTTTAGGGTCAAAACTCCATGGCTCAATATTTTCAAGCCGTAGCCTTAGAATTCTTGAACTGACACATATACTGTACTGTGTAACTTCACTACTGAAGCAACTGATATACTGTAGAACATAACACATGTGGTTAGTGATGCGTATTACTGTTGTGGAGAAATAATGCTGAATTTCTCTGATTCAGTACTGACGGAACACCGATTTCCATCTTTATAAACTATGTACCGGGCGATGGTTAGAATAATCACTTTAATTAAAACTACGGTGTGTAACAGTAGTGGGTCAAGTTTACTATTCTACTGTCACACTGTAAAATAATCAGGTGTGATCACGCAGGAAGAACGAGATTTAACCCATAAAAGCCAGTGTGATGGTTTTATAAAAACAGGGGGAATACAGTGTGATAATCACTGTTTTAACTGTTTTACACGGTTTCAAAAGATATTTTCTAACGCTAATCCTAACTCCTAAACCCTAACCGTAACCCCTAATCCTAAACTCTAACCCTAATCCTAACCCCTAAACCCTAACCCTAACCCTAACCCCTAACCCTAAACCCTAACCCCTAATCCTAACCCCTAACCCCTAATCCTAACCCCTAAACCCTAACTCTAACCCCTAACCGTAACCCCTAACCCTAACCCTAACCCCTACCCCTAACCCTAACCCTAAACTCTAATCCTAAACCCTAACCCCTAAACCCTAACCCCTAACCCTAACCCCTAAACCCCTAATCCTAACCCCTAATCCTAACCCCTAACCCCTAATCCTAACCCCTAACCCTAACCCCTAATCCTAACCCCTAAACCCTAACTCTAACCCCTAACCGTAACCCCTAACCCTAACCCCTAATCCTAACCCCTAAACCCTAACCCTAACCGTAACCCCTAACCCTAAACCCTAACCCCTAATCCTAACCCCTAACCCTAACCCCTAATCCTAACCCCTAAACCCTAACTCTAACCCCTAACCGTAACCCCTAACCCTAACCCCTAATCCTAACCCCTACCCCTAACCCTAACCCTAAACTCTAATCCTAAACCCTAACCCCTAAACCCTAACCCCTAATCCTAACCCCTAACCCCTAATCCTAACCCCTAATCCTAACCCCTAACCCTAACCCCTAATCCTAAACCCTAACCCTAACCCTAACCCCTAACCCTAAACACTAAACCTAACCCCTAACCCTAAACCCTAAACTCTAACCCCTAACCCTAAACCCTAAACTCTAACCCCTAACCCTAAACCCTAAACTCTAACCCCTAACCCTAAACCCTAAACTTTAACCCCTAATCCTAACCCTAAACTCTAACCCTAAACCCTAACCCCTAATCCTAACCCCTAAACCCTAACCCATAACCCCTAAACCCTAACCCCAATCCCTAACCCAAACGGTTCTTTCAAAAGAACTAGAAATCCAGAAATGTCCTCTGCTCTAGTGTATAATAACCCTATTTATTTATTTTTTCCTTTATTTTCATTCACAAAATGTATCAAGAGGGAGTTCACGACATCCGTAGTCTCGCTGTTAACTGAGCCTTACAGACAACTTCTTTATAACGGCCCGTTTTTAGCCTCTAACCCAGAGCTGCAATGTTATGGTTAGTGAGAACCCTACTGAAGATGATATAACGCATATGTTGACCTCCGGAGTCACTTTTAAAACAGAGCGTGGGGTCGTTCAAACAGAAAAGATAAAAATGTGTCTTTTTTGATCACGTGCACTGAAATAAGAGATCTGTCTTCCCCCTCCCTCGTCCCTCTTCTTCTTTTTCTTTCTTTTTTTTTTTTTTTTTCGTCTGTCTCTCCTGCGCGCCTTTGAAAATCAACACCGACCCGGTCCTCTGTTGTAAACGGTTGGAAACAGTTTTTATGAACATTTCAACAAATCAAATCTCTCTTTCTACAAGCGAGAGAAAAAAAAAAAAAGAAAGAAAAAAAAAGGCAATTCGTTTCTGATCTCGGTCCAAGTTCAAACACGGACTTAACGTGATACTTCAAAGAGGCGCGCAATCAAAGACGTGCAGCTGTTAAAACAACCTTTTGTTAGCTCATTGTCTTTAAAACCGAACTCTACAGAAAACAAAAAAAATCCATAAACGAGAGGAAACGGAGTCACACGCGTAACGTTCGGTCGCTGTACGTGCCGAGCTTTGGTGGCTGAAATAACAATACCGGATATGACGGATGCACAGTACGTCTATTTACAGTCACGATACAATAAACACGGTACAGGACAGCAGATCAGACCAAACCAAGAGGCTCAATCTGAAACCGCTGAACTCTGAACATACTCCGATTGGTAGATACGCACTGTACTCTGAAAACAAGATACAATAATATCCACTGTCTGTATGCGTCAGTGAATAGCAGCCACGTTAACGCACGCTAATCCAGCTGCGGGGGGTGGGGGTGGGGGGTCATTCTCTTCAAACGAGCATACTGAAGTGTTAAAGTCACTATCATCACATAGAAACGAGCAGCGGTGGAATTTTAATGCTAGGCTACAGAAAGGCTGAGCTGGAAAAAAAAATCGAGCTTTGCCTGCCCACTGACTGGACTTAATTTTTTAATACACGTTAGCACCTGGCTTTAATCCGACTCTAATGTTCATTGTCAAGGGTTAGCGCTGAGATATCGAAAGCGCCTGTCAATCAAGCGCTGGTCAAATTAAACTACAGCTCCATTAAGTTTGGAATGGAAGCACGGAGGTCCGCTGTGAATCAATCATATAAGTGAAACTGGTTAGGGTTATTATATTCACGTAGCACAAAAGCCCTACATTAGTTTTATCAAGCAGCCTACAGTGCTCAAAGACAGTTTAATATTTCATGCATATATTTTTAGTTGAGCTTGACTCTTTATAAGCGAATGTGGATATTAAATATACATATTAATAAAAGTATTTTACAAGCGAGTAAAACAAACCATGTTTTGTGCGATTATTTTATTTTTAAACTCCTGTGTTGTACGATTGCAGTGACGCATAAAACGCTGGCGGTGTTCGGAATACAAGCGGCTGTTTAAATACGTCTACGAGGTTACGTAGTTGTGAATATCCATCTATTTATTTATTTATTTATTTATTTATTTTTAAGCGCAAACACTTCCTTATCTAGACAAAAAGTACGTATAAAGTGGACCGACTTACCTGGATCGAAGCGTTTTCGGAAGCAGAAACGCCAAACAGCCGAGGCAAGAGGGGAAGAGAGAGAGAAGGAGACAGACCGTGAGCGGAAACGTAAAGCACTTTAACAAAATCATCCTGCCGACAGACAACATGATCTTCAAATCCCTTTCATTTCAGTGCTCGTGGTGAGAAGTTATACAGCAAGTACAAGCAAATGTAGACGCAAGAGGCTCCCCGTGTGCAATGCTGGAAAACGGAGAGTTTTGATGAGCACTTATCACCTGAGACCCCGGGCCATGTCTCATAAGAGCAAATGCCTTTTTAGCATTAAGATACAGTGCATGGAAATGTACATCAGTTGGTGCGTATCCGAGCATGGACGAATGCTAAATTCATTAGCTAGTTATCGTCCTCGCACCCCCCCCCCCTTTCTAATACGGAACGTTGTGTTCGTGCCCTCGACAAAAACTCAACTCAAAAACAGCAAGTTGTTGGAAGTGTTTTCGTTATGAACTTTGGTGGTTTCTTCTTACAGCTCACAGAATAGATATTATTTGAGTCTGGCTAAGCAGTATATTTTTCCCACCGTGGCCCTGTGTGTGCGGAGTTCGCATGTTCTCCCCGTGCTGCGGGGATTTCCTCCGGGTACTCCGGTTTCCTCCCCCGGTCCAAACACATGCGTGGTAGGCTGATTGGCGTGTCCAAAGTGTCCGTAGTGTATGAATGGGTGTGTGAGTGTGTGTGTGATTGTGCCCTGTGATGGATTGGCACCCTGTCCAGGGTGTACCCCGCCTTGTGCCCCATGCTCCCTGGGATAGACTCCAGGTTCCCCGTGACCCTGAAGGAAGGATAAGCAGTATAGAAGATGGATGGATGGATGTTTAAATGTGAGATGTATTGTGCATACAGTGCTAGTTGGAGAGTTACAGTCATGAGAAAAAAATAAGTACACCCCGTGGAAATTGTTGGCCTTTTTGACATATTTGGTCGAGCAAACATTTGATCCTCTTTGAAACAGTACCTATTAATAAAGTTGATATAAATCCGTCAATCCGTCCAGGACTGACCGCCCCAGCAAATCCAGCCCAAGAGCAGACCGTCTGATGCGAAAAGAAATCTCAAGAACCCCAAAATTTCATCACAGGATCTGCGAGTAAGTCTTGCAAGTGTTGGTGTGAAAGTGCATGCTTCTACAATCAGAAAGAGAGTGCACGAATTTGACCTGCATGGGAGGCGAGTCAGGAAAAAAGCCTCTGCAAGTTTGAAGTTTGCCAATAAGCATACAGGCAAAGTCCAGGGCTTTTGGAATAATGTGCTCTGGACAGACGAATCAAACAGAGATAGAGTTGTTTGGACACAGTAACAGCAGACATGTTTGAGGCAGACCAAAGACAGCTTTTCAGGAGAAGCACCTCATACCAACTGTGAAGCACGGTGGTGGAAATGTTGCGGTTTGGGGTTACTTCACTGCCTCAGGGACTGGACAGCTTGCATTCATTGATTCAACTGTGAATTCTTCATCACATCAAAGAGAAGATAATGAAGATAATCTGAGGCCGTCTGTCTGAAAGTTGAAGTTGAACCAAAAGGACGTTTCAACAGGATAATGATCCTAAGCGCACGAGCAAATCCACCAAGGAACGGCTCAGAAAGAAGAAACGGAGGGTTATGGAACGGGCTAGTCGAAGCCCGGATTTGAATCCCATTGAAATGTTATGAGAGGACATGAAACGCGCAGAACACGCCATAAAACCCTCAAACATCTTACAACTGAAAGAATATCACATGGGAGCGGTGAAGAGAGCGGTGAAAAATTCCAGCAAGGCTGACGGACATTTATGCAAAAAGTCTACAGGAAGTTATCTCTTCTGAAGGGAGCAATACTAGCTTCTGACGCCAAGGGTGTACTTACTTTCTCCACAGAAGAAAATCACGTCTATTGATCTTTCTGTTGAATAAATGATTATAAAAGCTCATTTTCCTTGTGGTTCTGTTCAAGTATATCCACTTTATTAATAGGCACTGTTTCAAACATGATCAGATGTTCGCTTGTCCAAACATGTCAAAAATGCCAACAATCGCACATGACTGTATATGACAGCTTTACTCACTTTCCACTTCTCCACTCTTCCATCGGTGGTTCCACATACCTATGTGATTAGTGATTCCGAAAAAGATCATCTGCCATCTGTGCAGAGTAATTAAACTCTTAATAAAGAAATGATCCTACCATCAAACAATGTGTACAGTGCAGTAATGGAGCTCCCAGTTTACTTACAGAACCAAAGCACCTCAAGTTTAAACGGACGTACAAGCTAAAAATATGTCTCGCAAAAGTTAATCAGGAGTAGATTTTTTTTTTTTTTTTGCCTAGAAAAGAAAAGAAAAGAAAATAGTAGCCCAGACATGAAATCAGCTTGTCCGGGGTGTCCACCTTAGTGCTTTTGTCCACACCTGACATTCTTCACGTGGATATGTTTCATCAGAACAATAAAGTTAAAAGGTAAGAGAACTAAAAGCTATACACTTATACGAAAATAAACTATCCGTCACGCTGTCCTGACTCTCACCAGCATTCAAGATTTATGATAGTGGCTTCTTGTTAAGCAAAGATGCCAACTCTGGCACAGTGCCATGATGCCAAGCCCTGAAATTCAGTGACGAGCTAATGTCCCGATCGTTTAAAGCACTGAGAGTTGGAGTGCAAAAGCCACGAGTGGTTCACACACCCTTTTAACAGTGCGTATATATTTGGAAACTAAAGCGGCGTCCAATATGATAAAACTATTTTCCCCTTACCGAATGCTAAAGATATTCATGTGAGATGTAGACGAGAGAGAGAGAGAGAGAGAGAGAGAGAGAGAGCGTGCGTGTGTGTGTGTGTGTGTGTGTGTGTGTGTGTGTCTGGCTCCATCTGGAAGATTCAAGCACTCTGGGGCTGTCACACAATAGGGAGACGAAAGCCTGCTGAAGGATAACAAATGACTTCATGGCAAAACAGCCATTGAAATTCTTTCAGTATGTGGCATTAAAAACAACTGAACAAATAGAGATAAGAAGGTTAGGAGGATTTGAAATGAGATTTCTGCCTCTCTCCCGCTCCCTTCCTCTCGGCCTCCGTTAAAGAGCTAAACAAAACAAATGGAGCTTATTACTGCAGATTACCTTACACTGGACAGATTCGCTGTGTGGGGCCAAGTGTAAACAATGCCTTTCTCTCTGCTCACAAACTACGCACCATTTATAACACTGAGCAATCATAGCCACTGCTCAGGCAGATAAAGGGAGATGCACGCCGGCCCTGCCGTTTAAAAATACGACCGTTTAAAGGCCCTGTTTCCATGTGTGTTACTATAGCAAACACTGATAAACTAATTATCGGCTGCTATAAGGATTGTATTATTGCTGTATACATAAAGCCTGGGAGATTGGCAGGATTTCGGCGTGTGTGTCATGTGATCGAGTCAAAGTCACATCCTACCCCGAAGAGCAAGGACACGAAAGTACCAGACCAGGGTGAAATGACGTGTCAAAGGCAGTGCAAATCTTTTTTATGTTGGCAGACCGAGCAGCAGGACGCACCCAGGTGGGGTATCTGCACCGACATCGATTCGATGAAATATGACCGCTTGCAACCACGACCTACTTCTGGAATGCAGAGTTTAGGAAACGGGACCGAGCTAGAATGCTTGAAAATACCAGAAACTGCGGCCTGGCTAGAGAGGCCAAATCTAGTGATTGCGGGTATATATTTTGTCCGTTTGCCACTCTCTGTCCTGTCGGCAGGCCCGTGAAAGCTCTCTCATGCAATTGGATTTATGATTTATACGTGGAGCTACAGAGCAACAGGCTCTGAGTGAGGCTCCAGCAGATTTATCACGGGCCCGGTCCATCTAACAATCAGGCGTTAAACAGAACAAAAACCCATTCCAAATAAATTCCCACTGTATTTGTGTGCCGATTTGATTTAACAGCCTTCTGGGAGGCACCATTTGGTAGAACGAAAGCAGCAAGAGGTAGGTGGTGTCTGGGAGAGAGCTGGAGGAGGAGATGGGGGTAGTGGGGGGGATGTGCCAGAAGTGTTTATTGTGTCAGGTTGATTTATTGAGTGAGCTTCATTTCACTGAATGTTCTCAGATATTTATTTCCCTAAAGGCGCCACAAAGATATGAACAAGCCTGCATCCACATATGTCATCATTGCCCATTTTACAGAGTCAGGAGATTTCTGTTCGAACCAGAGAGGAAGGAGAAGAGGGGTGAAAAGAAGCTTAGGCGGGGAAACAAAAAAAAAAAAAAAAAAAAAAAAAAAAAAAAAAAAACCCATCAGGGCACTTTTAAATCTATACGATTCCTACAAAACCTTGTCTTGAAATATTGTTGGAACACATTTACATAGCCGTCTTCGCCTAAGCTCTACAAACAAATCAAACCACAAAACCACCTGCCCTCAAATGCCAATAAAGCCCATAAATCTAGCACAGGGAAGAGTTTTTACAACGCTGAAAAGGGAACCGTCAAAAAAAAATTCAGCCCCAGACCCGGCGCATCGGCCATGCTGACAAACCGAGATGGCTCATAAATTTAGCAGCTCCTATAAACAACGGTTTGGTTTCATGGGCTAAAGCGAGAGAGCTGGAGGAGAGAGCGGGCTGGCCGAGATGAGAAAACAGTGGGAAAGTTGAGCAGATGGTGCTGGCCTTTGATTTTCCAGATGGCTGTCCTGACTGGTGAGCCCAGTGACACTGAGGCTTCTCATTGACATGCTGCCTCCACTGCCTCAACGGCCCCCGCGTCTCTCGGTCTCATCCCCCACTTTCTCCCTGTCTGTCTGTCTCTCACTCTCTTCCACTCTCTCATTCCCTCCAGAGCTGGGCCTCTCTCTCTCTCTCTCTCTCTCTCTCGCTCGCTCGCCAGAATAGCCATTCTCATTTCAGCCTGGCCGCCTGTTGCCACTGTTTGTCCAACAGCCGTAATAAGACACAATTGTACATGGCACCTTTTATTTAGAGAAGCAAAAGCAATTACTATTGTGTGACCTGACTGCAGACATCACCCATTAAGAGATTTAATATAATGCTAATATTAAAAGACAAATGCAGTCTAAATAATGAAGTTTGTTGAATGCTGTTTACGCGGGGTGGATAATTAAGTCATTTTGACTACTGTATTTGGGCAAATCTACATTTATTAACACAAATAACTTTCCTCATCGCTGACGCAGGGAAAAAAAAAAGGGGGAAAAAAAAACCTGTCTGTCAATCTCAGCCCAAAGCTTATCTTTAGAGAAAGAAAAAAAAAGAAAAAAGAAAAAGATCCATATTTGTTAATATGTTTACAATTTACCACACAACATGACTATTAAGCAGCCACTCTTAAATTTAAATTGGTCAGAATTTAGTGCTGAAGAGGCCATTTTTATGACCTTTGGTACACCCTTCCATTTTTTGGGTCAGAGCATCATTACCATAGTGCAAGCTCAAAGACGACATCTAAAAATTCCTTAATTATGCTGTGTTTACTGGTAGCTGGTGGACTGCACTCACTTTAATGAAACATCACAGCGCATGCATCTAGGACCCCTGGGACACAAGGCCTGCACTCGACCACTTCTGCTCCTCCACAGCGTACACAATTAATTGATCCGTGAACCGTATTTTTCGAGCCGTTTCCGTACAAGTTGGAAATATGACAGCATAACGCTAACCCATAAGGCACAAGGAAAAATATTTGTACGGACTACACTTATTAGCCGTGAAGTGTGTGACATTACATTATGTGGGTTAAAAGTTTAATATTATGGTGGTTTTCACACCGGGCACGTTTGCCGCGATCCGAACCCGTGTGCGTTCACGTTCATGGGAATCACGGCCCAGTTCCGGTACAATCGAACTCGGACCACTTCCTACAGGTGAGGGTAATGGTCTGCACTTAAATAGCGCTTTTTAACCTCAGCAGTTCCAAAGCGCTTTACACTGATTCTCATTCACACACACTCACACACCAGTGGTAGCAGAGCCGCCACGCAAGGCGCTGACTTGCCATCGGGAGTCACGTGGGCCGAGAATCAAACCTCCGACCCTACGGTTAGCGGACGACCCGCTCTACCACCTGATCCACAGCCGGCCAGATAGTCTCGGGTTTGTTACCGCGGTGCGCTTCTACATTCACATTATCAGTCATGTGTATTTAGAGTGTTTATGTACGTGCTAAAGTTGATTTTCTGGGCTCCACCTACCGGTTATTATAATTACCTGCATGTAGTTTTTTTTTAAGGTTGCCAGAGTTCTTGAATAGAGGTGTCCGGGATGAGTTGTTTTTGTAATAGCGTCTAGATTCTAAACACGAACACTTGCCTTTAAGCCCCAAAACAACGGGTGGATCGAATATGCAGACTGACCAAGCTTTTTTATTATGATTATTTTCTTTACTGTCAAATGTAACACCAAAGTAACATAAAATCTAAATAATGAAGCCATTCTAAATCTCCTCGCCGTCTAGTAGATCGCCGATATATCGACGCATCAATAGTCCTTCCTGTAAGTATCACAATAATCCCCGCAAATTTGGATTCACTTAATAATATGGCTATTTTATCCTCATGACTCTGCAGCATATAAAATAGCACTTGATGCGGCGTAGCCTTTGAATCGTTTGTCCGAGCTAAGGTCTGAATGTTAACGTCTCACTACGTACGTAACTCTTAACGCAGTCCAATCTTCTTTATAAGAACGGTTGAGGAGAAACTACAGCAACGTTCCAGCACATCCTTATGGATGAAAGCTGGAAGAGGCAGAACTACAGCAGCAGTGCTCTGGTCAACCCTAGTGTACCTCTGAAAGTGATCCCTGATTGCTGTGATGTCATGTCTGAAATGGAGGAGAGTAGTGACACTATAAAAAGCGTGGAGCAGGCTCTCTCGAGTGGCAGATTGCTTTCTCCATGCAGTCTGGGATGCGGATAAGTGACGACAGAGGCCGCGGCCTCCTCCACACAGGGGATTGGAAATGAGAAATAAGCGTTTCCTGCTGCATTCGGCCGGCCACAAAAACAATTTGCCGCGAGAAAAAGCCTGCATAAACGAGTAAATGGAGTCCACTACTGGAAGTGAGGGATGAAAAATTCCAGCACTTTGAGCTAACATTTTTCATAAGCAAGCAAGTTTCGGAGCGTTTCTTCGACTAAGCCGGGCCTTCTCGCAGTCTACAGTGAATTCTCTGTAATATGAACAAAGCAGTTCAGGGAGCTCAACAGGCACGTCGGACTGAAAGCATTATTGGGCAGATGAAAAAAGACAAACTGGCCATCACTAGTCCAAGCATCTTAACTCTGAAGCATTTGGGCTCCAGCCCTGGGTTGGGGCTCTGTTATTAAACGGTGACCAGCTTCCAGGGGACTCCATGGCATGCAGGATGACATTAGTGGACAGCTGGATGGAAGCTGCCATGGGAATGTGTCTTCAGGTCAGTGAATTAAATGTGCGGCGCACAGGTAGGTAAGCCGCCACACTCTGACATATACTATATTGTGAATATACCATATTGCATGAACATATTGGACTAAGCTCTTGAGATTGCAACTTCATACGTTCATAAAAACCCGCTCTGACAATTACAGGGGCGTCAGAACTTTTTCCGACATGCTCGACCGTTCCCAGAAGTCAATCTCTGTGTGGAAAACATCTTTAAAAGTATGATCGCGAAGAAGTTTGAATTGTTCTCCATCACTCCTCTATTGAGTGAGTTCATGGATCATTCGCTAAAGCAAAACGTGGTTCTTTTTGAAAGCCTGGGCACTGAGGCAGGCTGAGACAAATAAACCGGGAAAGACTCGGCCTAATCTCGGCTGGCTACGAGGCGCTGTTTTCTACACTTAAACGGAGCTGATTGGAGGTGGAAGATTCACAAAGCTCCAGGTGATTTCCATAAGAAGAGGAGGACGGCTTCTTAATGGGGGTCAGTGGCAGGGCCGGAGTGTGAATTGGCAGGGGTGCATCAATTAGAGCGCAGCCAAAGCTCAAGCTAACGATAAGGCGCACGGATGATAGAGAGGTGTAATCTTCATTAGAGGCGTATAAAAAAATATGACGATCTCACAAAGACGTGGCAAATGAGAGTGTGGCAGGGGGCAAGGAGTGAGATGCCTCCACTTACAGCAGACTCATCCCAAAGTACTTAAGACTTTATCACCAGCGGCAGACTGTACAGCGTTCTGTTAAAAATACATTAATTTTCTCTTATTTTATGTTGCTTAAAATAAATGGATTCCTCCCGGGCCCTATACCGCGCTAAACTATGGATAATTTAATATCAAGCCGTATATAATTCATATCAATCGAAAAGTTCATATTTTGCATGCTGGTTCATGAGAATCAAGTAGCCGTACATTTGGTGATTGATTTTCATTTTTATATTCTTTTTATTTTATTATTTATCATTTTCATCACTTAGGGTGAGCTTAATTGTCAGCTTACCTCTCTCATGTCTGAGGCATGCCAGTACACATATACGTATTAAAAGTACACACGGCATACCGTCATTATTTCATGTTTATTATTCGGTTTACTTTTCTTTCCATCCCATTCATTCGTTCATTCATCTACAGTAGCCATGTTATCCTGATGTTCTTTGAACTGCATTCAAAATCCTCACAAAAAAGCAGATCGACAAGACACGTCAGTTGCCTATGACTAATTAAATACACGTGCTACGTGTGCATTTGATGTTAAAAGGTTTTCGCAAAGTAATACCATTCAGTTTAGCGTATATACCGTCTCATCCAGGGTCAAACCCGAGTCACTTTCCCACTCTGGTGTTGTTGCTACTGGAGACTCTTATTTATCAAGCGTTTCTCCGTTGGTTGTGTGGAACCCATTTAGAAATTCGAGACTCAAATCGTTCAGCCATCAAATGCAAAGGAAGAGGAGTTTCCCTAGAGGCCATACAGGCCCTTATAGCTTACCTCGGTCAGATACAGGAAGTGCGATCTGCCTGAGAGAGCAAATTTATCTTTTATATTGGAGATGAAGGGTGGAGTAGAGTCACTAAACAGGTCGGCCAGTGGACATATACCTCCAGAGAGATTATGGATATGGGTGTCCACTAGACAGGAGGTCAGCTTTGGGTCAGAGTGGAGTGGAGAGGGTCCATTTATAGCTCAAAAAACACCTGAGCATGGAGAACACAGAGCTGATACAATAATAATAATAATAATAATAATAATAATAATAATAATATCAGACGATTATATAATTCAGTATTGCATTCAGCATTTATGTTCTCTTTATTTGTCGGTCCAAATATCCCGAACGCATGGCGTTAGTGCAGTGCTGCAGCCCTGTGCTTCGGTTCAGTTTGATTTACAAAATTCCGATCCAACCCAAAACGCATGTAGGTCTCTCATCTTGTACTTAGGTCCGTTCAGGACTGAACCGCTTTCGCACTGAAAGTGAACTGTACTAGACCTCACTTGGAATCGGACCGACACGACCACCGCACTCAG
Organism: Ictalurus punctatus; assembly: GCF_001660625.3. Lineage (NCBI taxonomy): Eukaryota > Metazoa > Chordata > Actinopteri > Siluriformes > Ictaluridae > Ictalurus > Ictalurus punctatus. The sequence continues at coordinate 1,479,601 of NC_030421.2, read as the reverse complement.
ACGCTTCGGAAAGGTCGGCTGCGTCCCAAATCGCGCATTGGGTACAGAACGGTACGTACTGAAATACGTACGTGAAGTCGAAACAGTACGTACTAATCAGCGCGCGGGCGTAGTACGAATACAATCCCGGGTGTACACACTACGTACATCCGCCATGTTGGCGTTGTCATGTGACCTCCGACGTCATCGTGAATACAAAAATCTTTAAAGGGATCACCGGATTAAAACGACCGCACTAACGGTACGCTGCACATCAGGAAGGTGAACCGAATTAGTGATGCAACGTGGGCGGGGTTAACACGCCGAGGTAAATTCGTTACCGTTAGCTTTACGGGAACAAATTTAGGCCTGATGGAGATCACAAAAAAGGTTTCAAACGCTGTGACGGCTGTTTTCTCGTTTAAACCTTCAGCAAGTCGACAGTTTATTCGGGTATTGTTGATAACAAGTCCTGTTTCGGACGCGGCCGTCGTCGTCTTCCACACCCGAGTGCGATCGCTGTGTTCTCACCTGCACAAAGGATCATATCACAAACGAATCAAATCACGAACGGACTAAAGACACCTCCGGAAAAAAAAAAAAAAGCCCCGGCGGTCACGCCGCTGCATATTCGACTGCGTGAGTTCTAGATGTTTCCCCTGTAACGCAGTTTTCCTGTAATTAAAATGCAGACGTCGTGACGATAAACGAAGTAACAAACTGCACACTCTCTGACATTTAATGCTTTGTGCCAGTTAGCACAGCTCTTTGATGTCGAGCTGCAGACAAACGTACCCCCTTAATAAGGTAAGATATTAAAGTGCACATGTGTGAAGAGTGTTCACAAGTGTCTGAGAGCAGTGGGCGAGCTCAGAGGCAGAAAGGAATTTGATTACATTGCGTTCACCTATCCAAACAAACCCCGTCTTGTGAACATTGTGCATCCAAGCGCACAAGCAGCTCCAGAGCACACACAGCCAATCTTACACCATTTAAGTGTATATTTGGGGGGGGGACGCGACAATCTGCCCTATTGAACGGCTTTGTCCCCTTAGGCCAAACCGAAATGGTAATGTGCAGCACATTTCCGACGAGCCGAGGTCTCCTTTATATTTCTGTGGAGAAAAGGAGGGGAGACGCAGCGACCGGCACAAGTTTCAGGATCTCATAAACCTGTGAGGAGAATCGGCGGAGCAGATAAATCCGCAACGCCACAGTGCAATTAAAACCCGATTCGATTTGAGCGCACACCGTCCATCTGTCAACGGGAAACAAAAGCTGAGGAGATGCATTATTAGCGACTCCCCGCTCGCGCTCGTTTGCTTGCGGAGTAACGCACACACTGGAAGTGGCACATGGTAAAGGGCCTGAGCTGAGCTGTTCAGTCAGGGCAAAATCTTCTGGAACAGATTGCAAAACTCTGCCGCAATCCAGCGACGAAGTGTACTTCCTATAGCGCTTTAGCGGTCATGAAATAAACAGGGGGATTGATTTACAGAAGTCATAGGTTTTCACACAGATCAGCGTTTAGTCCAAAAGCAAAGAGAGATGCGTGTGAGAGCAGTACCTGTATTACACTTTTCTGGGGTCACAGAGTACCACATGCAGTGTGAGCTGGAGAAGACATCCCAGAAGTCAGCCCAAATGCATGGATTTTGGCAGAATATGTCTCACTTAGTTATATATATATATATGTATTTTATATATATTTTTTTAATGCTAAAGGTTAAAGGAGATTATTAGGGTTTTTATACTGTAGTGCTATAATGAAATAGTAATAGTTGAGCAAAACCAGTTTCACAGTGATAATGATAACGAGTCTTTATTAGTCACGTTTACATTACAGCACGGTGAAATTCTTTTCTTCGCATACCCCAGCATGTCAGGAAGTTGTGGTCAGAGCGCAGGGTCAGCCATGATACAGCGCCCCCTGGAGCAGAGAGGGTTAAGGGCCTTGTTCAAGCGCCCAACAGCGGCAGCCTGGCAGTGCTGGGGCTCGACCCCCCCGACAGAAAATGTAATGCGTTAAGCCCTCTTTGTAAAGCTTGTTGGTCTGAAAACAAGATTAGTTTAGGCATTTCATAGCAGGCTTGCTTATATATCAATCATTATGCCAGCTGTAAGATATTGGCTTGCTTACTTTTATATTTATGGACACTGAATGAAGACATACACAACATTTCACTAAATTTACCACACACACACACACACACACACACAATATTTCCAGAGTCATGACTCTGGTGTCATCATCCCATAAGAGTATTCAAAGCTATAATTAATTATTAGATCTTTGCAGCCATGATTTCTGCAGCTGTGCATGCTTGACTGAATCACTGTAGTGTTCTTGGTTCTATTAAGATCCAAATGTCTCACATAATCCTATTTGTCCACTTCAGAATCTGGCAGATAAAGATCCTTATTATGTGCGAGGAGGTTCAAGGGAGCGCATCTCAGCGCTTTCAGCCTAAAAAATGCTATCGACTTCAAAAGGTGGAAGAGGACATCAATTTAAAATCAGAAATGTATCTGGGATCTCGACGCGCCTTAAACTACAATACATCTCCACTGATTAAAATACATCAAAGCCTCGTCATTTGTTCCTCTGAGCAATAAGGGTAGATTTTAATTGCAAAATGTTAAACCTCACAATTAAAGGCTTTGTGCTACTTAAAGCTAGCTCAAACAGACACCAAAGGACAGGCATACAAATGAGATGCAGGGAAACACAGCATGCACGAGCGGAGGGAATTAAACGGTGGCTTTAAAAGCTCGCTGCAAAATGATAATGCTTCAGATTCATCACCGTGTGTCGTGATAGTATTATGGAAAAATCAGCCAACAGATTGCACTTTCATGAGCTCCTGTCCTCCCCCGACTGAAGGAGATTCTTTAGACAGAGAAAGGGAAACGGCGAAGTAGAAGGAGACATCAACCTAGTGTGCTCGCCATTAATAAAATAAATAAATAAATAAATAAATAAATAAATAAATAAATAAATAAACGCTGAACATTTTGTAGCTACACAGCTCCAAAACTGGAAACATCCTGCCAACGCAAACAGGTAGTCAATTTAGAGTCGACGGATGAGATAAAAGACTACTGACTTGGTACTCTGTTGCTGCAATTAGATTAGCTCGCACTACAGAGAGCCTCGGCAGCCAAACACCAATACACAAGAGCTTTACAAGAAGCCCACTGGATATGAAAAACAACTACTGCAACTGCTCGTAAAGCGGGACGGGGAGCAAAAAGCCCTTCGACTTTCTCACCACTACCATCAGAGTTCAGCACTACCATCAGACACGGCCAGACGAATCTAATATCAGATATAAAAGCTTCCAATGTTTCGGGGTTTTTTTTCTCCTGCCGAACACAAACAGTAGCTCAACGATTCTGAACTGAGCAGTGGGGCGCGTGAGTTGTATCATAAAAACGTCAATCTAGGAGTAGTATTACTGAAGACGTTCAGAAAGGTTCAAAGAACAACGACACAGCGCTTCGCTAGTCGTTGTCTTGGTTATTTGAGAGATCCGAGCTGGTATACGCGGGCTCGCACTTTTATGGACTAAGACTTTTATGGTCTTTCGATGGATTAAAAGACTTGCTGTTAAGGTGGACTGTTTTACTAAAGGACAGACGAGCGAAACATAAATACACGAGTGTAGGGTTTTTGGTCCGACCGACTCTTCTGTTTAGCGTGTTTGCGTTTCGCATTCGAAATAATAACAACGGGGCGAAGTCCGTCGAGCGTTACGGATATGAAACGCTAAACCGGGGCGGCTGTGGATCGGGCGGTAGAGCGGGTCGTCCACTAACCGTAGGGTCGGCGGGTCGATCCCCGGCCCACGTGACTCCACGTGCCAAAGTGTCCTCGGGCGAGACACCGAACTCCGAGTTCCTCCTGATGGCGAGTTATCGCCTTGCATGGCAGCTCTGCTACCACTGGTGTGTGTGTGAGTGTGTGTGTGTGTGAATGGGTGAATGAGACACAGTGTAAAGCGCTTTGGATACAAGCGCTATATAAGTGCAGACCACTTACCACGAAAGACAAAAATTCAAACTCACGGATACTGCCTGCATGTGTGTGTAAGAGTGCACCCCCACCCCCACCCCCTCCCCCGCCTCGGCAATGAAATTTAGATCTGTTTGTCAGAAGTGCAATTCTCATGTCCCGTAAGAGTATTAATGAAAAACACTTTCGTTGCTAACCAATCCAGGGCTGGACGAGAGCAAGGCAGGGAAGGGAGCCAGCAGTGGGACGTCATGCGGGTGACGAGAACGTGTGACCTCTCATTTTATTCTTTAATAAAGTCGCACCCAGGTGGCCTCGAGGCCTTACAGTTGTCTGGGGCTCTTGAGCACTAAACAGTAGTCTACTCGACACTCCTCCCCCCTCTTCCCCTTTCCGTCTACACAAACACACTCGCATTGTTTCGGTACACAAGTCTGTTATGGAGATGAAGCCCCTCCTCGATCTCTGCTGGCGAAACCTGTTCCATTGCCTCACCGATCGACTTTCAGACCTCTCTTTCTAACGGCCATTGTGCAACGACTCATGTGAAGAAACTCTTTGAGCTAGGAGCAGCGGCATGCGATCTCTTCCGTGGCTGTCAGATCGC
>NC_030421.2:1415000-1470000 GCF_001660625.3 Ictalurus punctatus | reverse complement strand
TTTATCAAGAACGAATGCTATAATGTTCTCTATGCTCGAGAGCTCTTTTTAACGGACAAAGGAGAAACACAAACGCTCTGGCGCTCGAACGATAACGACGGCGCGGCAGATATATATATAGTGTATTGTTCACCTCGGGTTCCTGATTTCCTTCAATTAAACATCCCTGTGACTAATAGCACCATGGAGGCCCGTCTGATCCGCGTAATCAGATCTGCAGAACGGCTATTGTCTCACATTCCTATTCTGACATTTGAAAGGTCAAGAGTGAGAGGACATATGATAACTGCGAACCCCCCTTTTTTTGTGTGTACAACCCTTAATCTCCCTTCGCAGAATTGGTGACACATAACAGTTCATCTCCGGCCGAACGGCGAGAGCGGAAGTTATATCGGCGTTCGAGGAAACTGCTGGATTTCTTTACTCGGCTATAAAGGTAAATCTCGGAGAACTCGAGTTTGGAGAAAATGAGGGAAGGTATTGTGTGCGTGCGCTGGCCACAGACAAGTGGCAGTTTATGTCAAATAAAAAGCTTTCAATCCCACGCTTTAGTTCTGGTAACAATGTCGAATGTTCTGGTTTCAAAAATCTTTATTTCTGACTGAACTATTCCACTTCATTTTGACATATTTTTACAGATCCAGCGTCTACTGACTGCCACGGTAGTGTAAAATTACAAAACAGGGGAATAAACGTGAAGTAGACCCGTGTACCTACACACTGTACGTACAAGTAATCATACATGCTCCATTTGTCAATCACTCACAGATATCATGATTATTATGACTTCTCAGTCATCTAACAGAAAACATACCACTTACTGAACAAGACAACAGAGATTTTATATATATATATATATATATAATCCCCTAATTCCTCCATCTGGGGATTAATACAGTATTAATTTATCTTTTATATATGTATACAGTACTGTGCAAAAGTGTCAGGCACCCTGTTTTGTTTTTTTGTTGTTGTTTTTTTACAAACTTTGTATAAACGTTGTTATAGATTTGATATATTTTATAGATTTTATAGATTTTAAGTGCAAACTTCGTTATAGATTTTTATGCTATGACGTCTACATTATCGAGTCAGTACAAAAGCTCATTTTATATATATATATATATATATATATATATATATATATATATATATATATATATATATAATATAATATAATTAACGTAAACCATTTTTTTTAATGTAAACTATTTTTATTATATTTAATAGTATACATATTGGACCCTACAACAGTTTATAAATAAATAAATAAATAAATAAATAAACCTTGGTCTTTGATAAATTATTCACAGCTGAGGAAAAACTGCAGAGGTGGAGGCCGTATGTGGGGAAAAAAAAAATATATATATGGATAATATTCCATTATTTTAAAACCTTTTAACTGGTGATGATCCACTTCCTTTAAACGTGATATATATAACGTACAATTACTTGTGAACAGTTCACAGCGTGCCATGGATCACTAAACACCCGAGATACGCTAGTAAGGGTTCGATTCCACGTCTAGAAAAAACCCCACAACTGACACAGAAAATCATATTTCTTTCCCAGTAGCTATAACACCTTCTGGTTTTTTTTCTTCTTGTCAGGGTGGTGCTTCAAAGAACTCGGTCGACAGCACTGTTATCTGTGTAAAACACAATGTCTGACATAATACACAAAGCCTGGCATTCACTTCCTGCCTCTCTCTGTGACAGTGCTCTCCTTTAAATACATCTTATTTCTTTTAACTGCAACCTTGGGAGAGCGGCAGCGCTCTAAAGCGCCAACACTTAACACCTTGTAGTCGGAGGAAACGTTTCTGATCTGCTCGTGTCATTTAATCATCCTGATTCTAGCGAGCTGTGCAGAAACAATTTTGCAGGATATTAACTTCCAACTAAACCCTGCTTGTGTCATTTGTGGTTCCACTCAACCGGTGGTCCCACGGGGAACGCACCCTCCCTACAGCTGTAATGAGGTTCACGACGCAGAATAAAGCCGGTTAATAGAAAGGTAAGATACATTTAAATAAATAAATAAATAAAGGAATAAATAAATGACACACACATATGCGTGAATCGGGAAAAACCAGCCGTTTCAAGTGTCGCTGAAAACCTACTTGGATTAGTAGTCAGAGCTAGCCGTTAGCTTTCTTCTAGCTGCTTGTGGCGTGGAAATCTAGCTGAATAGTTAATACGCCATCTCACCTCCAAGACAAGTGCAGACTTCAGTGTTTCCCTTCGGGGAGGCACTCTGTCAAATAGCACAGGAAATAACTTTGGAGAGAAAATTGAATGTGAGGGCGTTAAAGGGACGCGCTATCCACGGGGATGTCTCACAATTAGGCTAATACTAAATTATCTGAGGTAAAAACACACATAAGTAAACAGTAAACCAACACTTTCAGAGCTTAAAATAAATAAATAAATAAAAGCTCAGTGCCTCTTGGCGAGAGCCTCCATATGGTCTGCAGAATACAAAGGAAGGCGATGCCACCCCATGAAAACCATTTTTGTTCCATTGGAAAAAAAAAAAAAAAAAAAAACTAGGTCATCCTCTCATAATTGTCAATCATGCAATAAATCTCTCTGTGCCACAAATGAATACTGCACTGGGAATGAAACAAAGCGTATTGGCATGCGATGTCAGCTCGACTTAATTCATTCTCCTTTTCAGAAAAGCCTATTCACATGTGAAGTTTATGGATGTCACAGTGTCTGCTCTGGAGAAACAGAGGGATAATACATATAGACAGATGTATTGTGCTGGAAAACTTTTATCAGCATAATGCTTGGGAGCCTGTATAGAGCACAAAGCCTGCATTGGATCATGACATAACAGGACAAATTTCGGAGCAGAATACATTAACTGGTACGATGGCAGTTAGCAAAGGTGACTGTCATAGACCTGATGCTAAGCATTTAAACAGTTTTACGAGTCGCCGTGTGTGTGTATATATATATATACAGTATCTGACAAAAGTGAGTGCACCCCTGACACGTTTGTAAATATTTGATGATATCTGTTCATGTGACACACTGAAGAAATGACACTGTGCTACAGTGTAAAGTACTGAGTGTACAGCTTGTGTAACGGTGTAAATTTGCCGTCCCCTCAAAATAACTCAACACACAGCCATTAATGTCTAAACCGCTGGCAACAAAAGTTTGTACACCCCTAAGTGAAAATGTCCGAATTGGGCCCAAAGTGTCGATATTTTGTGTGGCCACCATTATTTTCCAGCACTGCCTTACCCCTCTTGGGCATGGAGCTCACCAGAGCTTCACAGGTTCCACTGGAGTCGTCTTCCACTCCTCCATGACCACATCACGGAGCTGGTGGATGTTAGAGACCTTGTGCTCCTCCACCTTCCATTTGAGGATGCCCCACAGATGCTCAATAGGGTTTAGGTCTGGAGACATGCTTGGCCAGTCCATCACCTTCACCCTCAACTTCTTTAGCAAGGCAGTGGCCGTCTTGGAGGTGTGTTTGGGGTCGTCATCATGCTGGAATACTGCATACTGATCATGCTGTGCTTCGGTATGTCACAGTACATGTACATTTTGGGCCCAATTTGGACATTTTCACTTAGGGGTGTACTCACTTTTGTCAGATACTATACATATATATATATATGGATATACGCCTGTCTTCGAAACGAACAAATGGGAGTCTAATATCTTTCGTAGAGGCAAATAAAACCGATGCGTGATCGAAAACTGATGGCTTGATTAAAACTGGGCTTATCATCAAGAAAAACCCCAGCTGGGAAACACGAGACAGTGAGCCGCTAGTCCTGCGTAAGAGTCTACGCCGTGGTCCTGACAAACAAAGGCTATAAAAGCAGGCGACGTGTGTGTGCTGTGGCCGCCGCTGCCTCGTCTTCCGCATCCCCCAGCCAGGTGTCATCGGTTTACACATATCTGATGGGACAGAAAGGGGGCGCGGTGGTCCACTTCCAGCAGACGAATTCGGTGTCATGTCTCTCCGGAGCAAACTGTCAGTCTTTACGGGGAGAGTAATAATAGCCGGGCACTACGGCTCACCGTGGCAGGGGCGATATTTTTTAAAAGAAGCCTCAGCGAGACAGTGACATTCGAGTCTGGCGGAGAGAAACTCAAGCCAAGCATCGTTGAGAGAGAAAAAAAAACACACACACACTGGAGTTATTATAATGGCTCTCTCTTTCTCTCGCGCGGGGCTCGGCGAGCGCGCAACGTGAGCGCCTCTGGATCGGGTCTAAAGGAAAAGACAGTGGCTTTTGTTTGATACGGAAATACAGTGTCTAGTTCTAACGCGAATTTGAGCAGGGCGGAGGGAGTGGACTGGATAGCGTGTAAATGGAATTTTCAGTTTATTACAAAGATTTTCTATGTGCCTTTGTATATAGTCGGAAAATATTTTTTCCAGGGATGTCTCCCTTTCCTCCCTTTCACAGTCAGTCAAGCTATATGTGACACTGATATATGCCGGCCTTCTGCGGGCGCCGCGTTGCGAAAACATAGCGGGGTTGCTCTGTCCGACTACAAGGTTGCAGAACGACAAGAATAAATGTCTATTTGTCCCAAAAAAAAAAAAAAAAAAAAAAAGGTCTAATTGTTGGGAAACTCAATCCAAAGCAGTCACAGTTCATTCTCAAGTAATGGAGGACTGTCCGAAAGTGAGTTAATACGTTTACATGGACAGCATGAATCTAATTATTAACCTTACTCTGATTAAGATAATAGTGTGATTAAGGTGTGTACATGTCTGTAATACACGTCCATAATGCGTCCAAAACAGGAGTACTCCACCTGTCTTAATTGGATTATTGATCACTTCGATTATGACCTTAATCAGATTAAGGTCAGTAAAAATTGCTGTTTACATGCTAGTTTCTTAATCAGAGTATGGTCTTAATCGGAATAAGAGTGGATTGTTGTTGTCCGTGTAAACGCGGCTAGCGAGGATAGAGAACGGAGAAAAACACACCAGCGGCATCAAAGCTACAGCCAGACGCTTAGTGTTTTTATCTAATAAACAGCCGTTTGGGTTTCACCTTGAAAGCGTCTTGCTCAAGAAGCAAAGCGCATATCTAACAAGTCCTGCACGCGCCATATGGGATCCTTAGTGGCAATAAAAAAAATAAAAAAAACAATATTTGTGTTTTGTTATGATTATTATGATTCAATTTGGGCAAATTGACTTTACACGCTGCTGTGTGGTCTGTGAGGAGTTCAGCTCCTGGGCGAGGGGCCTGGAGTCTCACGTTTGTCAGAAGGCCTGTCTGGGAGCAGATGCTTTGAACGGTGATAGAATTCCATTCCGGTCTCAAGTGTCATTAGCTGCGAGCCATTCGCTTTGCCAGGTAAAGATTAGATAACAATCACAACTTTATGAGATGCTCCTGGAGGTGTTTGTACCGGGCCGAGCGGCGCTGATAGAAATGTTACTCCTGTGTCATTTCCCTTTTAACTTCGCGTTCGGATTATGAAACCAAGTGGAAATCATTCCCTCGCGCTGACAGCTTCCAGTGCACTCGAGAACGAGAGAGACCAAACTGCAAATCAACTGGAACGAGGACATTTCGAAACAACTACGCTGTCGGGTTAACTTTACAGAAACGAGCCTAAAAAAATAAATAAATAAATAAATAAATAAATAAAAATCACGTGCATCCATCCCATAATAATTGCCACCGGTATTTTTATTTATTTTATTTTTGTTTTCAAAAGGTTTCAAAAGGGTGCTTTAGAGCCACATATTTTCTGCTTTGAGGAGGGCTTGAAAGTGAATTCGGTGAGCACTTATTCCTTTTGTCCTCAGCAAGCACTCCAGAGCCTGTTGTTTTTCTTTAATGGAGTCATGGTGCTCTCATTGCCCTGTAAAGTGGAGCTTGTTCTGACCTAAATGAAAACAGCCTGCAGAGCTAAATAATCACCTGTCCTCCAGCCTGGCACTACCAAAGCTGCCGACGCCGTTTACCGCGCCGAGGCACTACCATATCCTTCATGCTCAAACCCCCAACACAAACCTCACGAGTATCCATCAAGGAGTTCCGTCTTACGCAAAACAGCGGCATCGACAAGCTCCGTCACGGCTACACTGTGACTGTAGAGCTGTCTCACAACTTAGAGATGTTTCTATACTGCGAAACGGATCTGAGAGCCTTAAAAAAATAAAATATAGAAAAATATTTAAAAAAAAAAAAAAAAAAAGAAGTTGGAAGAAATTTCCAGAATCCCATTTGAGACTGATTCCCACAAGTATTCTTCTTTTTTTCTTTTCCTCCCCCCCCCCCCCCCCCTCCTGTCATCTCCAATGTGAAAATGAGCTAGGGAAAATTAACTCCTGATACAGCTACGCTGAATTAGACAGTGAAGAAGAAGAGGGGGGGAAAAAAGCACTTTTTAAGGATTCCAGCCTTGTCATTTTCAATTTTCTGCTCTTTGGACATGCGTGTATTCAGATTCAAGAACATCTACTCGGCATATCAATCCTAATTAGACAATCTGGGTCCGCGAAGGATAGGAGCGGAGTTATTTGCATAATTTAATCATAAATACTCAGCGATACATATTTCCAAATGCATTTGTACAATTATCTTTTCATCCTTGGGGCAAAAGTATTAATATGATTAGGCAATAATTCTTAAAAAAGAGCAAGGAAAATAGGAACGCGGCGAGTGCACCCTCTTTTTAAACTCCAGCTTTGGGCTATATGAAAAATTAATTAATTTCGGGGGGGAAAATCAATTTCTCGACGTGACCACATTAGACGGAGCGGGGCTACAGCCTAGCATCTCCGTCCAATCAAGAAATCTCATCTGCTCCCTCTAACTTCTGTCAGTAGTGTTTAACATCGCGGTACAAGCACCAGTGATCTGCGCCTTGCTCCCTAAATACGGTGTAATGTGGACGAGCTGCCGGCTAAAGACATGCCAGACCCTACGGTGTCTCTCTCGTTAACACTCACACTGTCTCACACACACACACACACACACAGGCCCAAATTCATGGCTTTCTCCACAGCCAATCTGTCACAGGTGCTGCTGCACTATTCCAATTTCCTAACTATGCCTTCTCCCGACTGCTTTAATCTTCCCATCATTTAAAATAAAAAATAGCCAAAATATCTGCCCTTTAATCCTCTCGGCATCACCTTATCACGTCCGTTATAAAAACAGGACGAGGTACACCCTACGTATGCGCATTAATAAATAAGTGCACTGTCAGAAACACAATTGTCTTCCTGTACTAAGCTCTGATCCTCCAGCAGAGACATGCAAATCTAATCAGCTCCAACTGCTTCACTTGATAACCAAAAAAACGATGGCCTTTAGAGCCTCTTCCATGAAAAGGGACTATAAATAGCTACAGTAGCGACGTCCTATCAGCTATATTTATTCAAGAGCTTTAACTAAAAGAACAACTTCGGTACAAATCCACAAATATTCCGAATTAAACGAAGAACAGATAATAAACACACACACGCACACACACACACACACACGCACACGCACACGCACCCACACGGCAGTCGTGATTATAACGACGTTCCGATTTCCGATCGACTTTTTTTTAAAAACGATGCGACGTTCCGGCGTTTTCTAACGACGTCGTCTTGCGACGTGCAGCAAATGCACAATTAATTTAGACGCTAATCCTATCCAACAGCGGCGCTCTGCCGACTCGTAGCAACAAAGATAAAAAGCCGGCTGTTTATCCTCTTCCTCTCCGACCCATCAGCACAACGTGAACTCAGGGCCAGAGCAGAGAAATGCATATTTGATTTGTAAGAAAGTGCTTGAATGAATTTGTGATTTTAACAAGCCTTTTAACATGCACATCACCCCCCCCCACACACACACACACACACACACACACACACACACACACCATCACCACCTCCGCCTTCAAACTCTTTCATCCTAATCAGACATCTGTCTCTCTGTTTTTTTGTGTGTGTGTGTTTTTTTTTAAGTTATTATCACCCTGGCTCCCTCTTGGATGTGGTTGCTGGGTGACGGGTATCTTAGCACCCACTCTGACTGGGAATGATTTGAATCCGATCCAAAGATTTCCCATGAGTACCTGTAAACACATCTGTGCCCTGCCGAAAACAAATATATCAGAAGAGCACTGCAGAGAGAGAGAGAGAGAGAGAGAGAGAGAGAGAGAGAGAGAGAGAGAGAGAGAGTGCGATAAGATCTGCCACCACTGGTGAAGACGTAACCCCCGAGCGCTAGACAAAATAATCCCACTTTCCTGTAAATGGGACAGTTTGTATCGTAACACAAACAAAACACAAGCCTCGTTTTTTTTTTTTTTTTTTTAATGCCCTGCCCTAATGACTGGGCATGTAAATATAAGTAAGTAAATCTTTATTGTCCCTAGAAAGGGCAAATTTGTAATTTTTTTGACATTTATATTGCTTCGAATTATGAAGCTATTATAAAGGGGGGGGAGGGGGGGGGGGGGATGGGAATACCATTTAAATAAAAATCCATGAAATTGTACGGCTGAGAAAAATAGCCGACATCCCAAAGGCCTCCTGTCGTCTGGAGGTGCGTGTTTAACCTTCAGAGGTAGACAATGATTGTCAATTAACTGCTGCATTGCTGTGCATGTACAGCTTGCCTGCAGTGAGGGAGCAGCACTGTTGTGATGTTTCAATAACCCTGTAAGTTCACATGCTCGTGGGAATGAAGAGTGCCTGCGCTGTCCCGCACACAAAATGAAAAGGAAAACAAGTGGCTGAAGTATTGCTTCTCGTGAGGCACCGTCGTAGCTCCCATGAAAGCGAGAGATTATGGGCCCTCTATCTGCTCGGCACTGGAAGGGGAGCATTAATCTGGGTCGAGGCTCTGTGTGAGGGTGTAGCATAGAGAGAGAGAGAGAGAGAGAAGGAGAGAGGGGAGCGTATGCTCCTGCAAAGCGAGAGCGCAGATCATCCGCCGCTGCCGTACGGCACACGTACTAAACTAGAGCAGCCAAAGATAAACAGCTATCATTTAGCAACAAAACAAAAGCCCAAATAAAAAACCAAACATGAGCATTTTATCATCATAACAGTGTAGGAATTAATGCATGGAAATCTTCACGTTCTGTGGAAATCTATCAGGGGCTCTGAGTACACACTACCTACAAAGAAATCTCCACGAGCTCCACTAGGTCAGTCTAAAAGACGAGGTTTTCGTCCCGTGGTTCCGCGTACGGCTCCAGATACTCCAGAAACATCGGCAATACTTTCCCGCATCAACAGAACTCAAGTGACCCACGAATACTTGAATTAGGAGCTAAAGTGCAAACCTTTCTGCTTAAAGTGCCAAACATACACACGCAGATTCAATCAGCAGTGTAACCAAGAGCTGCTCCTCCTGAGCCATCTGTTTGTGTTCCATCTACACAGGATATCTTTGTCCATACAAATGATGTAATTCTCCAAATGGGAAGCAGCCATGGCGGATATGATTGATTTCAGCATAACACCGGCAGTACCAGGTGCTTTCAGAGACCATTACAGGCCTCTCCGTGCAGCAGTAATAGGCGAGCACTTTAGCGTCATTAAAGCAATATGTAGCACTGCATTATCCTTTAACCCCATCACTGGCCACTCTCAGTGCCAACCTCAGAGTTCAAATCACACACTATATCACCGTGTGACCAGCCAAGGTCCGCGTGGACGAGGAGCGAGGCCTCGCAGCTTTACGTTCCAGCTTTCACAAACTGAATCATCGTCACTGTGGTCAAACGACCCAAAAATGAAGGCATGATGTATGCTGAAAAGCGCTCATTTAGGTTTCTTTTGTTTTATATATATATATATATATATATATATATATATATATATATATAAAATATATGTTTCATATTTAGGAAAAACTGTAATTAAACATATATAAAAACGTGACATGGGTCAAGGAATAGCGTGGCCAGTATATAAGAGGCCAGTATTCTCAAAAAATAGATTTGGGGTTTTTGTTGTGTGTATATACGTCAATAATGACATATTATTAATATAATATATTAATCAATTAATCATACTAACAATAACAAAGATAAAACGTGACCCTTTTCATTAAATAACATTTGTCTTATTATAAATGAAACTATTATTATTATTATTATTATTATTATTATTATTATTATTATTATTATTATTATGTTTGTTTGTTATTTACAATTAGACAAAAGTTATTTACGGAGAAAATGTTGCACCCACTTAACAGTAATCTATGTTTCCACTACTTAAAATTAGCTGGAGACAGTGAATCTTTCCTCAGTATTGACAGTATGCACTTACTGACCACAAGCACTTTTTATTCTGACTGGAGTAGAAAGAAAGAAAGAAAGAAAGAAAGAAAGAAAGAAAGAAAGAAAGAAAGAAAGAAAGAAACAGTATAAATAACTGAATGTACTAGGGGGTCACGTACAGTGCACGAGATTTAATAACCATTAGTATCCATTTACTATCCTTTTTTTTTTTTACATGATCAAGCATATTAAGAGAGCATTATTGGTCATGTGTTATACATTAAATAAAAGTAATTTAATAAATTTCACTTATACAATATCTGTAAGTGTTCATTTGTTGAAAAAAAATATTTCATGCTGGCAAACGGGTCTGTTTATACAGCGGTGTGTCAACACACCCGGGCTTTACTCAGGTCAAAGATATTATCACAACTCTTCCCGTTCATTCATTAGACTATCATGATCATTTCTTTGCTAGTTTGTTGTAAATGCAGCGCTGATATTTAACTGCAAAATTCCGCGAATGAGTTTTCATATTCTAAACTTCATTATTATTATTAAATATTAGCAGCAGCATGCACAGCAAAAAAAAGAAAGAAAGAAAGAAAGAAAGAAAGAAAGAAAGAAAGCTAGTGTTATTTACACAGTGCTTATTTATGATGGTCCAGCTGGACGCGGATGATGAGTGTAAAAGTTCATCTTAAACACGCTGCTGTTTAGCTGTGTACTTTGTGTCAGTGCTGTATAAACGTTAATCCAAGACAATGATGTTTAGCTGGGTTTCTTGTGCCAGTGGTTTATACATTAATCTAATACACTGTTTAGCTGTGTACTTTGTGTAGGCCGTGTAAATGTAAACGATGGTTAGCTGTATACTTGTGTGTATACGTGTCAGTGGTGTAGAAGTTAAAGTAACAGCTGTGTACTTGGTGTCAGTGGTGTAGAAGTTAATGTAACAGCTGTGTACTTGGTGTCAGTGGTGTAAATGTTAATGTAACAGCTGTATACTTGGTGTCAGTGGTGTAGAAGTTAATGTAACAGCTGTGTACTTGGTGTCAGTGGTGTAAATATTAATGTAACAGCTGTATACTTGGTGTCAGTGGTGTAGAAGTTAAAGTAACAGCTGTATACTTGGTGTCAGTGGTGTAAATGTTAATGTAACAGCTGTATACTTGGTGTCAGTGGTGTAGAAGTTAAAGTAACAGCTGTATAGTTGGTGTCAGTGGTGTAGAAGTTAATGTAACAGCTGTATACTTCGTGTCAGTGGTGTAGAAGTTAATGTAACAGCTGTGTACTTGGTGTCAGTGGTGTAGAAGTTAATGTAACAGCTGTGTACTTGGTGTCAGTGGTGTAAATATTAATGTAACAGCTGTATACTTGGTGTCAGTGGTGTAGAAGTTAAAGTAACAGCTGTATACTTGGTGTCAGTGGTGTAAATGTTAATGTAACAGCTGTGTACTTGGTGTCAGTGGTGTAGAAGTTAAAGTAACAGCTGTATAGTTGGTGTCAGTGGTGTAGAAGTTAATGTAACAGCTGTATACTTCGTGTCAGTGGTGTAGAAGTTAATGTAACAGCTGTATACTTCGTGTCAGTGGTGTAGAAGTTAATGTAACAGCTGTGTACTTGGTGTCAGTGGTGTAGAAGTTAATGTAACAGCTGTATACTTGGTGTCAGTGGTGTAGAAGTTAATGTAACAGCTGTATACTTGGTGTCAGTGGTGTAGAAGTTAATGTAACAGCTGTATACTTCGTGTCAGTGGTGTAGAAGTTAATGTAACAGCTGTGTACTTGGTGTCAGTGGTGTAGAAGTTAAAGTAACAGCTGTATACTTCGTGTCAGTGGTGTAGAAGTTAATGTAACAGCTGTGTACTTGGTGTCAGTGGTGTAGAAGTTAAAGTAACAGCTGTGTACTTCGTGTCAGTGGTGTAGAAGTTAATGTAACAGCTGTGTACTTGGTGTCAGTGGTGTAGAAGTTAATGTAACAGCTGTGTACTTGGTGTCAGTGGTGTAGAAGTTAATGTAACAGCTGTGTACTTGGTGTCAGTGGTGTAGAAGTTAAAGTAACAGCTGTACAGTTGGTGTCAGTGGTGTAGAAGTTAAAGTAACAGCTGTATACTTGGTGTCAGTGGTGTAGAAGTTAATGTAACAGCTGTATACTTGGTGTCAGTGGTGTAGAAGTTAATGTAACAGCTGTACAGTTGGTGTCAGTGGTGTAGAAGTTAAAGTAACAGCTGTATAGTTGGTGTCAGTGGTGTAGAAGTTGAGCACGGCGGTAACGGCTCCGCTACGTCATCATCTCGGCTGAACTCGCGAGCTCGGAGTCGGTTCTCTGCAGCTCCGCGCTTCTTTCCCATTTAACAACTACGCGAGAAGTTGGAGCTGACTGCGCGCGAAGCTGCATGAAGAATCGGCTCTCCTCCGAGCTCGCAGCGCAAGTGTGCGCGAGGGCTGGCGCTCGGCGCTTACCTGGCATTGGTGCAGTCGTTGTAGAGCGTCTCGAAGTCTTTGCGGGAGATGAGCTTGCAGCGGTTCACGCCGGGCTGGATGGCACCGAGGCCGCGCAGCACGCGCACCTGCTCCACGTTGCACACCACGGGCGTGATCTCGAGCCGCTTCAGCTTGGTGTAGACGGTGTGCAGCCCACCGACCAGGTGCTTCAGGAACAAATCGAAGGCCTGCGGCAGGCAGATGAGCTCCCGTCCGTCCACGGTAAACGAGGCCACCTGCGCGCCCCTCAGCTCTACCATCTTGCACTCGTTATTCTGCGGGGTGTTCTCCACGGGCGACGGGGTCGAGTACACGGGCTTGGAGCCGAGCGGAGTCGAAGTGACAGCGATCGGCATAACCGGGCTTCCTGCCGCCGTTCTCAGCTCCGAGCGGAACGGGTTCGCGGCGGCCGGAGCCACCGACGGACACGGAGACGAAGTAGCCGACGGTGATGAAGTGTTCACCGAGGAGGAGGAGGAGGATGAGATGGGAGACGGCTGGACCAGAGAGGAAGGGGGGATCAAAGCAGCCGGCACGGCCATGGTCAGCTCGAGCACGCGTTAAAGTTCAAAAAGTGGGCAAAAATTTTAAAAAAAAAAAAAAAAAAAAAAAAAAAAAAATACCCCAAAGAAAGAAAAAATAAAAAGTAACGCGCGAGTTGGTTCGAAGGAGAAATCCACAGCAGCGCGCGCTCCAGCAAGAAAAGTTCCACCAAAAAAAAAAAAAAGGCACGAGAAAAAGCGTGTGTTGTGATGAATTAGGCTGTGCACGCCGGGACGACCATTTGGAGATTGGAAGAGAGAGAGAGAGAGAGCCCGAGAAAGAGAGACAGGAAGAAAATGAGCCGAAAAGTGCAGCTCGCTCTCTGGGATGAGTTGTTGTTGTCACAAGGTCCAAAGAGGGAGGAGCTAGTGGACACTGTCGGCCTCTGAAGCACGCGCGCACCGTCTGCGTTCGAAAGCGCGCAGTAACGCGTTAATGAACTCATTTCCCGCAATGAACGCAGTCCCCGCAATGGAGTTAGCAGAGATTTTCACACTATTTACTACTGAGTGCAAGTGGAAGGCGATGCTAAATACACACTTTACACTCTCCCTCACTTCATTTCTTCATTCACACACAACTCTTTGATTTATTTATTCTTTTTATTATTATTATTATTATTATTATTATTATTATTATTATTATTATTATTATTATTTCTAGGATGAGTTTGTTTATCTCCTTGGTGTCAAAATGCCCCACTTCTCCATGCAGATTCACTACACTGCTCTGAATCAGTGGTCCTCTATAGGCTTTTGACAACCGTACAATAACAACCAATGAAATAAGCCTATTCTGTAGGACCTGTAGGGGACAAAGTGAACTGCTGTAAATGTGAAAATCCGAAAAATGAAAATTTCCCTCAAATGAATAAAGCCAAAACAACACGTTTACCTCCTGTGCATACGCACATCCTGCACCCCGGCCTCATACATATATTTAGGATACGCAACATACTGTATACTGTAAGTGGAAGCTCAGTGGTCTTTGTCAACATGAAAACAAATATCTGCTTTTACACTCTGTCACATACCCTTTCTTCTTATTTGTCCCCCCACCTGTGCACACACACCTGCCATGCGGACAATCCCCCAGGCGTGGGAAGGGGTTTCGTGTGTCGTTTCACGGTGTGAGGTTGGTGGTTTCAAGGAGACGTTTGCGAACTGAATCTGATCTGAGCAGCACAAAGGCCATGTACACACACACACACACACACACACACACACATCAAAATGAACTCCGAGAAACCTCTGACCTTTCTCCATTTCGCTAAAACAATATATACCAACTAGCTTTTACTCTAGTCTGAGAGACTCCACTATATTATCCCAAAACATTTTTTTCCTACATTGTACTGTACCACACACGAGAGTGAGAGAGAGAGAGAGAGAGAGAGAGAGAGAGAGAGAGAGAGAGAGAGAGAGTTGCGTATTAAAGTATGTGTCTCTGTCTTTTTACTTTCTGCAGTGTAATAAATGACAACACTGTCCGAGAGAGCAATCTACTCTCTCACTCCTTATCGCCGTACGCATTTAGACAATATACTTTGAAACCTTGCGTGTTCTACTGTCCCTTCAAACATTACAAATATTCAAAGTTCCTCATCGTTAAGGGTTCCGAGTAGAACTTTAAAAAAAAATAATAATAATAATACATTTCAAGTTGAGGACTCTTAATCAGTCCTTCCAGGATTTTGCGCCTGCAGAAATGAATGCGAAATCAAGTCCACAATATTCGGAAAAGCTCACGACTTCTCCGAATTACTGCAGGATTTTTCCTCAGGTTCGGGCCGAGACGCGTCGTGTGACATCATCAGAACACGCGTTCGGCCAGAACTCTCTTGAGTCACGTGCATCGAACATGATTACAGCTAAAAGGTCACGTTTACCGACAAACGTCACTGTGAAAGAAAACAGTTTCACTAAACTCTGGGTTACTGATCGGAAGGTCGGGGGTTCGAGCCCCAGCACTGCCAGGCTGCCACTGTTGGGCCCTTGAGCAAGGCCCTTAACCCTCTCTGCTCCAGGGGGCGCTGTATCACGTCTGACCCTGCGCTCTGATCCCAACTTCCTAACATGCTGGGGTATGCGAAGAAAACAATTTCACTGTGCTCTACTGTATATGTGACCAAAAAGCCTCGTTATCATTAAAAAGATCCGCACATTGTGTTGTAAAATCAAGCGTTTCTGGCTGCAACAATCACCAGAAAAAACGTCCGTGCAATCCTGTACAGACTGTATAATTATCCACATGACCCGTTGTTTATAGATAAAATAGTTAAACATCTCTGCACCGACGTTTGCCTCAATATGATCAGATGATTTAGGAACATATTGCAGGAGTAAGGTAGTGACTTGGAGATGGAGTATCTGTCCAAACAGGAGGACAAAGTCGAATTTAATTCCGAGTGAATTTAAGGATAAAACTGGCTCCTGTGCCAGAAAGTGTATCGTAAGAGTTGTCCAGATTAAACCCAAACTGCAGAGCTACAATGGAGTACAGAAAGGAATAGGTACTATTGATTTACAATCTTATCTGTAAAAAAAATAAAAAGCATCCTACAAAGATAAAAAATAAATGTGTGTGCGTGCGCGTGTGTGTGTGTGTGTGTGTGTGTGTGTGTGTCCTGCAACAATCTGAACATAAGGCAAAATTAACATAAAATATTTTGATAAGATCCTCTCAGTCTCTCGTGTATGACATCTGGCAGAATTATAAAAGAAATGTCTGGAAGAATCTGCAAAGATTTGCCAAGCAATCTGGCAGAGTTAGAAAAGACATGTCAAGAAGACTGTGTGTTTGAAGGGCCTAGACTAAAGGGAGGCCAACTATTACAACTGAGAGGATCTAAAAGATGTTCAGGGGATACACAAAGAAGCTGAAAGCAGATATAAAGTCAAAAGGTGCTCATGCAAGTTCTTGGAGAATATTTATCTAACAAGTTTAGACCAGGAGATTCAGACGTCAGGCTTTTCGCTGTTAATATCTCTTAAATGAATTCATATCTCTGCTATTAATGTACTGTATATTATTTGCCAATTTCTGTGACTTGCGATAATGAAGGAGCATCTGATAACCTAATAAATGAATATATATATATTTAAAAAAAAATTGATTTCTGTTATTTATTTCATCCTAAGCATTTCCATACTTTTGCACGTCCATGCGTATGTATTTCATCAGAGAGAGGTTCATAACTACTATCAACCTCGAGTGGGGGATATTTTTGATGGAGGATGATGGATTGTGCCCTGCGATGGATTGGCACCCCGTCCAGGGTGTACCCCGCCTTGTACCCGATGCTCGCCGGGATAGGCTCCAGGTTTCCCCGTGACCCTGAACAAAAGGATAAGTGGTAAAGAAGATGGATGGATGGATGGATGGATGATGGATGGTGGAGCGCGCTATCTAACATGTCGCTGTGATATCTCTCGTAAGTGTTCGACCGGACTGATATCACGTGATTGAGAAGGCGTTGCGTATGCTTTATATCATTTTCAACACCCGATCGTTGCGCTCGCGTGCAGTGTGGATGGAGGAGGCGGAGTCATCCTGGTAGAGACCACTCCCGTCAGGATAGAAATGTTTCATCACAGGTTAAAGGTGATCAGTCAGAAGAACTTTGTATTGATTTGTAGTGACCCGTCTCTGAACCATGCCAACAACCAAAGCCACCGAGCCCTCACTGTAGAGGTCAAGCATTCAGACCTTTTCTGTTCTCTCGGTGTCGCCACGCATGCACTGTCCAAGATGATTCATCTGACCGCATCCACATCGCTTTTTCCCACATCTAGTGAACCAGTGTCTGTAGTTTTTGCACTACTTACTCCTCAAATGTATATTTGTCTTCATAATAAGAGGCTTATACTGTACATTGCAACCTTTTCCTAATATCATTTACATTTACACATCCATAGCGGTATCGCTGGAAAAAAGAAATCAGATAAGGTGTCATGATGGGTACTAAGACTAATAACGATTCAATGACTTTAAAAAAAAAAAAAAAAACTTTTCATAAGCCTTAAACATTAAAAACAAACGAGTCCAATAATATATAGACGGCTCTGTGAAGTTTTTTAGCAAGCTAGCATGTCTACACAGCAGCAGAGGAAGTGTTCAGCAAAGCTGGACGCAGGATAGGGTTGCTGTTTTCTGTCGATAAGGTGGTGAAACGCAAGTCTAGGTGATGCGCATGGATTGCATTTCATCTGCGAGCACACCAAAGCAGCATCAGGACTGATGATGTAACGTCTGGGGTGCACGCTGGTGCTGGTGTCATTAACAAACAAACAGCTCAGGTTTTTGGATCGTCCCTCTTCGTCAAAATCCTTCAGAAAGCTACTTGTGTGAAATGCTGTATTCGAGTGTAATGCAAGACCGAGTTCAGGGACCAGGTGATTATTAATAGAACGAGAACTAGGAACCCACACTTACTGTACAGCTATACCGTTACCATTATATGTACAGCGCCACAGCCTATAGAAAGGCGTGTTAGGTAGACCTGCCTTAAGATCAGAACCATTTCACAATTACCATTCAGGCAAAGAGGTAGTGTGAAAATCAATAACTGCTTGAAATTCATAGCCAGACAATCCATTTGCCCTTTATGTTGCTAACCTTTGCTTAAATATTCACCATATTAAGATTTCATTATAAACAATGAATGTCACAATAGTTTGCCTACCGTTTTTCATGTTAGCATGGGTTAACTACAAATGAGTCATAAAAACCCCTACGGAAAAGTGCAGGTGGCGACGAGACCCGAGGCGAGGATATCAAAAACACCGAGGCATCGACGATCTTTTGGTTCGGACGGTTTGAACGATTAAACTCGCCTTCCTCAGTCTTGTAAATCACGCCCCTTTCCTGTTCAATTCACTGAAAAATGTTTTCAGATGAATAAGTGAATGATAACCTACGGATATAAGGGATTAATATGCTGGGTTGACTTGATAAATCCAGGCTCCATTAGAGCTGTAGACACACAGCAGGACCTGCCATGGTAGAGCCGCACATTACAATTACCCTAATGTATTCCAGGCGTAAAGACTCCTGCAGCGAGATCTATACCGTGAATTACAAATATGCAGCTAAAACAGAGTAGAATGGATAAACGCTGGAACTGTAAGTTTCACTTTTCCCCTGGAACAACAATTACTACCTTAAACATACCACTAAATAAATAAATAAATAAATAAATATATATAATAATTAACCTGACATATGAGATTGGCAAGAGCTCTATCATCCAATATAGCTCTAGTATAGATTCTCTGTGATATCTTGCTCATCATTACTTGATTTAGTATAACCGTGTACGTGTTTCGAGCTCAAAGTCACGTTCCTTCAACATTAAACTATTTCATGACGGGACTCTCTTCTATATTAAATGGCCCATAATGCCATTCCTTCACTATATAGAGTAGCCTACATTTACAGGACTTGGTGGATGCGCTAATGTAGAGCAATTTATCTATCAACAACACATCCATGCTAGTACAAATACAACAGGAGTACAACGTGTTCATGCAATAATCCATCCATCCATCCATCCAACTTCTAGACGGCTTTAGACTTTTTCAGGGTCACGGGGGAACCTGGAGTCTATCCCGGGGAGCATGGGGGACAAGGCGGGGTTCACCCTGGACAGGGTGCCAATCCATCGCAGGGCACAATCACATACACACTCACACACACATTCATACACTACGGACACTTTGGACACGCCGATCATGGGCCAATCAGCCTATCATGCATGTCTTTGGACTGGGGGAGGAAACCGGAGTACCCGAAGGAAACCCCCGACCCTGGAGGTGTGAGGCGAACGTGCTAAACACTCAGCCACCGTGCACCTCATGCAATAATTTCATTTTACAGTGCTTGGTAAAGAGGTAGATCTTCAGTTTTCGTTTTGAAGACAGCCAGAAGTTCATTTCTTAGGTGCCGGTACAGAAAAGAGTCTTTAAAAAGTTAATCAGACCTAAGCTGGGACTGCAGTGGAATGTGATCAGTGTATGTCGATATTTCATATTGCATCGATATATATATCTATATATATATATATATATATATATATATCTATATATATATATATATATATACGAATATATACGAAATGAAAAAAGTCATACTTTTGTATGACATTTAAATATTTATATACGCAGATCATGTCAAATATGTGACGTAGAGAGATGAAAGCCTTTGCAATTGAAGAAGAAATACCAGTGGCAGTCCACATGACCAACTATGGTACTTAACAATCTGAAGACAAATGCAGCAGGAAGTGGAAAAGGCATAGAGCAAACTCGTACTGCTCTCAGTCTTGATGAATAACCGTAAAGCGAAAGCATTATGGCGGAGAAGTATTTAAAAGTAGAACTGTGACATGACTCCTGTATGATCGATGACGCCGCATATTGGTTGAAGTCATAATTTTTTCATCCTATAAGGCTTCGGTAAAACAATGTTGAAAAGCAATTTAAATTAAATTCATTTAAATGTCAATTCTCATGGTTAGGATTTTTCTGTAATTGGCTATTTAATTAAAAACAATTTTCATAGTCATTAATAAAGCCTGCAACTTGTAGTGCACTGACATGTTTTAATTACATGGTATTAACAAAATTGATATGCTTTAGAAAGCATAATGAATAAGAAATAATTAGACCAATCATACATCATCCCTCTTATGGGCATTAAGTGTATTTCAATATAATTGATGAACTCTGAAAAGAGAGATAAATAACTTTAATTGCACAAAGTTGGTACTCGGTTTAAACACAACCAACTTTAGATCCCATTTGCGGATTGATTCATCATGTACTGTAGACTCTGTTCAGGCGATTATTAAACATTTAGCGCTGAGGGGTTCGAATATAATGTATATATTTTGATGTTTTAAACGGCATTAGTGCTTACTCGTGAATCACGCTGCTCCGTTTTGTAAGGGAATTTAGTTGATCTTTATATGTGTGATATACACTGTAATGTATACAGTGTACAGACAATATTGTTGTCTAAACACACCCCTCCCATGAGCCATTTGCAGGAGAGAGTAAAAAATAACATTTATTGATCTTCAATATTTGTCTCTTGGAGGTTGCATGGCATTGACCCCGTCCTTGCAGAGACGCACACTGCAACAGAGAAGGGTGAAGGGCCGATGTCATGCCAAACTGAGGGCCCGGAAGCTAAAGTGCTCTTCCTGACACGGCGACAGACCATATAGTCATAAATATAACTTACCCAGGTACTTTTATAAACAGATAAACCAGCATAGAGTTTGTTTTCCCAGTCAGCGTCCTGATTCATGAACGGCGCAAATCCGGTTCGTTCGCAAATCCTGAAATTTTGTGAGGTGAATGACATCACAACTTTTCTCTGAATATATATTTTCATAGCGCCGAAGCATCAGAGCTAAAGTTCTGTTGCCGGTGTATTCACAGCATTACGTTCGCAGTAACGACGTCAGGAAGTAAACATTTATTTACCTTCATTATCCAACGCCTCCTTGATTAATGTGACGGCTTACCGTTTAACGTGCAGTACACGTGTAAAAATGGCAACGTTACAGCTTTACAACCATTATTGTATTATTACGTAAACAAGCATTTTCTCACCTATTTGATCAGATGAAAACTACCCATGCCCCAAATAGTTGTACTTAATAAATGTTAGCATTATAGTTTATAATGTCAGAATTAAGTCATGTACCAAAGACGTACGGTATATTTAGCGATTATTTATTTCGAGTTCGGCACTTAAACGGTTGGTTTTCGTGTGACGTTCAAAATGGAGCGCTATCATTCATGCAATTAAAAAAGAATAAGAGATAAAACCGGCACCAAACAGGCAGCGAGTACAAATGTCTGACTGCATATCCTCTTCAAATTACGCTCATCAGTACAAATGCCACTATATTCACTCACTCCAAAAGACATCAGAGTGTGTGTGTGTGTGAGCTGAGCTAATCATTAATTCACATTAGCTCACTCTTAGCTCACCTGGTTATATCAGACATAAAGTCGTCGATTTATTTTATTATTTTTATCCCCCCCCCCCTCCCCCAAACAAAAGTCAGTCCACTTACTCACAATGCCTCATATAGTACTTAAAGCACTGCGGACTTTTATAGAGGACAAAAGATTTGTGGATCTCTAAACTGCAAGGTAAACCTGTATAATTGCTGTGGCTTTGATGGTATCTGTTGTGCTCGTTGGGCAACTGCAGCAGTGATTAAAATGAATCCCTATTGACTTCTCCATTAAATTGCTGGCAGAGGCGATCCTTTGACCTTTTGCATTGATTGAACATAACAATCACAGTTCAATTGTAATGCAAAGAGAACATTTGTTATAATGTACATGAGATGCATGAGCCATTTCCACTTGGCTCAAGGTAATCAATGAGGTGACTTCAGATGGAGGCAGCACAAAGCTCTATCCCTGTCTGATTCATGGAGCCCACAATATATTGAACCCTATAATGTATACTTAAACATTGTAATTTCTGGTGCCCTACTCGATACTCCTGCACCCATTGAGCCTCACCAAACATTTCATCACAATTTAATGTCTACACTTGCCAGCACTGAAAAGTACTATTTTTGTTACAGCATTCACAACAGATGTAAGTGGGCACCTGACTATGATCACAGAGACATACTACAGTATACACGAGCCTTCCCCAAGCTGTTGCCGTAAAGTAAAGGAAATAAGGGACCAAACCTGTTTCCTCGTGGATAAAGTGAGCTCAACGGTTTGCCAAGTTTCATGTGGAAGAACTCGACTGACCTGTACTGAGCCATGACCTCAACGCCTGAATTCCTTTAGGATGAACTGGAACGCTGAGTGCACGCCAAGGCTTTTTCTCAATTGACAGCAGTGCCTGACCTCACTAATGCTCTTGTGAATGGAGCAAATCCTCACAGCCATCCTCCAAAATCTAGTGGAAAGCCTTCTCAGAAGTGTGGAGGTTATAATAAGAGCAAAGGAGGATCAACTCCATGTTAATGCCTATGGTTTTGAATGGGCACATATAGGTGTTATGGTCGGGTGTCCACATACTTTTGGCCATACAGTATATTCGACGATATGTGTTTGGTGGCCTCATTGGGAAATTCACTGGGTGTCAATGTGATTGAAAAAAAAGCAAAAAAAAAAGCTTCTAAACATCCCAGTTCACCACAACACTATACCTGTGAGCCCTCTAGATCTGCTGCTTTACCTAAGAATAAAAACTATTCACAAAAAGCTTGAGTAAACAAATGTTTTCAGCCTGGACTTAAACACCGAGACTGTGTCTGAGTCCCGAACACTAACTGGAAGGCTGTTCCATAACTGTTGGGCTTTGTAAGAGAAAGCTCTTCCCCCTGCTGTAGCCTTCACTATTCGAGGTACCAACAAATAGCCTGCACCTTTTGATTGATCGTGGCGGATCATAAAAGACCAAAAGTTCTCTCAGATAATGTGGCGCGAGACCGTTCAGTGCTTTATAGGTCAATAATAGTATTTTATAATCATTGTGAAATTTCACTGGGAGCCAGTGCAGTGTTGATAAGATCGGGGTGATGTGGTCGTATCTTCTGGTTCTAGTAAGAACTCTTGCAGCTGCATTCTGGACTAACTGGAGTTTGTTTATGCACCTACAGGAACATCCAGACAGTAAGGCATTACAGTAATCTAGTCTAGAGGTGACAAAAGCATCAACAAATTTTTCTGTGTCGTGTCGTAACATTATATTTCTTATCTTAGCAATATTTCAGAGGTGAAAGAAGGCAGGATGAAACAGCAAGGTCATCCAGAGTTACTTTGTAATCAGAAACTTACATCTAGCCACCCCACCCCCCTCCGTAATAGTCCACAAGACGTATGATAGTCCACGAGGTCACAAAGGAACTCGGGGTAAACTCTAAGCAACTAAAGGCCTCTCTCACATTGGCTAATGTTAATGTTCATGAGTCCACCCTCAGGAGAACACTGAACAACGATGGTTTGCATGGTAGGGCTGCAAAGAGAAAGCCACTGCTATGCAAAAATAACATTGCTGCCCTTCTGCAGTTCAAAGTTCACGTGGACGAGCCAGAAGGCTATTGGAAAAATGTTTTGTGGACAGATGAGACCAATATAGATTTTTTTTGTTTAAATGAGAAGCGTTATGTTTGGAGATGGGAAAACACTGCATTCCAGCATAAGAACCGTATCCCATCTGTGAAACATGGTGGTGGTAGTGTCATGGTTTGGACCTGTTTTTCTGCATCTGGACCAGGACGACTCGCCATCATTGATGGAACAATGAATTCTGAATTATACCAGAGAACGCTAAAGGAAAATGTCAGGATGTCTGTCCATGAAGTGAATCTGAAGAGAAAGTGGGTCATGCAGCAAGACAACAATCCTAAAAACACGAGTCGTTCTACCAAAGAACGCTTAAAGAAGAATAAAGGTAATGTTTTGGAACGTCCGAGTCAAAGTCCTGACCTCAATCCAGTAGAAATGTTGTGGGAGGACCTGAAGCGAGCAGTTCATGTGAGGAAACGCACCAACATCCCAGAGTCGAAGCCGTTCTGTACTGAGGAACGGGATAAAACTCCTCCGAGCCGACGTGCAGATGATCAACACTTACCTCAAACGTTTATCTGCAGTTATTACTGCACAAGCGGCTCACACCGGATACTGAAAACACAGGTGCACATACTTTTACCCCTCACAGATATGCAACACTGGATCATTTTCCTCAATAAATAAATGACCAAGTATAATATTATTGTCTCATTTGTTTAATTGGATTCTCTTTATCTACTTTTAGGACCTGAGTGAAAGTCTGATGATGTTTTTGATCATCAATCCCCACGGTATGTATTTATCTAGTAGAAACCTCTTAAATCTCATCCGAGAGCCAGAAAACCAAACATACTCTTAAATAAAAAGTTATTATTACTCATATCCATCGACCAGTGCAAAACCTTTTATCCGATCTTTACAACGTACCTACGTCCTATATACAGCAAAGACGAAAAACATTCTGTGAAAATTCTGCCTTTCTAATTAACATTACATTCTTATTCTGTCAGCAGAAGTTGATTGCATCATCATAGGACGAGTCTTTGAATTCTGTCTTTACAGGATTTTAGCGAACTGTGAGATTACACACACGTTAGAGAGAATAAAACCGTCCGATCTCAACAAGCAGTTGATCTGATCTAGACAGTGCAGTATGTTAACTGGAGAAGTCTTATG
This sequence comes from Ictalurus punctatus, assembly GCF_001660625.3. Lineage (NCBI taxonomy): Eukaryota > Metazoa > Chordata > Actinopteri > Siluriformes > Ictaluridae > Ictalurus > Ictalurus punctatus. Next base: position 1,445,496 of record NC_030421.2, on the reverse strand, counting down.
GTAAAACACTGCTTACTCTATGTTCCTCTCCCTGCCGGTGGAGTTGAGGTTAAGGTTTGAGTAAAATCGGTCGGCTAATCAGGGCTATAAGCTGCGAAATGTTCCCTGAATGAAAGTGTTTGCCTAAATGGTAATTGTCGTGGAAAACCTCGACGATGACAGATTCAATTCCATTTAGTAAATGTTTAATAAATGTTATACAAACACTGCTGCCTATCTCACTGTATTCCGAAAACAAAGAGAAACTTTAATTGCTTTAATCATCCGAAGCATTTGACGTTGTTATTGGCTTTAAAAATAGCAGTTAACAGTAACTGTCTTGTAAAGGAAATTGAACCACATTTGCAAAATGATCTGCAATTAAGATATGCGCACGTCGAACGGCGCAGTCGAACTAGGCTGTTGTGTCTAGGAAAAAGCAGCCGATGCTATACAAAGCTATTTAATTAGCTGAAAGACCCAAAGAAAAACACTCTGCCTAATAGGTATCACTTTAATCAAATTTCAAGGGATTGTACGCCTTTTGAAGATTCCAGCGCACGGACATGTTCATTAACAGATGTGAAGATGGAATGATGTATTCTTCCTTCCCGGGAAACTCGGCATCGCAAACTTCAGGAGGCTCGTCTGAAAACTCTCGCTCAACGTTTCGTACAGACGTCTGTACTCAGGAGCACGGCAGCACGTTTCAGCAGAAAACAGTCCTACCTTTAATCTGCACTAAAGGGAAATAATGCATTTCCTGCCTTATTTGCCATGCTTACTTAACCAGTGTTGTACAATTAGAATTGTTAATAGATTTAGAAACAAAAGGGCCGTGAAGGTGGGAAAGTGCTGACATTATTTCACGGGGGAGGGGAAGAAGAAAAAAAAACGCTCCAGAGGGGAAAACAGATCTGCAATAAATAAATAGTTTCCTGCTCTATACTGCTATAAAATGTTAGTCACAATAGAAATGCCACGAAGACATAAATCAAGGACATTGAAAAATTTATTGCTTCAGCACTAAAATACACACGTTTGTACACCAGCCACCGATTCTGTTTAAACAAGGTAACTTTGCTTTCTTTCTTTCTTTATTTATTTATTTATTTATCTATTTATTTATTATGAAATATATGCAGACACTTTACAATCTATAAACAGATCTGGAATAAAAGTTAATAAATGTCAAAATTTGCATTTGAGAAAGCAGCATCTTGCTGCATTTTTTATTTTTTTTATTTTTTTTGCAAATATCAATCTATGAACCTTTCAACATTTTGTCAGACAAAATGCTAATTGTACCTTTAGGAATTTAGGAGACAGTGACAAGAAATGAGATGCTCTGTCCTTTTAGATGTGGAAATCAACTGGGGTAGCATACATAAACCCTAGCGGGAGCAAAGCAAACAGCCTGCCTCCAACTCCGTGTGGAATTCTGGGAGCATAATGGAGCGTCTCTTTCCGACAGAAACGACCTGCTCGCGCTCCACTGGGCTCACTTTCTGTCCTAACCTACATCATCTCTACCTTCATAGCATGTTTTACAAAGGATACGATCACACTTTATATATCAACTGCAACATACTGTATTTAAATCATTGTGCTTCATTTATTCAAGGTCCTTGGCAATAAAACAAACAGACCTGCTGTTAGACTGTGAAATATGGCACTATATATATATATATATATATATATATATATATATATATATATATATATATATATATAAAACACTAACTACTTCAGCAATTTACATGAAAGTATCAAACAGAAAGACCATTACAGTAGAGCCAAAGTACAGCTGAGACGGTGTCTCAGTATGACAGTATGACTCTACATCCTGTCATAAGCAAATCTGAATTAATTACACGGTCATTACTATATGAATTACAAGCTAATAATAAGTTATTACTGTTAATAGTAAGCTATAATCTTTACAGCTACAGAGAGATCATTATTGAATAATAATAATAATAATAATAATAATAATAATAATAATAATAATAATGGTTCTAATGTTGAAATGTTACTTATAAAAATAGATACAATAAATCAGTTAAATAAGTAAGATAAATGAATAAATACTGATACTACTAATACTCATAACAACATGAAGGACGCAGAAAACAGCAACAATAATAAATAATAATAATAATAATAATAATAATAATAATAATAATAATAATAATAATAATAATAATAAACTGCAGACATGACAATCATGACAATGTGTTATACAGCGATCATTTTCACTGCTCATTTTGAGAGTACTGGATACTGAGCAGTACTAGATAGCTCTGAAACTATAAATATATCTAAAAAAAAAAAAAAAAATTTAGCCAGAATATTCTACTAACTAATAATTATAATGTATAATTGTTTTATCAGTTGAAAACGACGAACCTGTTACCTCAAGTTCTCAAGAAAGAAAAAGAAAAAGAAAAAAGTTACTAGCCTCTGGCATGAAACACCTACGGGTCGAATGTCTTCTTCTTAAGCTTATTGTCCCTTCACTGCAGCACCGAGGCTAATTTAACAAGGGCAAATTAACAGTGTGAAAGTGCTTACCCAAACCTTTCCATGTTATTTACTTGGAATTGATTTTAACACTTAAACAGAATCCTAAGTAAGGGCTTATGCAGGCCAAGCCATCTGCATCTCACCATCACACACGCATACATATGGGAATATCTATCAGAGTGCCTTAAAACACGGGCCAGAGTGTGCACCAACACCACACCCTAATTTACTGTTTATCTCCACTCTGCAAATATACTCAACCACATCTGTATGAGTGATTATCCGTGATGTTCTTCTCGGTCCTAAAGAGAAGTTAATCCAGGCTTTGTTAAGAGGCTGCCATCTGGACGTGTGTTTCTCTCGATGAATATGATTTAGTCTTGATTCGTATACGTTCCCGGAAGAGAGCGTATGGATTTCAGAGTTAAATGGCATAAACAAATGTGGAGTGTAGAACAAATGAAGATCTCTCATGTCTGATCTCTATTATAACTCCTCTCTTCCTCCTGCATTGCACATAGTAATTATTTCAACAAACACAAGCCTGGATATTTAAAGTTATCATCCTGACCGAGCTCTTAAACAGATTTTTATTCATTTTTTTCTATTTGTAAGGATTCTGGGATTATGCTGCTGGCGATACACTCATTAGTAGAATATTCAGTACTAAAATATGTTTCAGTATGCTAACGTCGGTGCTGAAAGTTCTCAGAAGTAGACAGCTGCATCGTACAACAGTGACCTCTACAGGGATTCAACATGCTGTCTCTGATTAACGGCTGAGGAAGTGGTACAGACTTCCAGTCTGAACCATAAACATGTGAGGAATCGAAACTTTCACAGAAGCACAATTCCTTAAACCTATTAAACATTTATCCAAAAGGAGAAATTTCCAAACACGATATATATATATATATATATAAGATTACCAATCAGCATTTATATATAAGTCATTCCATCCGTCCCCTTCGCTTATTTGTTGGGAACATGCTGGAAATATTATAGGGAAATGTGTTGTAGTGTACAGTACTGGAATGTGACTCGTCCCTCAACACAATGCCAAGGAAACATCCAGGTTTAATGTCGGGGTACCTGTAGACGACTGCCAAGACATTTCCTTCTATCTCTCTGTGTGATTCTCAAGCTAGAAAGAGGGGGAAAATGTCTTTCGTGGATGGAAAGGTTGGAATGAAAGTGTGCCAGACCGCACGAGACAGAGCCAAGCTCAGGATCAACCAGGAGGAATGAATGATGGAAAGATAAGGAACAAACTAAAAAAGAATAGACCAAACAGGAAAAGCAAAGCAAGGAGCAAATGGAGGAGGCGTCTCCTGGAAAAGCAGAGCGGTGGTGCTGGATACTCACGTTGCAGGCCTCTGCGTTTTTCTTTCTTTCTGGATTTTCATAAGTTTCAAATAACAAACATCTTCAAACATCAGATAAGTCTCTATGTGAATTTGGAGATTTGTGTACTGGTTTCTTCCCTGTATATATATATATATATATATATATATATATATATATATATATATATATATATATAAATAGAAAGGAAAAACAGGCAATGCCCTTTCCCCCGCCACTGCAGAGTTTTCATTAATGTATTCAAATTCAGTTCAGCAGCATAAAATCCTCCCAAGAGGCAGCATTGTCCTGTCGGCTGTCCCCCGGGTCTTCCATCACATTGTTGCATCTCTTCGCCCACGCCATCCAATGCGCCGAAGATCCAATAGCACACACTTCCTTTAAATACTCACTCAGAATTTCACTTAGATTCATAAAAAATAAATAAATAAATAAATAAATTTAAAGAGACTGCTGATTGTGTCAGTTCTTTGCAGGCTTTGCAAACAATCCCTTTTTTTTCTACTGAGGAAATGAAATAAACAGGCAGAATAAAATAGCTTTCCACTGATTTTATCCATCAAAATAATAAACACGTGCTCCATCATTATGTGCCGGAATAAAGCACTACATGCATTTGTAATGAGGAGAGAACATTAACCAGTTCCTTAACCGATGGATAATCTACAATCGTGTGCTTACATATGTACGAATGCCACGGCGTTATAATGACTCGGTTCAAAGGCTTCAAAAGGTCTGCTCTAGTGATCTTGGATGTGGAGTCTGTGGTGCATAAAGGAAACATAAGGCTGACTGTCTACCGCTGAACCTTCGCCTAATAGGATCTAAAGCCCAAGGCATACAGGGAAAAAAAAAAAAAAAAAAACTGGGTTTATACTGTAGTATAATTGGCTCCAACCAAATAAATACAGAAAACAGAGCTAGCCTGAGAGTGGACAGTGAGTGAATTAGGTCCTTCTTAGCTATTTTACTAAATCACCCTGGCTCTATTGTTCATTATTTAGAAGATCTCAAATACAACAGGAAATGACTCTGGCATTCAGGAGAGTTCAACAGTAAAACCTTTCTTGTAATACTTTAGTAATGTCCTATTATTTACAGATTTCAGACTCGGCATTGCCACTGAACAAAAACACTATTGTCTCTGTGTTTGCCTTTGTGCATATCACCTTGCATTATATTTATCCAGCAGCGTGATGCAAATAAGCTCAATAGCGTTGTTTCCCATACAAAACTCTCCCTGAGGAGTTGAGACTTGGAGCATGGGCTCATTTTGCTCCATCCACTCAGCAGTGAAGTTCTCAGCTCTCTGATCTTCTTTAGACAAAATGAGACACAACAGCTCAAACAGAGGAAGCCTGGCACACACTATTCCCTCTGCTACTTGAATAGATAATGCTTCTCTTTACTTTCTTTATTCCTTCAAAAAGAATGCATCAGAGGCCAAATATTAATTCTCCGTGTCAACCGGCGAAGCAGGGGAAGCACGACGCGCTTGGCATACCAGGCTGTGTTTTACCATGATTAAGGCTTACATAAAGGCTTCCTCCTGGAGCTTTGAACTTTGCCATGGAGGTTTGTTTTATTTATTTATTTATTTTTTTTGCGCATATTCAACTTGCTTCTGGAAGCTGATCCTGAAAAAACAACATTGATAGAAAACATTACACGTGAAGACAATGAAATTGTTGCTGCTTAAGCAGCAAGAGGCTCTCTATATGCATCAGCATGTGTGTTGTCTGGCCATTGTGTGTCCTCTGCACACATGAATCTCCTTTAAAGAAATGCCGATAGTTGTGATTGCCTAATGCTCGATCCCCCAGTGCCATAAAGATGGGTGTGGAAAGAATCACATAAAGTAGTGACATTGACAGAGGAACTGCTGACTCGCATCAGTGTTTGTCTTTTGATGTGAGTGATCAAATCGATGTACACGCTCTCACAAACCATGGTGTGTGTGTGTGTGTTGTGGCAGTTGGGGGGGGTTGTAGAGATTAGTATTCCCAGCTTCCAGTACTGAAGGTGCCTGCTTGGCCCACATCATTAGCATTAACGTCTGCCTGTCCAAATAAACGGAGATTACCGACACTGGTTTAACGGAGAGCTAGAAGGAAAGTTTTCCATTTCTACCATCTTCATTATTAAGTAGAAGCAAGGGAAATACAGAGACATAAGAAAGAAACATTAAATGCTTAAAAAGGGGGAAAATAGCAACGTGAAACTGCTTTTCCAATGCGAAGGCACAGAGACCAAGAGGGAAGCAGAAAATGCTGGCTGTATCATCACTGCCAAGAGTTAAGAGGGTTTTAGTAGTCTGGGTTGGAGACCAAAGAGAAAACAATATGAGTTGAGAGCCCTGATGGACAACATTTGAAAGGAACACATACTGTAAACAGTAGCTGTATTTACTCAAACCAACCTACACACTGGACCTGCACCTGCATGTTCCACAAAATATGCCCCGTCATATAAAGGGGAAAAAAACAAAACCTTAAAGTCTTAAAGTCTTAAAGTCTTCGCCACCCTGATTTTTATTTGATGACTTCTGTTTTACCGAGTCGGTAAAAACTTTCCAAATATTACTTTGAAATGTTACAGAAAAATGTCGGTATGTTAGTATAAAGGACCGTATTCCATACTACAGAAACAGCTCGAACCTTCTAAAAGATTCTCCAAGATGACTAAAAACTTAACAGCCAACGTTCTCATACAATTACCTTTACAAAAGTGTATTTTTACACCAAGTAATGACTTTATTTATTTAATTACCGTTTAATGCTCTTTATAGTAGGTTTTTTTTTTTAAAAAAAAAGAAGTAAATAAATACATAGAGAGATAGATAAATAAATAAATAAATAAATAAATAAATAAATACATACATACATATGGGTCCAATACACTATATGTCAAACCCCTCAAATCGATGCTTTCTTCATTGTAACTTTGCTGTCATTGTTTTGTTTATGAGAAAAGAGCCAAATCACCAAATTGTAAACCACTTTTCGAGCGAATTCAAACACAGCGTTCAGCGCTCCTGGCTGCCGCTGTTATCTAAGCAATATTCCTTATCAATGCAAGCTACTTTTACAAAGTGACTTCGTCCAGCTCTACAAACAGTGAATACCTGGTCTGTTTTCTTTGTGACAATCAATATTTTCATCACTTATTTGTTTAATTATTTCTGGATTCAGTAATTTGTTTGTTCAGTCACTCATTTTCCCAATTTCTTATGCACATGTTTGTCTGCCTATTATCTTCCACGCTGCCGGCTTGCGTCGGGAAAGGCATGTGCGTTAAATACCACTGGAATATTAAAATAACCCAAGAAAAATGGACGTAAAAAAAAAACCCAAAAAAAACCCCACACAGCTCATCAAAATGGGAATCTAAGTAAAGGTACAAATTTATAGTTATGGACGAGAAAGTTCTGTGTTTTTCGACAAGATCTGGATTCTCGCGGTTTCCCTGTAACTCCATGTTAATGATCAAACCTGAAGGATGGATCTCCTGAGTGTAAGTTATGAGGATGAGACGAACAGAGGAAAAAGCTGCTTTGCTGCCCAGCTTTGAACACTTTTACACTTTTTTTTTTTTTTTTTTTTTTTTTTAAACACTGTAGCAAGCTTTGTTTTTTAATTGGCTGAAATTAATCTTAGGGATGTAGATGCCTGATTTGCATTCATTAAATCCCAACCAAAGAAGTCATGCCTAATTCCAATCAAATTTGCTTAATTATGCATGGCAAGACATTCCCAAATGAGTACGGAATTTTTGTTTGCCTTTTTTTTTTTTCTCCTCCCGTCGTTGTTGTTTCCTATAGCAAAGAAAATGTAATGAAGCTGTCTTTTTGTGTTGTGTTAAACGCTGAGGAGCCAAACATGAGCACCTTGAGCCTTTGTTGAAAACAATATTATGGCTAAAGTAATTATAGGAATCTGCATTTTTCATTGTTAATTGTGGATGTCAGCATCATTAATTTTAATTTACAGCAGGCAATAAAATTAAGAATACTTTGTGCTGATGTTTTAAATCACGCTGTTGAGGAAGATGCATTATGCAACTTAAATTTCAAGAAGATATTGATTGGAGCAGATAGCCTTTTCTATGAATCTTAAATAGGCAGGTGGAGCGATAAAGCTTAAGACATCACTTTTACTTGCTATCAGTGTGCCAGAAGGAAGGAAACAGTCAGCCATGCATCGCTTTCACTGTACTACCAATAAAGGAAAGATTACCATGAAAAATAATTACATTGCAAAATGCAGTGGTTTTACTGAAACAAGCATATTACCCAGATTATTTATGCTTTAAGCTTTAGTTACAATCAGTGATAAAATGTGATTTATGTGTACATCTGGTACAATGGTGCTTAAGAAGCAAGGAGTTGGACAGTTTACTGTTATCAACATGCAGAATAAGTCCAGCTCATACATAGCAGCAGTATTTTCACAACACAGTTGGCACTGATGTGCAGGCTCCAAACAAAGACATTTCTCTGAAATAATGCAAAGTATACCTGCATAATGGGGCTTTTTATTTTCCCTAAGGAAAAAATGGAAGTTTGGAAATCTTAAAAAAAAAAAAAAAAAAAAAAAAAAAAAAGAAGAAAAATTCCAAAACATTACCTCCTTCTTTTTATTTAAAATCGACGGCTTCTCTAGTTTCCACCATCGTAATTTACAACAGCGAAAAAACACACTGTGCAATATCTCAGCCTGTTCATATTTACTGTAGTCAACCATCCCACATATCAACCAATCTATTTTTCTCTTCCTAGAGAAATATGTGTGCCATGGCTTCTTAACCTGAAGTGATTTAGCTTGTCTCTATTGTGCAGAAGGACAACACAATGTGCTCGCACCACCGCGATTTGATTAATAGCCCTTTTTTTTCTCCTTTGGTGTACAGGATATATCCAGCTGTAAGGAGCTTTAGCACATTGTACTTTGAAAACAAAGGGAGAATACAATTGATCTTTCCGGAAACAAAAATCAATGAATAGTTATTTCCTGTTTCATGCATGTTAGTCTGACTGACCTACTCCTTGACTCCTTGAACCTTTCATGTCTTTTCCATTTCAAGACCGGCCTTAGAAGTTCAATGGCGATCACGTCCGATTCATACACGGTGCTGCTTTCCACTGATTCCTATATTCTGCTTTATAGCATAATAAATCCCTTCAGTCCTGCGTCAGATAACTATAAGCGGTACTTGTGTAAACGGATAGATTGGTGCTGCGTCACACAGCGCGATGGCATAGCGTAGAAAAGACCTTCGCTTAGTTCTATGGAAAAATATTGGGAGTGAGAGACATTCCAACAAAAACAACACACACACACACACACACACACACACAAAAACCCACTAAAAAGAAAGTATTCTCTGGAGATAAAACAGATGTTGTACCCAGGCATAGCGGTAATTGCCATGTTTATGGTCTCCCTAGTTTGATTTACATCCAAAAAGACTTGTCTCTACCAGTTATGCGTACAAGACTATAATTTCTTGGAGGTGATTGTGTTGCCATCACAAAAGCTTCTCTATTCAATTGTTCTGTTCTGAAGTTGGAGGCCTGCCCACTGCCTTTTTTTATTTTTTATTACTCGCGCAACTCCGACTATCAGCTCCACTTTTGTCTTCCTGCTTTTTTCCTGTCAGACACTAAGACAAGTCATTCGCACTGTAACAATGTGGGTGATTTCATTTGACTTATCACACACACTAACTGTTAAACCAGCTGCCCTGACTTTGATCCAGCACACTTCCTGAAACGAGTCTACTGAGCACACAGTAAACAGGCCGAGAGGATGCTGTCATTGACACACGACACAAAAAGCCTTTCCATACGCCTTTCCTTAGCCTTGTCTCTGTCCTTGCTCTGGAAAGATTGTATGCTAACAATGAGACGCTAGTACTGTACCGACACCCTGGTGTAGTCGAGTCATCGATGCCTTATGAGCACATGGATAGGAAAGTGTTCTAGAAGATGGCATTAGTGTAAACCTATAGCGAACCAAATCCGCTCCTTAGCAACTAAGCAGTGCCCTTTATTCATCGCACTGCCTGCGAGTCTCGCCATAAAGTGAACGCATGGTCATTACTATCCCTGTAATGTGAATGAGTGAAAACAAGTCACACACTCCTGAGGGAGTATCTTCTTCATTAACCATTCTTTCACATAAAAGCCCGAATCACTGACATTGCTTTAGGCTTTATGGTCAACAGAGCTGAATATAAAGGCCCAAGATTAATACAGCAATCGGAGACATCCTTGTGTGAATAATTCATTTGGAAGGGCAGATAAGAAATGATCTGCGAGGAAATTAATAGTACTGATTTAATAATATTCTCCCAGAGATTCTCGCGACTACATGACAGCGTTTCGGCGAAGGGGAGCGGGTTTTAAAACCCAAAGCCGGATGATTCATTCGAGCTCCTCTGATAGTTGAGTTTGATGGATCATTCTTAAAAGCATCATTGCTAATCTTCTGCTCCTCTTTTTTAGGTTATTCACAGATCAGTGAGTTTTCTGGCTAATCCGGGTTTTGATGCTACTCTGTCTGTGTACATGGCATTCATCATATCTTGACAAGTGGAGTCCTTCAGACAACAAATAACCTTCAGTCCGCGGATGCAAGCAGTTGGTGCGCAGTTATTTTGGATCTGTATCACAGCGGAGCATGAACACAGCAGGAGATGTATGGCGTCCTTGTTGACTGAAAGAATGGGCCCCTTTCTAGTCCTTCTGAATAATCATTCTGAACTGTAGCTATGCCTTCGACAACTCAATCAGACAGCGTTCTACCTGTAAAGTGGCTGGGCTGATTTGATTGCCATTTTTATTGGATGCCCCATCTATAAATCACAGCAATGGGGCCGGCTGTGTAGACGTGACCACTCGTCATTCGCCAGTAGCCTTGGAAACATTGTTTCGGGAGCAGTGTGACTGTCAGTGGAGGTAAATCAGGGTTCTGAAATTTCTCTCCGTCGCTAGAAAAGTATAGAGTTAAATCATCTTGAAAATTGATGTCAGCATGGCAAAGTGCTTCACCTACACCTTGATAGAGCCCCATCATATTGTGTCAATGTCAGCACTTTTACCCTTAGCTTGTTTCTTAAAAGTGGCTTTTTTTTCTCTCCACATGACACACGACACAACTCGAACACGACAGTGCTAATGCAGGGCGAACACCCAGTGATAGCAGGTTAGCAGGAATTGTTTGGGGGTTTTTTCTTGTGCAGAAAGAGCTTTTTACACACCATTTGACTGCACTAAACTTTTACATTTTTACTTTATTATTTAACATGGCCAACAGGTAGTTCTTGCATTTATTTTGCTATACCAGCTCTATATACACTACAGTATAAGATCAAAAGTTTCTGGACACTTGACCATAACACTCATGTCCATTTTGAACAGCCCGTTCCAAAAATTAGCCCCTACTTTCATGTTATACTAACCCCCAAACTTTTGGAAAGGCTTTCCACTAGATTTTGGAGCGTGGCTATGGGGATTTGTGCCCATTCAGCCACAAGAGGATTAGTGAGGCCAGGCACTGGTGAGGAGGCCTGGTGCGTAGTCAGCATTCTGGTTCATCCCAAAGGTGTTCAGTGGTGTTGAGGTCAGGGCTCTGTGCAAGCCACCGGAATTCTTCCACTCCAAGCTTGGCAAACCATGTCTTCATGGAACTCACTTTGTGCACAAGGGCATTGTCATGCTGGAACATGTTTGTGCCTCTTAGGTCCAGTGAAGGGAAATTGTAATGCTACAGCATATAAAGACATTCTATACAACTGTGTGCTTATACCTTGGCAACAGTTTGTTATGATAATGAGTCTTTATTGGTAACGTACACATTAAAGCACAGTGAAATTCTTTTTCTTCGCATATCCCAGCATGTTAGGAGGTTGGGGTCAGAACACAGGGTCAGCCATGAAACGGCAGACAGGGTTAAGGGCCTTGCTCAAGGGTGGCAGCCTGGCAGTGCTGGGGCCTGAACCCCCGACCTTCCGATCAGTAACCCAGAGCCTGGCAGTGCTGGGGCCTGAACCCCGACCTTCCGATCAGTAACCCAGAGACTGGCAGTGCTGGGGCTTCTATTCCCGACCTTCCGATCAGTAACCCAGAGCCTAGCAGTGCTGGGGCCTGAACCCTGACCTTCCGATCAACCCAGAGCCAAGCCACCACCGCCCTCACATATGGGTGTGACGGTCAGGTGTCCACAAAACTTATAGTTTATTTGTCCTGGGAAGATTTCTATTATACTGTATTTAGTTATGTTTCTCTTTTGCATGTATCTCAGGCAGGTGTAAATGATAGAACTTGGAAATCTATTAGCAAGCGAAAGTAAAAATGGAGAAAATCACACTTAAACATTCTACTGTGATGTCACCGAAAGAAGCTATCCTACCTTTACAGTTATAACTGCAGAGGTATATAATTATCTATTCATGGAAACGACATCAATACTGGAAAATTGTACGGAATTATAAGATGATAATGGGAAATAATCAAATTATCACTTTGATTAACAGCATCAACCACATCTGTCTCCGTGGTAAAAAAAAAAAAAAAAAAAGTCTGGTGGGATTTCACATGAACCTCGTCACTGTCTCCTCACTCCACTGATCTCGTATTAACATCATAGGGGAAATAATCGTTGATTAATTCAGTGAGTTCATTCTTTTTGTCATTCAAACATTTTTAAAACTTTCTCTACTGACTGTTTTCCAGAGTTTAGCCGTAGTGGCATCTCATATTCCCAGCCTGCTAAACATATCAGATTTAATCAACACATTTTAATTGTATACTGACCTGTGTTCCTTATGAGAATCATATTTACAAGGATTTTTGTTTACCATAATATATGTATTACACCTATGTTTGTGACAGCTGTAACGCAACACCAGAATTCAACAACACTGCAGAGTCCACCCCACCCCACCAGTTTGACGCTCCTAATACATCTGATGTATATTTCTACAGTGTTTTCTTTATTACACACTGCTATGCATATTTTATTTTTATTACTTTGCCAGTGGGCATTTATGAATCAAATTCATCAAGCATAAATATCACTAAATCTGTGACAAATTTGATCAAATCAAAAGCTGTGGAAATGCACGAGGCTCTATTGAGATGTCCCTTCCAGCAATGTGTCAAACTCAGGGACATTAATGATATGCTAAGGGTTGAAAATTACCATCTCGGATATGTCTAAACCAGTAAACTGGTAAACAAGCCGGCCATTAGGAGAGGGGATGATTTGAATCAACAAGGGTGAACAGATATGGAGACTCGGCGCATTAGTGTTAATAGGAATAGATTATGGAGGGATTTTGTGATGTGACCTTCAGTGCACTAATTGAAATAGTATTCAGAGTCAGCAGTGGAGTAATCAAGTTAAACACAGAATCATAAATCATCATGAAAAGCGCTGTCACAACTAAGCCATTAGCCTCCTGTTTTTTTTTTCTCGCTCTCTCTTTTTTCCTCACATGCCCTCATAGAAATATCTGCCACAGAGATCTGTGGGTTAATAGGAACAGAAATGGCATTTAAAGCCTATTTGGATCAAATGTACTATGTGCCTGAAAGCAGAACTTTACTAATTTGCAGGTAATGTGAATTGATGTAGTTACGGATAGAGACACTTCACACAACACTTGTAGGGAGCCTAGCATTACTGCGCTTTCACATATATTACCTGTACATGGACTTTCACCTGGGTATAATGCTTTACACGTTTTCCTCATTTGGAGCTCATACGAGTCCTTTCGACATTCGCTGTGATATTTAAGGGGTTACGGAGCTGTTCACTTTGCACTTAATAGCAAAACAGCAATGTATATCGGTGCTTGATGAGCCGTCTTATTTAGCTTGCACCGTGACCGAGCATGGTACAGGAGAACACGCTTTATTAGATTAGGAAAAGACATCATACATAACATATAATCTGCACTAGGAATACATCGCCTGTATTTAAATTTAATGGCGACATGTTTCCCGTGGTGCTCTCGGCCGTCTCTAGACAGAGAAGATAAGGAACGGGAAAGTGCGAATAATCTATTAACACCTTTTCATTTCAGCATCTGGAGATTGTTCGATTGTCTTCCCAAACATCAGCCAGCAAAAGACAATAGTGTTAAACAAGTAGCTATTAATAATCCCTTGACCCTGGCTGCGATTATCAGTTTGAAATGGAAGACAATGGCGTAGCGGTGTTAAAGCTCGTACATAGCAAAACAATGTTCTGTGGTGATGAATGAGACACTACATCTGTTATTATTAAATATTTAAGTCTTTTGGAAAATGAAGTTTCACAGAGGTAGCGGATATAAGGGATGTGTTAATTAACAGCACCTTTTGTGTTATCACTATTTTATCACGTTTTTTTGTGTTGAATATGTGTTAAAAACATGAAGAGAAAACAAACTAAACAGCCGGTCCCGTTCGTCGCTGTAAATCACTGTCCGGCCAAATCGTGGAGTACTGCTAAGTCGCCCTCGCATTTCATTTAGATTTTTAGCAAGTGATGGGGTGGATGAATATTGTGCAAATATGCTACATTAGCCTTTGCTACTAGACTTTATTTTAACACATACTTGTGATAAAAACAAACAAACAAACAAATAAAAAAAATAAAAAACTTATTTATTTATTTTGACATATTCAGTACATTAGATGACATCTTGAGGATTTGGGGTTTGATTGAGGCAGTCCTGAGCAGGATAAAGTGCTTACTGAAGATGACTGAGTGTCTGACATGACATTTTATCTATTCCTTTAAGTTCACTCCACACTTTTAGCAGTTTTCCCAACAATGGTTTGTCACGGTGACATAGCCCAAGGTATTTCAGTCAGTGAGAGTTACCGTCCCCTCGGAAACTACTGGAACGGCGAGGCCAATTCATTTGTTTGTGTTGTACTCCAGAGACATTTGGGTTTGATATCAAAAGATGGATATGAGACGAGAGGTTAGGATTTCGGCTTTTATTTCCTGGGATTTTTTGTCTAGATGTGTTAAATGATATAAAACATACAACCTTTTGTATCAGACCACTGGATTTTTAGACAATCAAAAGCATAGGACCAGATAAGTCCTAAGTAAATTAAAGTAAATAACACTTAATATTTGGTTGCTTATCCTTTGCTTGCAATAACTGCATCAAGCCTGTGACTCTCTGACATCACTGGTGTTTCTTTTTTAATGCTTTCCCAGGCTTTTACTGCGGCCTCTTTCACTTGTTGTTTATTTTGGTGTGTTTTTCCCTTCATTCTTCTGGTGAACTGCTGCTCAGTTGGGTGAAGGTCTAGTGATTGACTTGACTACGTTGAGTTGGCGGTGTGTTTTGGATCGTTGTCCTGCTGCATAATGACGTTCCTCCTAATTAGACGGGACGCACTTCTCTGTAAATCGGCATACAAAATGTTCCTGTAAATGTCTGAATTCATTCTGCTGCTACCATCATGAGTTCCATCGTCAATAAAGATTAGTGAGAATGTTCCAGAAGCGGCCATGAAACCCCGAGCCATGACGCTACCTCCACCATGTTTCAAAGATGAGCTTCTGATGAGTTGTGGATCGTGAGCAGATCCTTTCTTTTGCCACACTTTGGCCTTTCCATCACTTTGGTAGAGGTTCATCTTGCTTCCAGAACTTTTGTGGCTCCACCCTGTATTTCTTTGCGAATTCCAATCTGTCTTTCCGATTCTTCCTTCTGACGAGTGCTTCACATCTTGCCTCTAATATATCTCTCTTCTCATGTTCATCTTTTGATCTGAAACCCCAAATGTCTTCACTCTTCAGCAAAAAAAAAAATGAATTGGCCTCGCCGTTCCAATAGTTTTGGAGGGGACGGTGGATTTGGTGGTTTCTCAATAACATGACAAGCTGCATTTCTTTTTGTCTGATTAACTTCACGGGAGAGGAAAAACATGGATGATCAAACGAATGATGAAAACATATCAGTGACAACGGGAAGGAATTTGTTTCACAGACATTCCACAACATTACGCGTACCTACAAATGGATAAAAAGTACAGTGAGTTGTTTTTTTTTTTTTTATGAATTAAAAAAATGCAGATTGGCAAAATTGCTGTGGAATAAGAGGAATAAAACACAACAGAACATACTGCTGTAGGAAAACCTGGGAGTGGTAATCGTCCTCCGTTATATCATCAGCGTCGTCATGTATCTCCCCAGTTCCAGTTTAAGATCTGCTTCATTCGCCGTGTTTTTCATGAAACCGTGAGGTCATCACAAAATGAAAACTCACGCTTCCTGGTTTGAATTATGTCATTCAAGCATTCGATCTCCGAGTTTGTACCAAAACAAGATTTCAGACACCATCTGTAGGCATTTTTGGCGTTTTCTTATCTGATATTAGTCTTGTGTCTGATATTGAACCCATAAGCTTTGTCAGAGTTTATAACATCTTTATTAAGTTCAACAAGTACACTTTCAGTAAATAGCTGTTTAATTGCTCTAAAGTGTGTGAATTACATCCTAAACAGCTGGATAGTGTCAGTAAAATGTCTTTCACAGAACAGTAGCCAGCAAACGACTCAGACCCTGATAAGAGGCTGATCTGGAATGCTTACATAGCATTAATCATATAGCTAAGCCCTAATTAAATGTGCTTAAAACACAGCTTTTTTTTTTTTTGCTTTTTTTTTTTTTTTCGAAATGTTGCTCAGGTATTGCAATAATTTTTGATCACCCAAGCCTGGAAGACAAATAATTAGAAGTGTCACACCATTCTGATGAGTGATGTCAGCGTCTTGGAGTGACCTTCCCACTGCTAATTAATTTTCATCCAGAGGAAAGAAAAAAAAAAGGAAAAAAAAGAGCCTTTTGTTGCACATTATTAATTGAGTTCGTGAAAAGATGCGCCTGATTAATTTTTGTTGATAATACTTGTCATTTCAAGCAGCACTGGTAATCATTTTATGGGTTTTTTGTTTAGTGTTTTTCAGCACTGATCTCAGTCATCTTTGGAGTGATTAATATGGTCTTAAAGCAAAGATTAGGTGGACTTTGAAAGCTCAGTCTATTTAGTCGTAATTAGGAGTATGAAACTTCTCTTTAATGACTGACTGATCGTGATAAAGAGCTAAAGAGCCGGTGCTTATTTTCAGACTTGGTCTGATTCCACGTGGAAGAAACTCCACTTGTGAAAAAAAATAAATAAAATAAATCAGTCTGTGAATCCGTGAACCAACACGATGCGCGTTTGTTTCTATACAGTATACTGTACGGTATCTTAAGCATGTTTTAAACTTTGTTTAAGATGCCTTTTAATGCTGCACACAGTGCATAGCACTTCGAGACATATCAGGGCTCTGTGTAGGTCTCTCTCAAAGGGAAATAACTTCCACTCTCAGAAGGGCTGCTGCGGTATGATAAGCTAGGACGGAAAAATTCGCTGTGGAAAACCCATTCAAAGCTGATAATACCAAGCACGGTCACGTAAAAGTACCATTTATCTGAAACGTTCTCACAGTCATCTGTGAAATGCAAGATGTCATTGAGCCAATACAAATGTGTCCCTTAATGAGCACAGTGACAATTACATAGAGCTGTTCTTGACAGTAAAAATGGATGTGAACACCACAGCTTGTCAATGCCGCGAATAATATTAATAATAACTGCAATTATGATGAAGAGGATTTTATATATCTCTGGTTTATTTATTGTGCCCCGTATAATAAAATAGCACTAATAAACCAGATTCTGTGTATAATTATTGTAGCACTCTGCAATTTACAAAATGCCCATAGCATTAAAAATGCTAAGAATGTAATGATTTAAAAGAGACCCATATAATTTAATTAATCCTCCTGTGAATTGCTCACATCTCAGACAAAGGGACATATCACCTTAGCAATTCATCTACTGCTTGGTTTTAATGGTCGGTCCCAGAGTACTGAGATCATATACATTCAGATCCACGTTCTCCTCTGAAAAACTCTACTTGTAATGAGGCAAAGTTGCTTCACATTCTTTACATAAACTAACTAACCAGGGACGCTTACTTTCCCACTGTTTTGCTCGAAGGCTCGAGAAGTTGTAGCGTTTGTTGCCGTTCCTCTCGATACTATAACACAAACATGAAAATATGCACGGATAATCAGACACAAGTATCGACCATGTTGCATTTGAGCGCAGAGAGAGGGAAGGAGAAATGAAAGCTCTCATCAAGGGCGTCTATGAGATTCTGCATTGGGGAAATTTCCCAAAACATTCAGTCCCAGGAATCTGTGAGATATTTATTGTTTCTAAACATTGAGAGGATTGAATGGTATGAGGGTGATTTCTGAAATCATGCTTTGGAAATAAACATCGGACACTGTTGCCAACTCACGACACCCAACCTAAACCTTACCTTCTAACCCAAAATACACAGACACAGAGCATGACATGAAAGGAATAAGAGTAGCGTGTTCTAATCATAATTAAAATAATAATAACAATAATAATAATAATAATAATAATAATAATAATAATAATAATAACAATAATATTTATGATGTATGATCCAAAGACCACACATTCTGATCAAGCCATTCAAATATATTTCTCGGTCACTGCATAATTCCATATGGATTGTTTCACTGTGTTAATGTCTTCATAGAAAATAGTAGACGATAGGGAAAAAAAGGAGGAAAAAAAGGAGGAAGAAGATGAAGAAGAAGTAGGGAAGAGGAAAAAGAAGAAGAAGAATATGAAGAGAAAAGTAGAAGAAAAAGAAGAAGAAGAAGAAGAAGAAGAAGAAGAAGTAGAAGAGAAGAAAAAGAAGAAGAAAGAAGAAAAAGAATTTGAAGAGATGAAGAAAAAGAAGAGAAGAAAAAGAAAGAAGTAGAAGAGGAGAAGAAGAAAAAGAAGAATAAGAGAACTAGTAGAAGACGAAGAAGAGAAGAAGAAAAAGAAGTAGAAGAGGAGAAGAAGAAAAAGAAGAGAAGAAGAAAAAGAAGTAGTAGAAGAAGAAGAAGAAGAGAAGAAGAGAAGAATAAAAATAATTAGAAGAGGAGAAGAAGAAAAAGAAGAGGAGAACTAGTAGAAGATGAAGAAGAAGAAAAAGAAGAGAAGAAGAAAAAAAGTAGAAGAAGAAGAAGAAGAAGAAGAAGAAGAAGAAGAGAACTAGTAGAAGAAGAAGAAGAGAAGAAGAGAAGAAGAGAAGAAGAGAAGAAGAAAAATTACTAGAAGAGGAGAAGAAGTAAAAGAAGAGAAGAAGAAGAGAAAAGAGAAATCCCTTCTCTAAGCCGGTGTGTTCAACCATTTGAATGGTAATTTATATACACCATACAGTCCTGTGCAAAAGTTTAGGCACATGCAAATAAATGCTGTAGAGCAAAGATGCCTTCAAAATAGTGAAATTAAATGTTTCTACATTTTAGAACAACACCATAAAGAGCAGTAAACAGTAGTAAATGAAGCAAAGTCAATATTTGGTGTGAAAAAAATAAATAAATAAAAATAGTAGCAGTTTTATTTGTGCTAGAAAGCTAATGTTTGGGAATCTAAAATGTTTTGTTTTGTGCTGACTTAATAATGTAGAAGTCATCAAATAAAACAAAGTTTGTACTAAAATAAAAATAGGGTGCTTAAGACTTTTGCACAGTACTGTATATGCAAAAGTTTGCGGACGCCTGACCATCACACCTGCATGTGAGCCTTCCTCAAACTGTTGCCACAAAAAATTTGGAAGCACACGACTCTCTAGAATGTCTTTGTATACTGTAGCTTTAGGATTCCCCTTCACTGGAACTAAAGGGCGCAAAACCAGGTCCAGCGTGACAATGTCCCTGTGCACAAAGCGAGCTCCATGAAGACATGATGTCCTGCACAGAACCCTGACCTCAACCCCACTGAACACCTCTGGAATGAACTGCAATGCTGACTGCGCACCACACCTCCTCACCCGACATCAGTGCCCGAACTCACTCCCCAATCCCCACAGACACGTCCCGAAATCCAGTGGAAAACCGTCCCTGACGTGTGGAGGCTTTTATAGCAGTGGGGGAGGAAGGGGGGGGGGATCAGGTCTGACACAGGCCATTGCAAAGTTTCTTAGAAATTCCACAACCAGTTGATCTTGACACACCTAATCCGTCTGCACTGTTTTTGCTTGCTTTGTTTTGAATTTCTGACCTCAATATGGCCTGACTTACTCTTTCTGTTCTGTTCAACCACTTGTATCCCAATGCAAACAAACTCCGCTGTAATGAGCAACAGATAAACTCTAATAAACCGTCCCTAAGAGAAACCGCACTAATTTATACGCTCAGGTCCAAATGACCTAAACCTTGCTTGCTTCTAGACGAGTCAGTATATGAAGAGGACGTGTAGGGATGAAGCCGTGCGTAGCGTTCATCACTTAACCTGAGCAAGGTGGCCACGCCTTTCTGAAGCCCTCTTTCTCTAGAGGGCGATGCATCTGTTTTCGGCACTCCGACAAACACGTTGTCCTTATCTCCACACGTAAGCCATGTAATCATTTGCACAGAGTGTTTATCGATTCATCTAGCTATTTTAGGGTTGTTTTAATAGCAGAAAATATTGTCATCTCAACAAACTGAAAGTCATGGCTGAACACAATAATAACATACGAAATGAAATAGATCTCAGTTTCTCTGTTTTCAAACAAGCCCTAATAAGGAATCTGCGCTCTGCTGTTTGACCACAGAAGATACTCAGAAGCACTTAATCTTCCTTAAGACTACATCCAGTTTTAGCGTAAGAGCAGTTGGGCTAAGGGAATGCACATTAACCTTTCAAGCTGCCAAAGACAGTGAGACATATGGTCAATGATATGGATAAACAGTGCAACACTGGCCATTAGTTTCTCCATCTGTTTGTGTATACATCTAGGAGCTTGGTGTAAAAAACCTCACAGATTTTCTTTCAGCACCGCCGCCTGGTATGACAAACAGAATAAGCGACTTCACGGCAAGAAAGTGATCGTTTTGTTTTTTTGTTTTTTTTTATTACAGGCCACCAGCCATGTTCTGCCTGCAGGCCGCATCATCAGATCTCCAAACATTTGATCATCTGTAATTGTGATCACACATGCCTCGGAAAACAACTGCTGCAAATGCAATCTAAATCGAGACTTTAGCGGGGCGAATGGAAATCCCATTCCTGGGAGCTCTTAAATAAACAATGGGCATGTGCAGCATTACTCATATCAGTAACCTCTATCCTGTGGGGACAAGGTTAACATCAGCCCTGTGCGAAATGAAGGTCCCAAAATAACAATCACAGAGTGCCTCTGCTAAACAACACAATCAAAGCCAAGCCGCACTCTCATTGTTTAATTCTCTCGTCTTTATCTAAGACATCTCCCTGCGTGCTCTTATCTTTGACCCTCAGCTTGTTGCTTTGTTGCGGTTTCCTCTAAGATGCTAGATGACCTTGAGAGGCCTGTCATTAAACCCTGACCCATTTGATGATCCCTTCAAGTGGAATGCATATGCCGAACAAGAGCTGCTTTCACACAGTAGGGGTGAAGCGAAGTGCTTACAAAAATATGACTTGACATGCTTTATCAAATGGGGAAAGATGAAGACAAAACAGCTGCTGCTGCTGTCGTAAGCAATCTGGCCGTGATTGAATAAAAGTGTCAAGAAAAGGGCCGCTTGATGGTCTTTTGTTCTCTCCCATCCAGCTTGATGTTAGTTTGAGCTGTCAGGGGGGAATCACAGCTGTGTGATTTATCAATAGCCGAGTGACCTTGTAGCCAGTGGCGGATGCACACACAGCAGCCCCGTATTCAATCTCTAAACGCCCTGAACACATCCGCAAACGCTGAATATACATGATTGGGCTGCGGTGGACTGATGGAAAGTGACTGCTTTTATTTATGAACCTCTATGAAAAAAAAAAATAGCTCCATCATCAACAATTCCACTTCTATGTCATTGCTGTGTCATTGGAGATAATACAGCTATATGATAGATAGATAGATAGATAGATAGATAGATAGATAGATAGATAGATAGATAGATATGATTTCTACAGTATGTGATCACTGCATATAATAAACAATATAAACACAATAAACAAAACTAAAAGATTGACACGAAGTTGTCAGGAGTTGCTCTGCTTCCCCTGTTGCTCAGAAGTCTGTTCGATGTTTCGGAGATGTTTTTCAGCAAGTTCTTCGTTAAAATCGACACTTTTTTCCCCCCCGTTCCTGAAGACGAGCGACATTGTGATGAAGCAGATGTTATATTACAGGCTGGCACATTCATTACTCTCATAAACCCATCTGCAGAATAGCTTTTTATGCAAATTCTCGGCAAATCTGCATAAATAAAGTCCTAATTAAAAACCTTTGAACAAACCTCCAGACTATTTTGATACCAAAGTGATCTTAATTATTAAAAAAAAAAACAAAAAAAAAAACGAGTAAAATTCACAAATAGAGGATGATTTAAATTTTTTTTTAAAAACCTAGCAAGTTGTTTTATAAATGTGATAAATATCCAAAATATAAAGACAGGTCCTACGTCCAGGAAAGCTGGATTACATTCTCTCGTATTATTTTATGGGTAATTATTGGTGTGATTATCTGAGAGTAATGAGTCCTTGCTAACATATCCGGGAACAATAAAATGCCCGTGGTTTTACAGCAGATTGTAAGGAATAAATAAAATATTTTTTAAATAGTTATTTATTTTTTAAGGAGGCATTTCATCATGCAGAGTGAATAAGAATCACTGAAGTGAAGAGCATCATGGATCCAGGCTTGCTCTAATCTAATCAAAGATTTACCTCACATTTACCTCACATTTACCTCACATTTACCTCACATAAACCTCACACTTACATCACATTTACCTCACATTAACCTCACATTTACATCACATTTACCTCACATTTACATCACATTTACCTCACATTTACCTCAGTTACCTCACATTAACCTCACATTTACCTCACATTTACCTCACAGTTACCTCACATTAACCTCACATTTACATCACATTTACATCACATTTACCTCACATTTACCTCAGTTACCTCACATTAACCTCACATTTACATCACATTAACCTCACATTTACCTCACATTTACCTCACATTTACCTCACATTAACCTCACACTAACATCACATTTACCTCACATTAACCTCACATTTACTTCACATTAACCTCACATTTACCTCACATTTACCTCACATTTACCTCACATTAACCTCACACTAACATCACATTAACCTCACATTTACCTCACATTTACCTCACATTTACCTCACATTAACCTCACATTTACATCACATTTACTTCACATTAACCTCACATTTACCTCACATTTACATCACATTAACCTCACACTTACATCACATTTACCTCACATTAACCTCACATTTACATCACATTTACCTCACATTTACATCACATTTACCTCAGTTACCTCACATTAACCTCACATTTACCTCACAGTTACCTCACAGTTACCTCACATTAACCTCACAGTTACCTCACAGTTACATCACATTTACCTCACATTAACCTCACATTTACCTCACATTTACCTCACATTAACCTCACATTTACATCACATTTACCTCACATTAACCTCACATTTACCTCACATTTACCTTGCATTTTACACTGGGTATGTAAAACATGAACCCAGGCGACTGTCTTTAGAGAACCCCAGTGACTGACAGCTCTTTCTTTCACAGCATCGCTAATCACTTTAATCATGAAGGTGCCCTTTTGTTCAGCCCTTATTCACCTCAGAGGCACGGCACCGCTTGCATTTATTAAAATACCCAGCACAAAGTAGTTTTTGGGGTTTTCTTTACAAGTTTCATTTATCCTGTCCGTAAATAATACTTTTGATCAGTTAACTGGTTATAAGAATGAGAAAGGCTAAAATATTAGCTCACCCCCTCCTATCTACCCCCTCCTCCACCCCCCTCCCGCCCCATACAGCTAAATAAAGTGAGTGGAGAGTAAAGAAAGAGCAAGGCCGGTGGAGGCTAATAGAGACAGCTTTGTTCGATGATTAGTGGTCTATTCTGAAAGAATCTGGGCAATGACTGCGGAGGAGGAGCTGAGGAAAGATCAGGTAATGATTAAGAATGTGCCTGCTGAGGATCCACTCATCTCCCAGACTGCAATATATCATACCATATTTAGTCTTCATACAAATCAAGGCAATAAAATCCTAACACGGGGCTCATGTATATATAACCTGCATGAAATCCTTCCAAAAAGGAATGGAGGTCTGTGTAAACTTAACGAAAAATACACACTGTTTAAAATTATGAATTAACACTATTTTTATTTTTTATTTAACAAGGAATATCATTCATCGATCTGCTGTAATAAAGCATTCTGCACATCCTACAATGCTCTCAAATCGTGAGTTCAAATCCCCAATTAAAATCAGGTCTGTGTTATCTGTGTTATCTGTCCTAATCTGTAATAATGCATGTTCTCATTTCTCATTTTCTCAGTGTTCACTGTTTTTCACATACATATTATTATTATTATTATTATTATTATTATTATTATTATTATTATTGTTGTTGTTGTTGTTGTTGTTACTATTATTGTTATTATTATTATTATTATTACTACTACTACTACTATTGTTGTTATTATTTTTTATTATTATTATTATTATTACTATCATTATTATTATTATTATTATTATTACTATTATCATCATCATCATCATTATTATTATTATTATTATTATTATTATTATTATTATTATTCTCAGTTTCTCTCACACATGATAAACAGTCTTCAGCTTGTACACTCCACAAACTTGTCCTGTCTCCAGAGTGCACATTGGCATGTGCTTTAGCTGGTCTCACAGGTGACGAGCTGATTGTTCTATATTACAGTGTAATATTCATCTCGTTTTGATAGAACACTCTGAGAGATATCTTCCCGCTCTGGACACGGCATTTTTAACACACCAGACTCCTGCTAATGACCAGTGGATCTCACGTTACAGAGCTGATTACAAAATCTCTCTGTATGTACTATAAATATTTGAGACGAAAATAATCTGCGATTTGCATTGCAGGCATGATTTTGCCATAAAGTGTTTTGTGGGCAAAATACTGTCCTGCAGATCCCGAATATTAAAACAAGCACTGTTTATGGAGTGTTATATCGGCCTATAAAACCTAATCTACCCTTCAACACACATGTTCATGTTACACTTACAGCGTTCGGATTTAACACGCCTGTAAGAAATCGTTGCCTTTTCTTAAAGAGAAAAATCCAACAATGAGCAACAATAGAGAGTTTAAAATACTTTTCTCTTTTTAAAAAAAAAAAAAAAAAAGAATTATTTCATGCTGATGAAGAAGAAGAAAGAAAAAAAAAACACAGTGGAAAATACGTTGAGGGAATGTAAAGCTCTCCACCGCTCGGTCCACAAGTCATTCCCACTGTCAGATCAATCCAATCAGATTTGTATTTCTCTTTCTTTGTCTTCATGTGAAACAAGGCCAGGGTTGTGTGTTTGCCAGAGCACCTGTAAGGTGAAGGCTGCTGAGGAGCTTACTAGCTTACTGCAGGCCTCCATCTCATCTGAGTCAATAGGCAAATATTCTGAGTGAAGACACCGCACTGTCCACATCAAACGCTCCACATTCCTCCAGCAGATTAGCCAAAATGATGTTTTATTATTTCGCCTTGCTCGGCTGAATCGAACTCTATCTAGTTGCCGTTGTGATGAAATTGGAGACAGTTTAAAAGGCCCTGGTATGTTTGGAGTCTGGATAATGCTCGGCCTCCTTTATGAAAGGGCCAGAGGCAGGAGCAGATTAATAAGTGAACACTGAATGCCTTTCACTGATACTATCCCTCGGCTCTCCATGTAAAAGCCTGTTGAGAGGTTAAATTAAATTGCTGTAATAAATGTTTGGTTTCAGCCAGCAGTATCACTGAATATCAAACACACACCTCTGTGCGCTGAATATCGGGGGGGGGGGGGTACCGGGGTGGGGCGGATGGGGGGGAGGGGGGATGAACAGGCAAAGTGGGTGGGGGAAGCACTATGTACATTAGAAGCTGAGTCGTTTCCATTTAAATATTAATTATAACAGGGACTTGAAAAACAATTTATTTTGATGAATGTATTCGGAGTTACTGTAATTAAATTATTCCATTTAATTAACAAATTATATTGAACTTTTCCCCAGAGACTGGCATTAGCCTCATCTGCTGTTTTACAAACAAGAGCAGAATAATATACCAACATGATCACGAGCAGATAACACGGTGTCAACGGCAGGCAAAGAAAGTGCCTGAGTGCTGATATGTTTTGTTTACTACGTCGTTATTATTATTATTATTATTATTATTATTATTATTATATGGTAAAACTTTTTTTTTTTCATAAACAATTTCATAATGATGTCCTTTGGAGAGCCATTTAGGCTTTTATATTTAAACTACATAATAACACCGTGTAATTGTTCACTGCTTGAGTGTAATTCTCTAAACAATAAGCAAAAAAGTGGGAGACACTGAAAACTAGAAATTAAAAGAACAAAAGGACAAAAATGCCATTTAAATCACTTTAAATTATCAGACAAGCAAAAGAACTCTTTCACCTCTGTGTGAAAATAAAAGAAGTTAAAAATGTAATGAGCTACCAAACATCTGATGGATATAGTAATAAATTAACAAACACAGTAATTAAATATCATTATCAACAGTAGCTTTCTAGTTAATAAACAAATCATGCACCTGTTAAATGGAACATAAAGTAGCAAAGTATCCTCGTAAAACATCTTTTACACAACTAAACAGTGCCACCTGCTGGGAATGAGGTGCAAATACATCACCACCATGCCGAAATGTCGGTGTTTTATACAGAAAATGTTAAGTTTCGTAGTAAATAAACTGTTTAAAACACACACACACACACACACACACACACACACACACACACACACACACACACACACACACACACACACACATTTAGGAATACCTCTAGGTTGAATATAAATCTTAGCAGTGGTAGGTTCTGTGCTAGTGACTAGAAGGATGTGAGTTTAACTTTAAAACTATGCTATAATGTACCTGGAGAATGTTTAAGGATTGATTGATAATCTGAAAGATGCCTGTTGAAAACTCCAGGTTAGTCTGACCCGTAACCAGCTGCCAAGACATAGGTCAAGCTGGTCAAACTGGTAGATTCTCTCTACCGGGCGGTGAGCACTGGGAGAAAGGAAATGGAATGTTCACCACGCTACAGGAAGACAATTAGAAAAGTACAAACCTTTGTTACTCAAATTAGTCATGTAATAAGGAAGCTGAGGAATCATTTACCAACTAGAAAACATGCTCTACAAGTTTGACCAGCTGGTTCTCTAACTGGTAGCTGGTAAGACTAGCAGGATTAAAGACTAATCTAGAAAGTAAATACATGGTTGAATTTAAAGCTTACGTAAAGATAATAAATGCAACTGCAAGGAAAACCTGGGAAGGAAACCTGACCACACGAAGAACCGAACACACAAAAGATATTCACTCAACTGGTGACTTACATCATTTTTTGTACTGAACAAACCGATCATACCCTGTTGATGTCGACTCTGTCATCCTCGAAGAGACCACTTCCATGAGGATAGAAATGTTTCATCATAGGATACAGGTGAAGAACTTTACATCGATTTGCCGTGACCTTTCAGTCTGAGGGGGCAAGTAGACACGAAGCATAGATGAATGATTCGTCTGAGCGTATCACTCTTTCCACATCTCTGTAGACCAGTGACTGTGGGTTTATTTTCTCCTCTGAACTCGTAATGTAATGAGTGGTTTACACATGTACATTGCAACCCTGTTACAGAGTGTCCCAAAATTCCCCATACATAGTGGACTATGTACGCCAGCACCACGTCGGGTGAGCCTTCGTCAGTGGACGTCTGCTTCTCGGTCGGTCCGCGTCACTTCTGGTCTTTTTGAATGTGATAATAATTCTGTCAGCAGTGTCGTGTGTGACGTGCTCACCATGCTTCCTGTTAAGGTCCATCGCAACCTTACGACAGCTTCCCTATTCGGCCATGAGAACGATTCCGATACGTTCTTAAAGGACTGAGTGTGAAACGTTTCGGAAGCTATTTTGCTATATAGTGTTCATTTCCCCTATGAGTGGAGACTTTAGGGACACCCTGTCGACATTGTGAAGAGGACAGCCTCTTTGATCCCATCCTACACTGACATCCTGAGTCACCTGAAGAAACCTTGCTCTTCAGTTATACCTTACATATCACACAAATTCACAAGCATCATGGTGTGCTTTATCCAGCCATATTTACTGATGTCTTTCCCATTGATGTAAACGACGATGTTACTTCACTCACAGTCCCTACTGAAACACCGCTAGATAGAGTAGTCTTTATGTCTGACCCAACGATGAACTCTCATTCAGAGTCACTAAGATGTTTTCTTCCATGTTGAGTGAAAATCGAGGCCAACTGTTTGGCATTTTATACACAAGGCAGAGCAATGTTAGGATGCTAACTGCTTCACGGTGTCATTCAGAATACCTGCCTGGAAGCATCTGTACTCCTTATGTTTCCATTCTTTCTGTTTTGGCCTGTAATTAATGATCTGTCTGTACATACACACATACATACCCACACATACATACAAACATGCATATATATATATATATATAAATATATTTATATACACTGTATGACCAAAGGTTTACGGACACCTGGCCATCGCCCCTACATGTAGTTCTTCCCCAAACTGTTGCAATTTCCCTTCACTGGCCCAAACCTGTTCCAGCATGACAATGCCAGCGTGCACAAACTGAGATCCATAAAGACATGGTTTGCCGAGTTTAGACTGGAAGATCTCGAGTGGTCTTCACAGAGCCCCGATCTCAACCCCACTGACCACCTTTGGGACGAACTGGAACGCCGAATGCGCCCCAGACATCGATTGCAGATCGCTACTGCTCTTTGTGGCTGAATGCGTAAATCCCCACCGCCATGCTCCAAAATCTACAGGAAAGCCTTCCCAGTATTGTGGAGGTTATTCTAACAGCAAAGGTCGACTGGGGAAATGAGCGGTTGTTTAAAAAGCACGTATAGGTGTTGGGTGTCTACAAACTTTGGCCCGAATAGCATACACGCATACATAGTCCCCAATCCAACTCTCAAAACGGAGGTTAATTAGTGTCATGAAATGGGTGCGAATGGGTGTGGACGTCTGTGATGCGTCCCATGCGGAATGTATTGCATGTTCCTCACATGTTTCTGGGAGAGGCTCCGAATGCACCAAAAACCTGAGCGGGATACAGCGGTCACTGAAAATGAATGAATAACTGAATACATTATTATATGTTTGTATGTTTCCTTAATGATAAGATGGTTTGGATAAAAACATACTCCAGATGTAGATCTGTACCTATGTACAGGGCTTTAGGTGACCCATATCTGTGTCCTGTCATGCCAGTGAACTCTATCCTTGTCAGCTTTGTAGTGTGCCCGAACAGTGCTTTAAACTCAAACAACATTATAAGAAATAAAGCTATTTAAAGGATCCTGTAGTTTCAATTTAAAATAAAAAGCTGCACAACATACAAACATGTCCTACACTCAGCGCCTAATCAGACCCTCTACTGACCAACTTCACAAGCAAAGGTGAGCTGAAACGCCCGTAATACTTACTGCTAGAGACGGCATGATAGCACTTTTTCTTTTCCGATACCAATGTCAATACTAAAACCTTGCGTATCAGCTGATATATAAACCTACCTGCTATTTTTTCTTCAAAAAGTTATTTTTATATGACACACTTAATTGTACAATCCCATAAATTGCTGTATTAAGGCAACAAACACAAAATACAGAGATGAAACGGTGTTTAAAACACGTCCTCCGTCATCCTTCTGTATTATTATTATTATTATTATTACGATTACTACTTCTATTATCATGATTAAGTTAAGTGAACGCCTAGGATTGTGATCTGTGAGAGTTAGCACGCTGCGTTTGCACGCTATCCACCCAATATGACGTTTTAATTCCTCTTGTTTTGTTTGGTTTTGTTTTGTTTTGCTCCAAAGACTCCATAAATGGTGTAGCGGTACGTGTAAACACAGATTCTGATTGACATCGTTTAAAGCCTGTACACATTTTATACCCTTTGCTTCACTACAGTTTAATAGTAGATACTTTGGTAAGTAACACCCTTGTAATTAAATATTGCTAAATGACAGGTCATGAGGAGAGTCTGTCATTGTCTGACAGAGCTTTGTGACTTAAACCTACTTTGCTAGCTTTGCTACTTAATACTTGAAATAACAATACGGTCACTAAGTTGCCGGTATTTCAGTGAATTGATATGAATAGGTGATTTGAACGTATGTAAGGTATATATGTTTTAAAGCACCACCCTGTCTCTCTCTGTGACCTCATGTGCAATTTCTTATACACAGGAATATACCGAGGAAATTATTATCCAAAACGCCAAGCTGAAATGTCAGTTCTAATAACGTGGTTATTAAGTCTGTCTGTACATTTGAGTTTAAACCTGTTGTTAGCAAAGCAGCTTATAATGACCTCTTTATCTCAGTCATGTTCGTCCTGAATTATGGGTTGGCCTTATTAAACCAAGTT